>NW_020664446.1:4037914-4071645 GCF_002925995.2 Terrapene triunguis | reverse complement strand
AGAACCCGGCCCTTGTTGCTGCCAACTAGATGGGCAGAAGGGTTACACTTGTTAATCCCCGAAAAGAAATTTTTTTGCTTGGCAAATGCTGCTTTAAGTTGCTGAACTTTTTCCTCTCGAATTTTTCCGGTGAATGCTTCATATTTTTCACGGTGCATCGTGTCGTACTGCCAAGGCACATTATACTCCTTGGGAACAGCAATCGTTTGCTGACAAATAAGGCATTGAATTTTATCTTTTACCTCTGTGAAAAAATATAAATTCTCCCATTTGTCTTGGAAAACTCTCTTTTCTTCCATGAGTGTTCTTTTTTCTGACGAAGTCATTTCCAAGCGGTTTTAATAAAATATATACACTCAGTGATGCACCTCAATCAAAGGACAAAACACGCACTTAGTTAGATTTGCTTCTGTTAATGCCCCCCCTCCCCACCCCTGCACTGGGCTGCACCACCACTCCACCCCTGCTCCGCCATGCTGGGAAATGTAGCCTCGCTCCTGCCATTGTTCAACCCCCACCCGCCCAATCTACAGCCTGGCCCGGCCCTGTTACCCCTGCCCCCACCCCTGTGGCACTCCCCCGTGGTGCCCTATGGCGTCCCTGCCCCACCCCCCCACAGCCCATTTACCAAGCTCCTGGAATCCCCATGTTGTTGCCTGGGAACCCCTTGGCCACGGTGCTGGGCAGGGGTCACAGGGCTGCTCCCCTCCTGCTCTGCCCAGGGCTAGCGCCAGGCCAAGCCGCCTGCGCATGCTGCCCAGGGCAGAGATCCAGTCCATTACTGTGTGGCTCTCCAGGCTCCGCCCCTCGGTGGGCAGGGACTGTGCTGGCTCCTCCTTCCTGGGGGTGACAGAGCAGTGGCCTGCGTCACTGCCAGGACAAGGCGCAGACATGACCCTGCCGCTGTCCCATGGCATGAATCAGTTGCCAGAGCCGACATCGAAATCAGCATCGGCCCCGAGCAGCAGAGTTGGCACATCCTGGAGCTGAGCGGGGCAGGTCACACCTCCCCTAGCTGAGTGGGGCCAAGCTCTCCAGCTGCCCAGGCAGACGTCCCTGCACTGGTTACGCTATAGGCACTTTGGGATCTTTTCCACACACCCAGGCCGCTAGAGACGGACTTTTTAAAGCAATGAATGCCGAGACTGTGAGAAGAGCCAGCAGCTGGAGAGGGGTGGGGGCATGGCACCCGTTGACTCAGAGCCCTGGCACCACAGCAGTGGGCACCAGGCTGGGCGGCCCCAGATTTGGCCCTGAAGGAAACCACAGAGCCATCAGAGCACGAGGGAATTGAGGGAGGAGCTGTAAGCCAGGAAGGGTCAAAAAGGAAAACCAGCTCTCCCTCGTCCAGCTCATGGGCCTCGCTGCCCACCTGCATGGCCAGCAGGTCCAGCAGGCATTGGGCCACGGTGGGCGAGGGGCTGAGCGCTGGCCTCAGCCAGCGCTGGTGCTGCTTGAGCAGCTCGCAGGCGTTGACGTTGCGGGCCGTCTCAAAGGCCCAGAACTGCACCCACATCTCGCTGCGCAGCTGCCAATGGCGCCGGAAGTAGCGCACGAAGTGCTGGGGGAGAATGGCCTTCATCTCCTGCACTGCCTGCTGGTAGGCGGCCGGCGACGTGGCTGCAGCCAGCCGGCAGAGCAGGGGCCAGATGCGCTCATCTTCGGCGGCACCCAGCTCCTGCGCCTTGCTGAAGAGTGTCTCCAGCACCTGGGAGCGACAGATCTGCACGCGGGCATTGGGCAGCAGCTCCTTCACCGCCTCCAGGTGGGTGATCTCCACGCCCAGCGTGATGCACCGCACCTGCAGCTTGATCTCAGGCACGCTCTGCACCAGCGAGGCCAGCGTGAAGCGCAGCAGGTCGGGTGTCTCCCGCTGCGTCACGCAGTAGGCCACCTCGCGGCCGCGCCCCACCCCGTCCACACACAGCACCGAATACAGGTCAAACTCCTCGTTCAGCCCCACCAAGAACAGCATGAGCGGGAAGCGCCGGCTCAGCGCCATCATGCGCGAGCTCAGGAAGAAGATGGTCTGGACGATGACCTTGTCCTCCATGAGGACTTGGCGCTGGGGTTGCTGGCGAAGAGCCCGTCCAGCACCCCGTGGTCACGGCTCTTGCAGTAGGAAAGCAGGCGCTGCACGTCCGCCCCCCCCCCCCAAACTGCTTGGAGATCGTGGTGGTGGTGCGCACCGGCAGGCATGAGTTGGCCATCAGGTAGCCCTTCTTGAAGTAGTAGGCAAACTCGATGGGGCACAGGGCGTGGTTGTGGGCCAGCTGGCACTCGGTGACGATCAGCCGGTCCTTCTTGGGGCTCATCGTCAGCACAATGCTGGCGCAGCAGCCCTTGTGCTGCCCCCCGTGGGCAGAGAGAGAGGCTGAGGAGGCTGGGACCCCAGCACACGCCTCACCCATGGGCCAGGAGGCAGCTGTGGGAGCTGGCAGAGCGGGGCCCATGCTCACCCCATGCCTGGCGGGTGAGCACGTTCTACTATTCGAGCAGGTTGAGGCAAGGGGTGGACCTCAATGCTCCTCGAAAAGGAACGGGGCCATTTTTGCCCAAAGATGGGATTTGAAGCACAGCATAGAAAGCCCACGCTGTCCCCAAAGCAGTAACACTGGACGAAGACAAGGGAGCAGGCAAATCCCAACGGCATGGTATTGGAATCAACATCCACCAGGAACCTCAGGTATGCATTTCAAAATTCAGCAGCAGCTGGCTCGTTAGCAACCCGTGTAACCAGGATCCCATCCCCTGTTCTCCACTCCCACCTCTGGCTCTCTGTGGAACACGGCCTCAAATTTAAAGTCTTAGCCTTTATTTTCAAGGCCCTGACGGTCTGGGAGCAGGACACCTAGAAGTCCACCTCCAGCTTCAGCCAGTTGCCATGGACAGTTCTGCTCTGACACAATGGAGCAGTCTACACCCAAGGGACAACCAGTGTGCACGGGAGACACTGGTGTCTTCAGGGATGGCCCAGGACTGTGGGATCCTGCCAAAACTCAGGACAACAAATATAGTCCTACTATCAGACTCATCTTCAGTGTTGTGTTCCCCCTAAGCACGTCATGGCTGCAGCATGGGAATCAAACTAGAAAACTGCTGTCCCTATCTCTATCGAAAGGGATTAATCAGCCTTAACGTTCAAACCCTGATGGTATCTAAGTCCATCCAGCATCTCCTGGAGGAATCAGCTGCTGCTGCAGTCATGGCAACAACAAAACTGAAGCACACCTGAGTTCTGGTGGCAGGGAGGAGTCCCCTCAAGAAGCTAATGACCTTAATGCCGAAGTAGGAGGGCATGTTTGTTTTGAATAGCAGTGGCACATTGTGTTACAAGAATCGACTTGTTAACAACAAGGCATGAGGCTCCTTGGCTCCGAGCACAGACACGGCTGGTATGCACACCGCCGAGCCCGGGTGGGGTGTGTTTGCCACAGGCTCAGCACAATTCCAGACAAATTGCTCTTGTGCAGCCTGTGCAAAAAAAGCTGCAGGGAGGGAGAGGACTGATTCCCCGCTTCTTGGGCCTCTTCCCTCCCCAGGAGAAATTGGCCATTATTTCATTGGGGATTAGAAATATCTGAGATGCCGAATTACCTCCATTATGTACTAACGGCAGAACGGCAACTGAGAACCCCGGCCCCAGACTCAAAGCCACTGTCCGGCTGACCAGCTGCGACCTGTTTGTTACTTACGAGTGCCCAAAGGGGGGGCTGAGGCCCTGCCCAGCAATGAGATGTGATCCCAGCGCCCAAGAGCTTACGATCTGAAACCCTTATCCTGCAGCCAGATCCACGCAGGCAACGGAGCCCCACCTGAGCCCAAGAGTCCAGAGCCAGCTGCAGGATCAGGGCCTAAATTCAGACCTAACAAGTGAGGCTCGTAAGAAAAAAAGGGACGGAGGGAGGGGGGAGAGAGGGATGAAATAGGGGGAACCATGAGGAGATCAGGTGGTTAATCAATAAGACACTCAATTAGGGCTTTTAACAATTGTTCGCAGGCCTCTCCTAGGGGAGACATCGAGGGAGGTGTTTGGGGTGAATGGGTTTTGGGAGACTGCCTCAAGCAGGGGGCAAAGATCACAGATGGCACAATGGTAGCAGGGGGAGGGGAAAAGAAGTCCAGGGTGGAGATGTAGAGGCCGAATGGCCTAAAGGCCTTCAAAGCAGGCCAGGATGCTTGGGCTCGCTGCCTAGGACAACGGGGAGCCCAGTGGAGCTGGTCACACGGGACTGTTGATTAGGGACACAGCGACTGGGATAGACTGGAAGGGGCAGGCCAGCCGGGGAGATTGCCGTAATTGAGACAGCAGGGAATGGATGAGCAATTTCGCCAAGAGGAAGGAAAGGAGCGGGCACCGTTCAATTGGCCATTGGGCTCAGTGCTGGTCTTGAAACGTTCAGAGCAGGCAGAGGGAGGGTCAATCTCAGGAGTTCAGCCTTTTCGTATTCACCCTGATCTCCAGCCCACGCACCCGCCTGCTGTTCATCTCCCCCCAGCCACAGCACGGTCATTGTACGTCAAAGCTGCAGCCTCCTACGACTCGAGGACGGAAGTTACTGCACTCACAGGGTTGTCACAACTTTCATCTCCCAATAGGCTGGGGGGCATTGCAAACAGCCCAGCCACGGCCCGGACTGCTCTTTGCCAGGCCAGTCAGAAGGGTGTGCTGCTGTCACGCCCTTGCCTGGCCAGGTGGCCACTCGGCTACAGATCAGCTCACACAGCCTTAGACATTAGAACCTGCTCCCCTCGGGCCAGGACAGCAAGATTATCATCCCAGGTGCTCGAATTGCCATCCGAAGCATTCTGCAGGCAAGGGCAGAAGAGAGCCCGGCCTGAGTCTCACCTGGTCGATGGTACCTCGAACGGCAGCCAGCAGGCCAGGCCACGCTTGCATGGCGGAGACGCAGTCTGCAGGGCCTGCTCTGGCGCAGGAACTACTTGCTAAGTGTGTGTGTCCCCAGGACGGATTTAAGCCCTCACCCTTGCACAGCAATAACCGAACTATCGGACAGCTGTCATGGCAGATTGTCCTGGCTGCGCCACACCCTCTCGAGCTACCCCTTCCCCAATACACCACCCCAGCCACACAAATAAAGATGCACCTTCCTTCCCTCCCCCACCACTGTGACATGCGCGTGCACCCCCCCAACCAGGAGAAGCTGGAGCTGAGGTACAGTTCAGTAATTTAAGGGCATGAAACATCACAGGGATGTTGTAATTATCCCAGAACTGAGCATCAGAACACCAGGAAAGTCAGCATTAAGCTTAATTTAAAAGAAATCAAACTATGTTAAGGTATGAAAAGACAAGTTAGGGACCCCAAGCAACCTTAACTCTGCCCAGTAATGCCATTCGGGGTTGAGGGAAGAGAACGAAAACTGCATCTATCAATTTCATCTAATATTGGAGGACAAACTAAAATGTCTTAATTATAACCATATGCTTATTGCATAGCATCACTAGAGGGCAGCATGGACTTTTTAGTCTGTGGCTGTACAGCACCTAGCACACAGGTGTGCTGGTCCACATTTGGAGCTCCTAGCCCCTATGGAAATAGGAATAATAAACGGCAATATAATGGAAATCTTAGAAGTCCTAGTGCAGACAAGGTCTCAGCCAGTTGCTAAAACTGGTGCTGAATTCCCACTGGGGAGGTTGACAGTGTCTCTTCAGTTCCTGTCCTAAAATACACAAGGAACGGGGGAGGGATAGCTCAGTGGTTTGAGCATTGGCCTGCTAAACCCAGGGTTGTGAGTTCAATCCTTGAGGGGGCCACTTAGGTATCTGGGGCAAAATCAGTACTTGGTCCTGCTAGTGAAGGCAGGGGGCTGGACTCGATGACCTTTCAAGGTCCCTTCCAGTTCTAGGGGATAGGATAAAATGTTGTGCAGGGCTGCTATTTGCTACTAAACAGCTGCCACGTTCCACCCCAGAGGTGGCTGCATTTCAGTGCTGGGTGAAGTGAAACCTAAGGATATAGACACACACTCATGGACAACTTTGTATATCCGTTAGTAAAGTGCTTTGGGTGGGAAGCATCATCAAAATGTCACCCATTCAGTAATTCTATTGGCTTAGCACAGACCAAACTGGAACCTGAGAGTCGTGCAGGGAGTGGTCTTGTGTGCTCACGTGAAGGCAGAATTTGGACTCCCAACATTCAGATCCTCAAAATGCTCCAAATCGCAAGGCAGTTCAGGCTGCAACCAGCAGCAGCCATCAGAAATACACAGAGACATCCCTCGCAGGTGCTTTAAAGCAAGTGCCCACATAAAACACAACAGCAGTGTTGGCGACAGTTTTAAAAATCCTCAGATTTTATTCCCCCCCTCTCCATTGTTTGTAACAACTTCTCCCATTCAAAAGCTTACAACTAACATTTCCTTATCCAGCAGGTTTCTAGTGAATCAGGAAGTTTTCCTCCCTCACCTTAAAGGAGGCTGAAATCTACAGAGATCACCCCCCTTGTCCCCACTCTGTGGCCCAGTTGCATTGATGCTAGCACAGCTCCAAGGGTAGTGTTGAGCAGTGGGTAGGACCTACACAAACAGTGGTGATCATCTGTTCTTCCAATTACAGGCAAGGGTAGTGTGGATTTAAAAAAAAGAGAGCATAAAACATCAGGGCATTTCACACTCCATTGCATGGACTGCAAAGCAAGACAAATCTAGGACCTAAAATACTTGAGGGTGAGGGACACGTTTTCAAAACACACTGTTCCTTGTGCATGCAAGTGCTCAATCTGCATGTGCGGTTATCTGTTTGCACTGCTCAAATGCTGACAGCCTGGCCCTACATGTTTACAGAAAGGCCATGGCTGTTTAAGACTGCAACCACATTTGGTTATTAGTTATTTAGTCAGAAGAGGCTGGTGCCTTCTGAGGGCAGGTGAACAAAGACCAGGGCCAAATTCTGACCTCACTTAATCTGGTGTGTAGCTGGAGTAATGGCACCTGTTTAACTGAGAGCAGAATTCAGTTCCCAGCTGAAGGGCAGAAGCTGGCATCGATTGTACTGTATATGACCCGCAACAAGGATGGCAGAACCCATCCTGCCTCCCTGAACAGAAGAGAGATAGCACCATGTGTATATTACCCCAGCTACCCCCATCCTGCTAGGCAGGGGGAGCAAGGGCAGGGGAGGGAGCCGTCTAAACAGGGGAACAGAGCAGTAATCTGTCACAGAGAGAGGGGCACAGGACTGCAAGAGCCTTCAGCCACGTGCTCTGCACCGGGGGGCCTGGCTGGGATACCTACAGCAAATCAGACCAGTTCTCAGGCACTTTGTAACAGGTGGCATCAGTCCAACGACTAAGAGAACAGGATCCGGGCACGCCAAGGTCCTGTTCCAGCCTCCCATGGGTCAGAGCCAACGGGAGGGGTTAAGGCAGAAGGAGTTGTGCTTCCCTGGATTAGCCCGCGACAAGGAGGAGCCGCTGCTAAGGGCCAGGGATGTGTTGACCTATGGTGCCCAGTGACGGCTTTGCTGAAGAGGGCGCATTTCCGCTTCTGTCCACTAGCAGGCCAGCACCAGTGCAACAGACGTAGCGCCCCCAGCAGGTGTCAGTCACTCAGGGGCAGGCCCCAAATCTGGTTGGGGGAGTAGAAGATACAGGGTTAAACCAAAGAGGAGCCAGAAGTCACCCCCAGATCTGTCTCCCCCCCCCCACCCCCCAAATACTTTGGCAGCCAGGGTGGGGGATCCAGGTCTGATTGGCATGTCCTGAGCCCGTCTCCAGCGTACAGCCCCGCAGCCGCAGGTGGCCCCACGGAGTGCGGTGCAGGGCCGTGGACGGCTCCCGAGGTAGATGCTCGATTTACAATCCCTTGTTAAAATAGACGTAAGGCACGCAGTCCCCGTGCTTGGCCTGGATGGAGGCTCGGAGCTCCGGCTCCAGGCTAGACAGCGCCAGAGAGCTGCAGGGAGAGGAGACGGACAGTCAGGCTTTGATTTGCTCTGCACTTCTTTTCCCTGACCCTGTTGGAAGTGTCCTTGGTCTGGGTAGGGCCTTCTCTCCAGCTGGCCGGGGGGTGGGGTGGGCAGGAGGCAGGCCTTCTGCAGCCAGATCTTAACAGTGGCCATGGAAGCAAGTCACCGGCTAATATGAGCTACTCTCAGGGCAGGCAACAGAGTGCACAAACCTGGGGAAACCAGCCCCCTCCCAGGCCCCAATCCCAGGGCATGGGGCAGAGCGCACAGACCCGGGGAATCCAGCCCCCTCCCAGGCCCCAATCCCAGGGCAGGGGGCAGAGCGCACAGACCCGGGGAATCCAGCCCCCTCCTGGGCCCCAATCCCAGGGCAGGTGGCAGAGCACAGAGACGGGGACTCATGTCCCCCATTCCCCCACTCAGGACAGAGCGCACAGCGTGGGGATTAGCATCTGTGCACAGGTCAAACCCTTCGGAAGGGCAGCGCTGGCTGCAAGCCCTCAAGATGACCAAGTTCCCAGGGACAGGCCAGGCCTGTCCAGAAGATGCCCGCGCCCCCCCGGGGTATGCAGAGGATAGCTCGGGAGAGGGGTTCTCAGGGGGGGAGAAGCAGCGCAGCTGGTACCATCTCTGTGGGAACAGCGAGCAGGCAACCGGCACCATGAACAGGAGGCTGCAGGACAGAGAAAACCCAAGCGTTACTGGCGACAACTCAACGTCCGCTCTAGGATCAAGAGCCAACCCTGGGTGACACTGACAGCCCCCGTAAGTCACCTCTCCTGGGGGGTGCAAAGCCGAGAGCTGGACCCCTCGCCGTCATCCGAGCTCCCACAAGGTGGGGAGTTAGCCCTGGGGAATCCTTGCTCCGCTCCCCACCTCCTCTCCTCAAAGGCCCCAGCGTGGCTTGTGGCATGCCAGCTAAGTGGCCAGGCACAGTGGCTGGCTGATTTCAGTGCTGGTTGGCGTGATCTAGCTCTGCACCCCAGTAGAGCACCCTGGGGGTTGCTCTGGTGAATGTCACTTTGGTGCGGGGGCCAACGTTCAGTTCCCAGCCGGGCTGGTGAAGTCCAAGTTGCCTCATTAACACCAAGGTGCAGGCGAGCACGTTGCCCCGGACTCTCATACAAACACCAGCAAACTGGCCACCCACACTCAGCCCGGCAGAGCGGCTTCTCGCTCCGGAGCGTCCTTCCGTGCAGCTCTCTCCGGCAAGGTGGCTGAACTGGGAGTCCGGAGATCGGGGTTAAATTCCCAGCTCACACCCAGACTCGCAGTGGTATGTGACCTTGGGCAAATCTATCTTGTGCCTCAGTGTCCCCCAGCTGTAAAACAGGGATAATGCTTCTCTTCCTCCAGGAGACCCAGGGCTGATTTCACAAGACACTCCCATGCTACAGCTATGGGGGTTGGAAAAGCCGAGGGATGGACATGCCCAGTAGGATGAAGCCTGGGCCCCCAACCCCTGGTGCAGGGCAGGACCTCCCTTGTGGGGCCCCCTGTCCCAGTGGCAGACTGCTCCCTCTTCTGACTGTCACAACTGCTCCAGGCCCGATTCCCCAGAGTGCTGGCAACCCCTGGATTTCCCCTGAAGCTGGGGCAGCTCGGAGAGCGAGGGCCTACGGGAACCTGGGGGATGGTCCCTGACACGCCTCTGGAGAGCCCACAGCAGTTAGCATTGCTTGGGTCCAGGGGATTTAGACACAGAGGAGAGGGAATACCATTGGGGAAGGGACGGTCTAGCATCTGCTCCTTTGCAGCGTAGCAGGGACCCTGGGCTCAACCTTTACCAAGGGGGACCTTCTCCTTGGGTTAAAGATGGTCCTTCCCCCTTCCTCTGATCCACAGCATGGCAGTAGGGCCCAGTGTATTGCAGATCCTTGGTCTGCTCCTGATGCTTCTTTCTCCTTCACTTCTGGAGATCAGTCACACAAGGATTCAGCAGGGGCCTGTCTACATTAGGGATCGTCACGTGCTGTGCTGGAGTGAAGTGGGGCACGGCCCCCATGTGACTCAGCCGGGTTTCACTGGTGCCATTAAGGATGGGACAAGCACCCTACACCAGAGGAGCGAGCAGCTTCTCCTCCCCAGCTGTTGGGGCTTGTGATACAGAGGGAATGTCGTCTAGTGGTTAGAGCAGGGGATGGCCTCAGGATTCCTGGGTTCCATCGCCTAGTTCTGCCTCACTTTGCAGCGCTAGGCAAATCGCAAGCCCCCTCGCATTTGTGTGTCTGCTTCACCAGCTCTGAAATGGGGATGTAATAATTACCACCTGCCTCAAAGGAGCACTGGGAGAATCCACTAATGATTTATTATTACTACTGAGGTTCTTATCTGTGGCAGGGAAGCCCTGGACTCTGAGCTTGACAGAAGGTGGGAAAGGAAAGAGATTTTCAGAGTCCCTGCCTGGAAAGAGCCAGCTGTTTGCTCCTGTTAAGGCCAGACGCTGACTGGGTTCTTTAGAAGGTTGTTTTCTGAACCCAAAGCTGCAAGGCCAGAGCTGAGGAAGGGTGGCGGTTCGGGAAGGAAGATACTTACAAGCCCCCAGCCAGCATCACTTGTAAAGGCGCGTGGAGGACCTGAATTCTCTGCAAAGAAATCAGCCCAGGAGAAGGTGAGCCCGGAACGTCGTCCCTGAAGTTATCACAGTGAACGTCCAACCCAGCCAGGGGCAAAGGAAGTCTTTCCCCCAAGGAGCTCAACGTGCTTGGTGGATCTGTGACCAGATCTAGTCTGGCAAATCCTTTGTTCATATCCCCGATACCCACATGCTTTCTGGGGCCCCCTTAAGGTCATCTGGAGCTCCAGTGGGCCCCCATAACCCAAGAGGGCCAGCAGAGGCGGGGGAAACTGAGGAAAGCACAGGTGAGAACCCAACCCCTACAGAGGGTCTGGGGGGGGGGGCAAAGGGAGAAAAGAGGGGGTAACAGAGCCATGGGGAGGTCTGACTACCAGGAGAGGGGAGCTGGATATGGATGTGGACAGGATGCCACTGGAAGGGGATGATGGAGGAGGAACTCAGACCCTCCTGAACCACTCACCTTCATGAAGGGGAACTTCTCCAGCCGCTCCATGAGAATCGGCACAAGAACTAGCCAGAAAGAGAGAGAGGAGTCAGGATGTTATCAGCCCAGCCGCCCCATTCTCTGCCAGCCGAGCTCACTGAAGAGCCAGGGGCCAAGCAAGGCGAGATCCAACCACAAGGAAAAAGCTGTCATGGGAGGTCACCCCTTGAGATCTCCCTGCCTGGCTCCCAGTGGCCAGAGACACGCTTCGTGTCAGAGCCACCACACCCCTGCCAGTCGCTTACACCCAGGAGGGCCAACATCCCTGCCCCGGCTCACCTTCTGACTGGGGAGCAGAGCAAGCACCCCTGCTCCGAGCCAAGGGCAGGGAAAGGAAGGGGGCATCTCCTGTCGCTCTGCAGAGCCCCCTGGTGGCAGGTACCAGAGGGGCACCATGACCAGGGGAAGATTTCCATCCAGTGGCTGAGTCAAGGGGCCATCCAAGTGCGTGGGTGGTGGTGGAGGGGAGCTAAAGAACAAGGGTGTGGGGAATCCCCAGGGGCTGGAGGAGAAGGGAATGATCCTTTAGACCAAACAGGCAATACTTGGACTGTCTATACAATGCCTTCCATCAGAGGGTCTTGGCGCGCTCTGCAGACACAAAAACAAACCACCCCAAGAGGCAGGCACGCTGGCCATTGTACAGATGGGGAAACTGAGGCAGAAAGCGGTTCTGGGTGTCAGAGCCGGGACTAGGCCCCAGCCATCAGCAGTTCCCAACCTTCTACTCTACTGACTGGCATATCCTAGGCACCACCCTTTCTGCGCCCAAATGGCTCCCAGCCCTAGTTTTCTCCCTCCTCTGCCTCCCACCAGCCCATGTACTGGTGGGTTGCTTGGCTGGTTGCAGGCTGCCTCCTCTGTCTCCCCCCCAGATTGCGGGGGCAGTGTCGCTGGTGCTCACCCATGCCAGGCGCTGCCATGACGATCCTGGAGACCACCACCTGGGTAATCCCCTTGACCGCAGCGACCTAAAAAGCAAGAACAGTCAGCCAAGCCCCTCCAAGGGCTACATCTGATGGGGCAGTAACGTGACCAGCTGGGCTGGTGGGTGGCTGGGGGAGAGGGGGTGTCCAGGTCTGAAGCAGCTGTGTCATTTACTCCAGTCCCATCCCGCAACCCCCCCCCCCCCCCCCCCCGGGAACGTGAGCGAACACGGCTGGATTTGGCCTTGCGATGGCAGAGTTAGGATCAGAAAGTTGACAAGGCGGGGAGCTCAGACCTTTCTGCAGTTTGTCTCACGGGCCCCGCACCCCACCCCCGTTCCCGTGCCAGCTGCGGCATCAGCTTCCACGGAGACTCGATCCCAGAAAAGGATTCAATGTGTTTTCAGGCGGCTCGGCTTGCAGGATCGGGGCCACATGAGCAAAGCAGCCAGGCCATCAGAACCCATTGGCAACAGTCACCCCGCCCTGCTCCGCGACATACCCTGGAATGGCCCAGCTCACAGTCCTTCTCATCTGTCACCATGATCCCGTTAATGAGCTCCCTAAACACAAACAGGGAACCATGAGCACCTCAAACCCAGCCTCCTGGGTCACCCCATCCACCCCCCACGAAAAGAGGATGGGCCCTCCTCTCCTCCCCTCCAACAGGGCAGAATGGTCCACACCTTCCACCCCGCCCCGGCTTAGCACAACAGCCTCCCCTCCCCCCGACTCTAGGCCGCACCTACTCTACCTTTGCACAAGGGGCTGCAGACACCTCCAAAATTGGCTCCCTGGGGGTTTATAGGCTTTGGCCCTTGACCTTGGTGTTATCATGCAGCCCACTGCATTGTGGGTGTAAAATGCTACCCAGCTGGCAGGGCAGTCATCTGATCTGAGCGAGGAGAAGGCAGGGGGGCAATGGAGAATCGGGCCCTTTTCAAACCTTCTGCCACGTGGCCGAGAACCATGTGAACAAGGGCCGACGAGGAGGGCGGAAGGGTTGCAGTGTCTCTGTTTTTGTTGTGTGTTTGTACAGCACATACCACAGTGGGGTCCCGGCCCCATGAGTGGGGTCCCTGGGTGCTACAATGTGCCCTACCCCAAATCACCTGTGGCTCCCTCATTTATCATCTCTTTCCCTGGGTTGGAGCAGCACCCCAGGCTGGCATTACCCGCAATAACCCCAGCTAGACAGAGCATGGCATGGACATCTCCCACCCGGCTTGTCTGGCACAACTGATGCCCCTTCCCTGCACCCTACTGAAAGGTGCTACCCTAATTCAAACAGGAATTATTTCAGGGAGGGTCCCTGGCCTGCGTTACCCAGGAGGTCACACTCGCGGATCACAGGGGTCCCGCCTGGCCTTGGGATCTATGATCGTTCATAGGAAAGTAGAGTTTTGCCATGGTGACTAAGACTCCCGGCCTGTTTTTACCCATACAGACCACTTTGTGTTGGTCTTTATCCACTCCTGGCCCACCCCTCTGCTGCCAAATTCGTCAGAATAAAGCAGTTGCAACCACCCATAGCAAGACTCGCCCGTCAGTGTTTTAATACACGATTCCGACAACGTGTCCCAGTAAATCTCCGGCAGGGAGATCAGGTAACCGGCTCGGCCCCCTCGTCATCATCCCGATGCAGGATTTATCGCTAAACCCCAGGGCTGCCCTTCTCTGGCCACGAAACGGGCAGAGGGGGTGAAATGAACGGCTTGTGCAATGCTGCCACCTATGGGAGGCTGCTGGAAATAGCACCTACCCATCTCACAGGACCACTGCGGGAGCGTGGTGACAGCTCTGCTATCTGTTAATACCCCAGCCCCACCAGCCACTCCAAGTGCTGGAGAGCCACTGAAAAACCCTCCAGGGGAAAGGAGGATTTTGTCACTGAGAGACGCAGGTTTGGTTTTAAAGAGCTGGGAAAATCTGATCATCAATAACACACATCGGTCTAACCGCATAGTTCATGTGTTTCTATGGCGTCCATCCCCAGAGCATCTGGGCCCCTCATGGCAAACTAACCATCCACACGTACAAAGTCTCTCAGATACTGCCCCTCTACCTGCCCAATCACAGCCAGTCAGGTTTCTGCCGCAGTGGATTCATTAGACAGGCCGGCAGTAGATCAGACAGCCGCTGCAGAACCCCTGTTCCTTCAGCTCCACAGAGGCAGGCCTCTGCACATGGGCTAAGAGAGAACACCCCAGGATCACTCTACAGCAGGTGCCTTAGCCTCTAGGCCAGCCATTGGAAAGAAATTTTACACACACATCCTTGTGAGCACAGCGTCAGGCCTGCCACGCTATCGCGCAGCTGGACAAATAAAGGTCAAACTTGGATCAAGCTCACCAAGACCTCAGAACCTGGGTCCTGGTGCGTTATCAGAGGGAAAGAGCTGCCAGCAGGCCCTCGGCAGAGAACGCTCAGCTGCTGGTTCAGTAACCATAGCAGGAGCACCCCGGATGGCGTTAGCTGCCATACCCAATGCCATTATACATGTTAAGATAGAGACAACCAGGCCTCAAGCTTCAGGGCCACAGAGGTCAGGAAGGAAAGGCCCTCTTCTCTAGGTCTGTTTTGCCAGGTCCATCAAGGGGTTTTTCCCCTTCCTCTGAAGTGTCCGCTACATTGAAAGAGGCCAGATACAGGCCTTCATGGTCAGGTCCGGTCTGGCAACCCCCATGAACCAATGGTCCATCTAGTCCTGCATCCCGTCACCGATAGCAACCAGACACTGCAGAGGAAGATGCAAGGGCCTCCATGAAGGACGACCTCACAGCAACATGCCAATAGATCAACGTTTATTCTTAGCCTAGGCAGCCACCAGTTGGCGACGGTCCTCACGCAGGTGCGGGAGAGTTAAAGGGTTTAGGTTAAAAAGCCTCAAAGCAGAAAAGCCTAGAAAACAGACACTGAGAAGCCCTCACTTACTCACTGCCAGCAAGATTTGCTTACAAACACTACCTCACACGACCACTAGCGGGCCTTTTATACAGGCTCCTCCCCTGGGGCCTGTTTTCAGCAGCCTCTAAACAGCTACTCACAGCCCAGATGGGACATTAAAGGCAAAGATTGGTGTGTTTAAACCCGCCAATCAACAGCTGTTTTTACTCCTAAAACACCTGAGCCGTAGTCGGGCTCAGAATAACCCAGCCCAAACCCAAACCCCTAGCTACAAGTCAAGGCAGACGCTTCCCGTTTGGTCCTGCTGAGAGTTTAGAACGTGGGGGCGGCTCTCTCAGCCGCACAGGCAAGTGCTGGCTTTTAGGAATAATATCAAACATGTACATCAAGCTTTGTACAGTATCAAGAGCTGTCCAGACATTAACAACCTAGCTCAGTACCATCACACTGATGGGGAAACTGAGGCGGAGAGAGGGGAAGTGACCTGCCCTCACAGCAAGCTAGTGACAGACAAGAACAGAGCCCAGGAGTCCTGGCTCTTGGATCTAGGCTCCAACCACTGGTTAACACGGCCTGTCTCCTCATTATAAGAGTCACCTCTGCCTGCGGTTCCAGATCCCCCATCCTTGCCTGGTTTTTGACAAGGTCCCACAGGCCGGAGCACATCCCTGGAGAACAGAGACAGACTTACTGTTGCCTCATCATGGGGATGTTCACACAGTTGGCGGCAGCTACGGCCGCGAACGGGACCCAGCGTGCCACAAGGGGCGGGGCTCTCTAGGAAGGAAAGAGACCGAGGTGAGCATGGCCATCACAGCAGGCCTGGAACTGTCCTCGGCGTCCCCTAGGTGAGAGGAGTTGCTGGGCCTCAGCCCAGCAGGAAGCCAGCAGCGTGAGAACTGGCGCCCTCAGCAGGGAGGACAGACTGACTCTCAGGGACTGAGCCCCGGGGCAGGACTGACTGTCAGAAGCAGAGATGCACGGGGAAGCTTGCTCGCTGCCGTATGGGCCAGGCCTTCAATGAAGCCCTCCAACCTTCAGGGCTGTCGGCCAGCACCTTTCACCCAAATCAGACCCAGCCGCTAAATCAGGCAGAAAAAAATCCTGAGACCCAACTCCTTATTCAACCCACTCCCCTGTGCTACAACAGCCTGGCCAGCTGGTAGCTAGTAGCTGTGTCCGGCTGCACCTGGGGCTAGTGCTGGAGTACTGCCGAACGCATCAACAGGGCTGGGAAGATCAGCACCCAAAGGCCTCGCAAGGAGCACATGAGGCAGACCGCAATGAGAAGGGTTTGGGCACTGGGATCTACCCAGAAACCTGCTGGTATCTTCACAAGGAGAGAGAGATGGTCCCAGCAGAAGCCACATTTGCATGGCTGTATGCTAGGGGCGAGCGCGTAGCTGCAAAGGTGCTTCGGACAAGGAACACAACTAGGCATCAGGGTCGTGACCGCCGGGTTATTAAAATGGGAGGAAGGGTGTAGTATGGGAAAGGAGAACCGCTGTATTACAGCAAGGGGATTTTAGCTCCTGGAGTGGACAGGAAAGACCAGATCCCCTGCAGTGTATGCTGAATGCCAGATCTCTGGACCTTTAACGGGGCTGTTGAATCAGCGGCTTGTCCATGGAACTGACACTCCTGCAGAAAGCCTTTGGGGAGAACGCGGAGCAGCTGCAGGTTTGCTTCTGCATTCAACCTGGGGCCGGCTTACGCTCAATTGCAATAGCCATCAGCCGCCTGACACGCAGGGGGCGTCCATGCACCCAGGGAAGCTACCCTGGGCACTGGCGCGGACCTGTCTCAGTGGCACCATCGGAGAAGTGGATCTGACAAGCGGTGGAGCCAGCAGCGCCCGCAAAGGCAAGTCCCCCTGGTTTGCAAGCAGAGAGCCTCCCATGCTGCACCAATGCCCTCCTCAGATACCCCCGTTCCACAGTGTCTTCCCCACAGCATGTACGCATAGTGGAGCCCCCCCTGCGGTACCTTGGTGTACAGGTTGAGTCCCACTGCAGTCGCCAGGGCTGTGCTGGTGGCGGTGACGTAAGCCACTCCGATTTGCCTAGACAGTAATTTACAGGGGGGAATAACAACTCAGCAATTCCCAGAGGCTGCCTGAACAAGTGCCCGTCCCCTGGGAGAGGCTGGGGGGCAAGAGGGACACATCCTGAGCGCTCTCCCAGACAGGTTCAGGATTGGCTCCTGGAAGTCCCACATGGAGCTCCCAAAGGGCTGCGATTCACACCCTTGGAACATTTCCACTTGGGGGAGAGAACGCAGGAAGCGCGGCCTCATGGTTAAGGCACAGGACTGCGAGGTGAGGAAACTGGATTCTGTTCCCGTGCCTCAGTTTCCCCATCTGTGAAATGGGTTGATATTACGTCTCTTGGTGTTTGTAACATGCTTTCTGACCCTTTATGGTAGGGGTCAGAATATTCTTCTTAAGGTGCTGAAATCCTGCAGCTCATTACATGCCCTTGCTGGGATCTAACTCCTAAACTCTCCTCCTTGGCACATCAGATTTAGGCAGCTCCTGCAGTTATCAACTTTCCTAACTTTCCAAAGACGCACAGCCACCTCTGGGGTAGAGGGCAGCAGCCACCTGGCGCACACGCCGCCGCTCTGTGATGCAAAGAAGGGACGTGTTGGCCAAGGACACCAGGGCAGATCGCTGTCCACGCAGAGCGGAATGGACCTTGGTGACTGCAATGTCCCGGGGGAGGGATAGCTCAGTGGTTTGAGCATTGGCCTGCTAAACCCAGGGTTGAGAGTTCAATCCTTGAGGGGGCCATTTAGGGATCTGGGGCAAAAATCAGTACTTGGTCCTGCTAGTGAAGGCAGGGGGCTGGACTCAATGACCTTTCAGGGTCCCTTCCAGCTCTATGAGATTAGGTATATCTCCATATATTATTATTATTCCAGCTCCCCTGCAACTCAGCATATCTACCTGGGTGGGATGAAGGCCCCAGGGCTAGTGTTCCCCAGCAGTCAGCACCTCTGGCAATGGGGTTCACCGGCAGACCCTCCCTTCCTTCCCTCCCCAGTTATAAGTGCCCCTCATCCAGCCCCGTGACACCAGGGAACCAGGAGCTGGTGGCAGCACAGGGCACCCAATGTGGTAGTTCCCATGGCAGTGGAAGGGTTAAACCAGCCTTCTGACCCCAGGGAGCAGCAGGTGCTGCAATGGTCCCTTCCATGGGCGGGTGGGAAGGGCTGCCCCCCCCTTGCGGGTCACCTCTGACGAACTGCTGCTAACATAGAGCCTGGGGAGAGGGACCTCTGGGCGCGTCTAGGGGCTCATGGGAGGGACAGCTCTTCGGTGAGGTCAAAAAGACTCAGGTCCAGATATCTAAGCCAGGCAGCCTCCAGCCCCATGTGCCTTTAGACTCTGCCCTGGGGTTGATCCTGGGCATGACAACAGCAGCGCTATGCCTAGTCACCAGCGCCACAGCCCCTCAGCCGCCACCTGTTCAGAGACAGCCTAGCGATGTCATGGACCAAACAGGAGCCCATCTCACCCAGTGCCCGGGGAGGAATGGCAGGATTGCTCCCGACAGGGCATTTCCTCTCCTGGCAACAGGGCAGATACCTGGGATACATGGGAACCCAGCAGGCCCTGGGGCGGCGGCGGCAGGAGGCCCGGGGCAGATACTCACGTGAGCGAGATGGGGCAGGCCGCGTTCCTGTTGGTGTAGTTCACCAAGGCGTTGAACGACTGGTTCACCCACTGCCAGAAAACCACCGCAGGGACTGTCCTGTCGGGGGGGAAGACACCAGAGCTCAGCCCGTGCGTGCTGCCCTCCTCCCACCCGCCAGAGCACCAAGTCGCAGGGCTGAGCTAGCCCCTTCCTGGGGCTGGGGAACTGCCGCAGGCTGCGGTCAGTGCCCACCTCACAGCCGCCCTGCTGCCAGGGGTTGGCGGGGACGCTCAGGAAGGATAAACGCTGGGTGCGAGACACACAAGACACCCAGACCCCACCCCAGCTGCAGGCACTGCCAGTCTGGAGTCAGATGGGGCCAGTCTTTGGGGGACACAACACACACCCAACCCCTCCCCCACCTGTCCTGAGAGGGCTTTAGAAAGCGTGTGTGTGAGTGTGAGAGAATAAACATCACCCCTATTTCGCCGAGAAGGAAACAGACACAGCGACCTGCCTGAGGTCCCACAGCAGGCAGTGGCAGAGCTGGGAAAAGATCCAGGAGTCCTGGCTCCCATTCCACAAGGCCATGCTCCACTAGAGCAGCAAGGTGGCCAAGCAGCGGGCAGGAGCCTGGGCTCTCAGCTGGGCAGGGAGGGCTCCTAGGGGATTTGTTCATTACTGCCGAGCTCAGGGGCGGGGCTGTGGTGGGCTCCGCCCCCACAGCCACTCACTCCACCAGGCACTACATCAACCTGGCTGAGTTCTGCTCCACAGCCTGGCGTGTCCCTACCCCTTTGAAGGGAAGAACGGTCTGTGGTGACGGTGTGTGGGTGGGACTAAGGATCCTGGCAGAGATCCCCAGCTCCGCCAGCAACTCATGGGGACTCCTCGGGCTCCTCACTCCCTGCACCTCAATTTACCCATCTGTCAAATGGGGGCAGAGGGGATTCGTTCCTTGTCTCACTTGGGTTGCCAGCGTGACTTCACTGTCTGCAAAGCACTTGGGGATCTGTGGGCAGAGGGGGGATAGAAGTGAGAGGATCTTTCACAGGCCAGTTGGGGACTGGATGCTCTGCCCTTTAAAGGCCAGGAAAGGGATAAAGATAATGGCTGAGAGTATCTTGAGCCAAACAGTTTATTGCTCAGGCAAAGGGAGACTCCACCTTCATTAATCCGATTGGTCATTACCTAGGGACTGGCAATCCAGGTAGCCAATGGCAATACGAGTTTAGAAAAGAGGCAGAGCTAAGGGTCTTTTTACTCCTCCCCCTCCTAAAGAGGAGGTCTTGTCAGGCTCCTCCCAGAGGAGAGCAAACCAACCCACCAGCGTCTGACTCTACACTAGAGCTGGAAAAGGTCCCAGCCTAGTCTGTTGTCTGGCGTCAGGGCAGGATCATTCCCTACAGAACATTCTCCTTGAACGGTATAGGAGGGACATGGAGGAAGGCAAACACGGGGGAACCTTTTAATTCCACTGACACACACCAGAGCAGGAGAGGTTTTTCCAAGGGCGAGAAAGGAAACATTGTGCTACAGATTAGGAACGGTCTCTCTCCAACAGCGGCACTCGCTGGGAGAGGTGGGATCCAGGATTTCAGAGGCTACAAAGGAACCAGGAGAGGCAAGTTTAAAAAAAGAGCAGGCAGAGCCCAGGACTGGCTTTGGGTTAATAATTAAAGGGCTTTTAATCAACAGCAGAATCGGTTAATAAGATAAAAAAGAAAAACATGCGAGTGAAGCAAAGGAAAGACATGGTTTTAATTGGGCAAAGGACTCACTTTTTGCCCAAATATTTGGATGCGTTAGAGGCCAGGGCAGAGAGGAGGGATTTAAATCTAATGAAACAGAAATGTTAGCAGGCCTTTTTTTTAAAATGGTGTCTTTGTGCTGCGTTTTAACATTTCCCTGCCGGGTTGCAGATCCCAACCCGGCCATGTCTTGCTGGAACCTGACAACGAAACTGATCAGAAGGCGGGTCAGTGAAATTGACCAGTTTACCTTTCACCCCTTTTTGAAACTAACAACCCCCCCCCCCCCAAAAAAAAGATGAATTAGCAGAAATGGTGACAAGTAATTTCACTTGCTGTAACCTCAGAGCAAGGACACGTTTCCTCCACAAGCTCAGGGTTTCTATGGTGACCACATTTAAGCTCCTGTGGCTGGGTGGAAGGGCCAGAATTTCAAAACATGGCGGAGGAGGAAGCTGTGGGGGCTTGGCACAAGCCCGGACTGCGTAGCTATCGGTGCAGGTATTTGTTAGGTCAGGCATGGGCATAAGTTAAGGCAGTAAAGTAATGATCTTGCAGGCCTCAGTCCTGTAAGAAAATAGCTTGGCTAAACAAGGCATACAGCCCAAAAGACTTAACTGCTTATGCTAACTAGGAGTAGGCCTAGATCATAAGATATGGGCTACCTAGGGAGGTGGTGGAATCTCCTTCCTTAGAGGTTTTTAAGGTCAGGCTTGACAAAGCCCTGGCTGGGATGATTTAGTTGGGGATTGGTCCTGCTTTGAGCAGGGGGTTGGACTAGATGACCTCCTGAGGTCCCTTCCAACTCGATATTCTATGACACCACGGAGGGTTGTCTGACCACAAGAATGCCATGGTAACTAATTGGCATATACGCTAATAAGCTTGAAGTAAACGAACATGTAACCTATGGGAGAAGGGCACCCCAACATTAGTAGGGCGAGGAAATACAAAGAAAACCCTCCTAAACATGCATTAAGCACAGAGGCGTCAGCATAACACATTATAAAAGTTGTATCCCCGCCTGTATGCCTTGGGGAGATGTAACACATGGGAGATGCCAGGATGATGACGACTGGTGACACTGAGGGTGAGGAGGACGAACACTTTGAGTCCTTCTGCAAAGGACGGTGGGAGTATACAGATGCTCAGATGCCCACTCTGTATTAGCTCCATCTACCATGCTGGGCTGGAGTGTTTGCAACTTCACTAAGTGTGTTAATAAAACTAGTACAAATACAGAAGCTATTTCCTAAGAGTGAGCGTTGCAACCGTGCACATCGGGGTTCCCAACTGAACCGTAATTTTAATAATACTGGGCCTGATCTCGGGAGTGTTGATGGGGAATTCTTAAGTAATCAATATAATTAATACACAATCTCTAGATCAGGCAACAACTATATGGAGAGGAGAGGGAGGACTGAGAGGCTAGCCCAAAGGTCGTGAGCCCCAAGGTCGAGGGCAAGCACATAGTGCAAAGAATACAACCTGTAAATAACATTCTAGCAGCGTATTAAAAGTGCTACTTAGGCCCATCTGTCTCCCTGCATGATGATCACCAATGTTTCGGGACAGGGGTCAGATCAAACATGAGATTGGATTGAAAATTCTGGGGAAATTACATTGCCCATGAGGTTTCAAAGGTCCTGGCCATGTTAATAGTTCAGGAGGACGCTGCACTGAGTGGTCAGAAAGGCTCGGAGATGGAAGATCAGGTTTCTCTTCACGTGGTCCGGCCCTTGCATCTCCCCTCTAGCGAGGTGTTTATGCCGTGCCCATTACCATGGCATCCATGCTGGTGGGATTGACATTAGAATCCACGGTGCTGCTGAGTCTGTCCCCCCTGCCCTTCGCCACCAGGAGGGAGCTAATCCATACGGTCTGACGCGGCTTCCTGCAACTCACTGCGGTCAATTCCCTGCTCAGCCTAACAGGGACAGCTTTAAAGGGGGACTGGGAAAGGGGCTCTCGCTGCCCCCTGCAGCCCCTTACCTGTAAAACTGCAGCATGAAGCCAGTGATGGCCATTCCCCCGGGCACCTGAAAGGACATCCTCCCAATCAGGTTCATCTTCTCGCCAGAGTCTGGGTGGAACGCAGAGTCGTAGAGCTTCTTGGCGTAGAACAGCTGTTCCTGGCTGGTTCCTGGGGGAACCAGGCCAGCCCTGCAGGTAACAGAAAGGGCAACGTCCTGGGAGTTTGTCAGCTCACCATCCCCACCTAGTATCAGACTCCTGCTAATCTCCAGCCTTCGCATACTGCCATGCCTGCAGGGTGTCTACAGAATGGGCTTAGGTGAGCATGGCTCAGCTGGGGCAAGGATGTGTTTGGTATATGCTCTGAAAGGGGAGCTTCCATATTCTCCCCCTCGGTATCCCCGCACTAAGCAAGACCCCTGCTCTCCAGCCCCACCACCTCTCGGATGTCCAGATACCATCACCACCTTACCTACCCGGAAGGGCTGCACGAGAGCTCCCTATGGGACCTGCCGGTGCAGATCCTTAAGAAGCCAAAGACTCTGCTTCGCAATGTGAGATGCTCCTCCTGATCCCAACCCCTGGGGCTGAGCACATGCCATCTACTGGCTGGCATGGGGTTGCTCCCGCTCTCGGCTGGACCGAACGTACGGTCTGCTCCAGCACATGCTATGTCACCCCCTTGTGGTGACGAGGGTACAATACCACTGCTGAACAGAGAGGGAAGCTTTCCTCACCCCAGAGGTTTACCTCTCACATACAGCAAGGGCAGGCTGCAAACAGCCTTCTACCTTCCTTCAGATCCAGTGGCCACCCGGCCATTTACCTGCAGCTTTCCACCAGCGCCTTAGCCCTGTCCAGCTCATGTTCCGACACCAGCACCGTCCGCGGGTCTGTGATGTTGAAGAAATGCTTTAGGCGCCCCAGAAAAGTGCTCTGGTCCCAGCGCGGGGCGTCAATGCTAAAATTGGTCAGCCTGGTCATCGTTTTAGCGGGGATCTGGAGGGGAAAGAGAAAGGGGAGAACTTTTAAGAGGAAACCTTCCCCTAACCCCTGCAAGGTTCCTGTACGAGAGTACTGCCATGTGATCGGCTTTCAGTCAGCACTTCCCCATCAAATGGCCTGGTGAGCAAACACGGGAGAAGATCCTTCCCTCCCAGGGCCAGGAAGAAAACCCAGTGAATAAGAGTTAGGAGTAGACCTCAGGAGTTGCTCAATCCACTAGCCCAAACTGCCTTTCGGCCTAGCCTCCCTTTCTAGCCAGCCTGGATTTAAGCCGACAGGTTTAAAAAAAACAAAAATCCTCTAGCCAGACCCCTTCCAGAGTTTGATTTCTGAAAAGAGCTGGGCAGGTAACCCCAGGCCAAGCCAGGGGAAGGAGTAAAGGGAAGCTGAAGTCAAGGTACTCCACCTTCGATCCTATAGTAAAGGCTTCCTCCCTGGAGGCCTGGTGCCCCCGCTCCATTGGGGCACATGGCCCTGTCTCCTTCCACCCCACCTTCCATCCGTGCAGCTCTCCTTGTTAGCTAGCCTGCCTCCCCTGCTCTGCCTGCTTCATTAGCCATCTCACCCTGCATCACAGGGCGTGCGACATACTATGGAGCGGTGAGAAAACACATGCAGCTAAAAATAAGCCCTGGCTAATGTGCTTCTCTCTCCAAAGTGCGCCAGGCTTTAGCAAAGTATTTAATTAGCCACCACGAACTTCTTTTCCTTGCCTGCAGATTATAGTGATCTCAGCCCAAGAAGCCCTGGAATGTGATTCCTTCTGAGGATAAAAAACAACGAGGAGTCCTTGTGGCACCTTAAAGACTAACAAATTTATTTGGGCATAAGCTTTCGTGGGCTAAAACCCACGTCATCAGATGCATGGAGTGGAAAATACAGTAGGCAGGTATAAATACACAGCACATGAAAAGATGGGAGTTGCCTTACCAAGTGAGGGGTCAGTGCTAACGAGGCCAATGCAATTAAGGTGGAAGTGGGCTATTCTCAACAGTTGACAAGAAGGGGTGGAAATCACTTTTGGGGTGTTAATGAGGCCAATGTAATCAAGGTGGCCCATTTCAAACAGTTGACAAGAAGGTGTGAGTATCAGCAGGGGGAAATTAGTTTTTGTAGTGACCCATCCATTCCCAGTCTCTATTCAGGCCTAATTTGATGGTGTCCAGTTTGCAGATTAATACCAGTTCTGCAGTTTCTCGTGGGATTCTGTTTTTGAAGTTTTTTTGTTGAAGAATTGCCATTTTTAAGTCTGTTATTGAGTGTCCAGAGAGAATGAAGTGTTCGCCTACTGATTTTTGAATGTTCTAATTCTTGATGTCTGATTTGTGTCCATTTATTCTTTTACATAGAGACTGTCTGGTTTGGCCAATGTACATGGCAGAGGGGCATTGCTGGCACATGATGGCATATATCACATTGGTAGATGTGCAGGTGAACGTGCCCCTGATGCTGTGGCTGATGTGATTAGGTCCTATGATAGTGTCCCTTGAATAGATATGTGGACAGAGTTGGCAACTGGGTTTGTTGCAGGGATTGGTTCCTGGGTTAGTGTTTTTGTTGTGTGGTGTGTAGTTGCTGGTCAGTATTTGCTTCAGGTTGGGGGGCTGTCTGTAAGTGAGGACTGGCCTGTCTCCCAAGGTCTATGAGAGTGAGGGATCATCCTTCAGGACAGGTTGTAGATCCTTGATGATGCGCTGGAGAGGTTTTAGCTGGGGGCTGTAGGTGATGGTTAGTGGCATTCTGTTACTTTCTTTGTTGGGCCTGTCCTGTAGTAGGTGACTTCTGGGTACCCTTCTGGCTCTGTCAATCTGGTTCTTCACTTCACCAGGTGGGTACTGTAGTTTTAAGAATGCTTGATAGAGATTCTGTAGCTGTCTCTGTCTGAGGGGTTGGGGCAAATGCGGTTGTATCTTAGAGCTTGGCTGTAGATAAAGGATCGTGTGATGTGGTCTAGATGAAAGCTGGAGGCATGTAGGTAAGTATAGCAGTCAGTAGGTTTCCGGTATAGGGTGGTGTCTGAGGATATGCTCAATTGAGACATAATATTGACTTGGTGTCCAACAGAATGTAGTAAGAAGAGCATGGAATCGATTTTTAACAACACTATGGAGCTGCTTGTGACTGACTTTGTGACTATACTTGCCTGGGCATGCGCGTATGTGTATATATAATTCTCTGTTGAATACTCTGAACATTTTGTTTAGTGACATTTTTGACTCCTGAGTGCTTAAACAGCTACAAGCAGCAACTTTTCAAGATTTGTCTGGCGACTTCCTGCTATGTGGAGTTGGCAACGTTGCCAGGCTGAGTCGCTATGGGGTCCTCACTCCTGGTCCTCTCTGCTCTGACCTTCCAACTCTGGTGTTACAACGGACACCTGCTCCCTAGGAACTGTACTGGGATCCCATAGCTCATTGCATGGAGGCTGCCACACAGCCATCATGACCTTTGCCTTCCCATCTGGACTGGAACTGAACCAGCAATCTAGGATGAGAACAGCTCCTTGCCCCATACCCATTCCCCTGAACCAGCCTGGCCCAACATCAGCCAAGCGCTGATGTTGCGGGACAGTGGAGGTTTCAGATGCTTTGCCTGCTGGCACTTTATTCGGGATTTTTTTTAACCCCACTGATTGAACTTCCCATGGAGTTTAAGCCCCTGGAATTCTGGACTGGATCCCTCTGGAAGTTCACCTGAAAAATACAGTCTGCCTTAAAGAGATTTCTGTCCTGCTGCCAGGAACAGAGCCACCTAGCTACCTAGCAGGAGAGTGAATCCACAGAGCAGCCTTTACCAACACACTATTTACTTATATCACACCATCAAATGCACATTAAATGCACCACGCTCCCCAACCCCACTTAGCACTAATGCAATATTAAGGTTGATAACGCTTAGCCTTCCTTTAAATAGGTCTGTCCACATTCCACATGCTTCACGGACACTATCTAATTAATCAAAGACTTTCAAACGCTCAGACTTCCGGAGAAGTTAATGCTGCCCTTAGTACATTAACTTTGGCACATTGCACATCCTGCTCATTTCACTAGGGGATTTAACAAGCAAGCAATATACTAAGTTGTATAGTTAACAAAGAACACCGGAAGCTAGGACACTGAATTTCAGCAACATTGAGAAAGTAGCTTTAACTTGGCATTCCTAGTCATCGTTTTTCATAGATTCCCAGGCCAGAAGGGACCATTGTGACCATCTAGTCTGACCCCCTGTATAGCACAGGCCTTCTGAGCACTTGACCCAACCCTAAACTTGCAGTATCAAGACCACTTTTTTGCAATTAATTTCCCTGTGGTTTTTAAAGCCGAAGGAGACAGCTGAAGGTATTTTGCTTGGGCAATTTGCAGTCTGTGCTAACAGAGCTCGTAAATTCTTTGATCCTGGGCCTATGCCAGAGACTTTTAGCCCAGCGGTGCACTCTCAGTTTATAAATACTGCAAACTTCCTCTATTCTTGATGGACTTTATAACGTCCTTGGATATGGAATTATTTGGCCTGTAGAGTATACAAGATCCATCAGCTTGGTTAATGGACTGAGTAGGTTTGTCGTTATCAAACCCCGCAAGACGACAGAAGTTCTAAAGAAAAATCTGCAAGATGGGCAACTTCTGACCTCGTTGGCTGATAAATGCCAAGTATTCTCATTCTTGTAGTCTAGAGAGCCAGCAATCATTGCAGTACTGGCCTGGGATCTAGGAATGCCAGAGTCCTAATCATAGGGACATAGGCCTGGAAGGGACCTCCTGGATCTGCATCTGTTCCAATTTAAATTCCCCTTTTTTGAACACAGGTGAGCAGAATTGGATTGTTTTTCAGCTGAGGCCTGTCCAGTGCCTTGTGCAATGGTATTAATACTTTCCCATCCCTTTTTTGAACACGGGTGAGCAGAATTGGATTGTTTTTCAGCTGAGGCCTGTCCAGTGCCTTGTGCAATGGCATTAATACTTTCCCATCGCTACTGGACATACCTCCTAGGATTGCATTTGCCTTTTTCCACAGCCACATCACAATGGTAGCTCGTAGTCATCCTGTGATCAATTAATACACCCAGGTCTTTTTCCTGTCACTTTCAACTGTGGCGCCCTCAGCTTTTAGCAGAAAATTATTAGACCCTCAGTGCATGACCTTGTGTTTTGTACTAGAAATGGTATAACATTTAATATTACTCCAGTCTTCTAGATCATCCAGTTCTTCCTCTCTAATATTCCAATCTTCCTACATATTGACAGTGCCTCCCAATTTTGGGTTTTCAGTAGATTTCACTAGCGCACTCCTACTTTTCATGCCCAGGCCATGAATGAAAATATTAAAGATTAGACCCAAGAACGAACCTTGAGGAACTCCATTAGGAACCTCCCTCCATCCCGACAGTCCTTCAGCGCCACCCATTGCCATCTCCCCTTTAGTTAGTTCCTTCCCCATTTTACAGTTCTGTACTAATCTTCATCTTGTCCCGTTTAACTAATAATTTCCTGTGGCGTTGTATCAAATGCTTTATTGACGTCCAAATAGATTAGATCTACTGAATTTCCCAGCTAAAATAATCCTTTACCTTATCGAAAGAAATATCAGGTTTATCCGGCACTATTTTTGGTAAACTTGTGTTGCATTTCATCGCATTTTCCATTGACCTCCATGTTGTTAATTATTTGTTCCTTCAAAATTTGTTCTAAAGCCTTACATACTGCTGAGGTCAGACTAATGGGTCTATAGTTTCCCAGATCACTCCCCCCCGCCCCTTTGTTAAATATAGACACTATATTTACTATTCTCCATTCATATTTACCACACCCAATTTGATAGATGTATTAAAAATCCTTGCTACTGGACTTGCAATTTCAAGTATCTATTCTTTCAGTGTTCTGAAATGACGATTATCTGGTTCCCCAACCAGAACACAAACTCTTTGAGCTTTGCTTCCTACCTCAGATGTGGTTATTTCCATTTCTAGATGCTCATTCACACTAGTCATCCTGCCTTTGCCACCCCGTGTTCTCAATCCTCAGCCTTGCTAAAAACTGAGGCAAAGTATTCATTTGTTTTTGGACCATACCTAACTTACACTTAATTTCTACCCCATCATCGCTGCATGGCAACCCCACTTCTTTTCTTGCACTTTTTATTTATATAGCCAAAGAATCTTTTACTATTTGTTTTAATTTTGTTTGCAACTACTAAGTTCTAACTACTTTTAGCAAGTCTCACTTTCTCCCTACGTTTTCAACACCAACATGGAGCTTTTGTTTGCTGATCAATCTCTTTCTCGTAGGCTCTCTGTTTCCTCCTACTATCCTTTCTGAGCTGGTTCTTCAACCAGCTAGAACTGGAGAGCTTCTCCATAAGTTTTTCTCCCCCATGCCGGGATACAAATTCCATGTCATATTCCGAACCCCTCCTGCACATTGAAGTTTCCCCAAGATCTGCCCTTTTGTAATCAAAAACCTTAGTTACCAACTAAAAATCTGTCCGCGATCACATCCAGAAATAACTGGACCCTACCACTGCCAGAAGCATTTGCTCTCCAGTCTATAGTCAGAAAGTTAGTCTCCCACAATGACAATTTCGGGTACTAGGTCTAACATTATGACTCCAACACAAACTTATGGGACCTGTTAGACTCTCTGTACCTCACTGTCTCCCATCATCTTAACGAGGATCAGGACACTTACCAGCCTTGCCAGGTTGAATTGATGTTCGTGCAATGCTCTGAAGATGAGAAAAGCCGTATGAAATAGCCAAGTATTGATATTCAGGAAAGGGGGTGACCCTGATGGTCCGATTCAGAAGAGCAATATGGAGGATCCTTGGGATTGGAAGGATTCTGCTGCCCCCCTTAGAATCACCAGTTACAAGACAAATTAAGCCCATGCTACCACCTTCTCTACTGGCAAAGGTGAAGTGACAGGAATGGAAGAACTTAAACATAACACACCCCAAGCTCGTTGGTTTAAGAACTGATGGACCTTGAGCCCAATCTGAGCTGCTAGCTCTAACCTTGCTGGGCATATACTCATTTTCTTTTTTTATAGAATTATTGCTTGGCTTTAAAGTAGCCAGGTAACTGATTGCGAGTTTCACAGCATGTTAAAGGGATCCCTACACATTAGCACTTGAACCTTGAAATGATGGACCGTCACCAGGCTCATGAAAGGAACAGGACGGTGATCTGCTCTCAGATTTTACAAAGCAAATAGCCTGCTAAGACTTAGCACCAACACAGCCTTTCCCGCCAGCAGATCTCCCTGCAGTCACCAACGAGAAGCAAGTTTTGCTCTTCCCATTTTACAGACAAAGGTCACACAGCCAGACAGTGGTAGTGCTGGGGATTCATCCATGGAGCCATGTTATGTTTTAAAGGAACATTTCTCTAGATCCATTTCCAACACAGAATACATATAGTCTAAGCCCTCCTTTGAGCTAGGCAATGGAATGCACACCTATGGGCGTTTGGCATCAACCTACCACTTCTCGGTAACAGATGTTCCTAACGCCATGCCTGGGAGAGAGCACATGGCCTTAGGGAATCACAGGAAAGAGAGAGACACAAAAGGATTCTCTGTTCCTCTTCTCCATCTCTGCTGGGGCAGTATCGGTCCCCACAGAGCTCCGTGCAGTCCAGTTTTGGACATCCCAGGAAGCGTGCATCCCGTGGCTGACTAATTCCAAAATCCTGTGGATTGATCCATTGTCGCTGATGGGATTCCTGCTTCTGCACTGGAACTAACTTGCCATTTATCAGACGATTGCAAAACATGGCAGCCTGGCTAACTTCAGTGGTCACTGGGGGTGGGGGACGCCCCATGCCAAACCCATACCCGACCAATGCACTCGACAGCACTTGTTTTTCCAGGCACCAAAGTGGGTGCATTTTGAAATGGACTGGCATCTCCCACTGGGGCCACGTGAGCTGCCGCATAAATTACTTCAGCAGCTGCCCAGTGCTGCTGTCCTGCCTATATTGCTGATTGGTCTAGAGGTCTCAATGGAAGGAAGGGGGGGGTAACGTCAAAAGGGGAGAAGACAACTGCCATGCTCTATTGGCTGGGGATGACAGGGAGCAGGAAACAGAAAGTCCTTTTCAGCCACCAGCCACATTCTCTTCTCTCCACTCCTGCAGTGGCTTCCATTCAGCCAGCCAGCTACAGAGCATCTCACCTACAGGTTGTCTCCTACCTCTTCACAGCTCCTGTAGAGATGCAATCAAGGGAGAGGAATGAAAGGTTAGTCAGTGTGCAAATCCAGAGGCAGTGCAGTCCAGTGGCTAGAGCTGGGAGGCAGGAGCTGAGCAACTGGCCCTGCCAATATTACGTAGCTTCCTTGGGCGTTGTTGGAAAAAAAAAAAGCCACTTGAAACACGGGTGCAGCTTCTGAGTCTGGTTCTGGTGGTGGAAACATCGGGGAGGGGGGAGGAAAAATAAGAGACTGGAAAATGAAATACTCATCCTTTTGCTTATCAGTTTAAGTTAAAGCCCACAAAGGATCCTAATTATTAATCAGGACCGCATAGAGAGTCCAAGGACCTTGTACTGTGCAGGGGAATGCGACTTGCCGTTGCACTGCTAGAAAACAGTCCACCAAGCTGAATCAAGCTTGCAGGTCTCGGTGCTGGGCTTGACCTCTGAATAAATATTAAACTCCTTTTATGAATGTGCATCATTCTCTCAACATGCCCCGGGCATTCCAGTCACCAGGGGCCTGATCCAAAGCCCACTGAACTCAGTGAGACCCACGCATTCATTTCAATGGGGTTTTACCAGGCCCATGGGGAAGAAGGTGATGTTTGACAGTACCACAGGACATTCTCATAAGCAGGCCAGGGAAATGTGGTCTAGATGAAGTTCATGTAAGATGAGTGCACACCTGGTTGAAAGACCGCACTCAGCGCAGTTATCAATGGTTTGCTGTCAAACTGGTAGGCCGTAGCTCGCGGGATCCCACAGTGGTCAGTCCTGGGTCCAGTACTAGTCATCAGTGGAAAAATTGACTTGGATAACGGAGTGGAGAGTATTCTTACAAAATGTGCAGATGACACCCTGATGGGAAGGGCTGCCCGCAGTTTGGAGGGCAGGAGTCGAATTAAAAATGACCTTGACAAATTGGTCTGAATTCTACAACATGAAATTCAATAAAAGACAAGTGCAAAGTACTTCACTTAGGAAGGAAAAATCAAATACACAGCTACAAATGGGAAATAATCAGCTAGGCGGTACTACTACTGAGAAGTATCTGGGGTTATAGTGGATTACCAATTGAGTGAGAGTCACCAGTATGACGCAGCTGCAAAGGCAGCTAACATTCCAAGCCACATTAAAAGAAGCGTTGAACGTATGACATAGGAGGTAATTGTTTTGTCCCGCTCTACTCAGCACTGGTGAGGCCCCAGCTGAAGTACTGTGTCCAGTTCTGGGAACCACACTACAGGAAAGATGGGGACAAATTGGAGAGAATCCAGAGAAGAGCAACAAAAATGATAAAAGGTTTAGAAAAGCCGATCTCTGAGGAAAGGTTAAAAATATTGGGAAAAGAATACCGAGGAAGGACCTGGTAACAGTCTTCAAATATGTTAAGGACTGTTATAAAGAGGATGGTGATCAACTGTTCTCCAAGTCCACTGAAGGCAGGGCAAAAAGTAACGGGCTTCATCTGCAGCAAGAGAGATTTAGGGTTAGATTTTAGGAATAACTTTATAGTAGTTAAACTCTGGAATAGGCTTCCAAGGAGGGGATTCCACAACCTATCACTGGAGGTTTTAAAGACCAGATTGGGCAAACTCATGTCTCAAGGGTGGTCTAGGTTAACTCGGGCCCAGCTCAGCACAAGGGGCTGGACTTGATGACTTCTTGAGTTCCTTCCACCCCTATAGTTCTAGGATTCTAAAAACATTAAAGTCCATGGGGAGGGAGAAGCAGCTATGGAAGAGATTCTTCCCTCACTGCTAGGTGTAAGAGACAGAAAACACTGATGGTAAAAGCAGACCAGGGAGAAAAGCCAAATCAGAAAAGACAAAACATCTTGAAGAAAGAAGGGACTGAGTTTTGCAGTGAACGTGCAAAGCCAGCTGTCAGGCCTCCTGGGTTCTATCCCTAGCTCTGCCCTTTCTGTGCCACCAGTTTCTTCATCTCTAAAAATGGGGATAACCTACCACATGGGAGAGTCATGAGTTACAAACAGGAGTGATTTAAAGGCCTTTGAGATTCTTGGCTGGAGGGAACAGCAGGCAAAGAGTTAATTTAAAGAAGAGCTTTGAAAGAGGAGTCTGAGGGGAGTGGAGCTATACAGGCTCTGAAAGAGAGAATGAAGGTGTAAACCAGACAGATGGAGATCAGGGCTGTGGGAAACTGATCTACTGAACCTCAACACCTCAGTGGTGCAACACCACCGATGCAATGGCGCTAAGGATGTATTTAGCTCAGAACATTTCCATTGTACAGCGTTTGCTTTGCCCAAACATCGTGACTAAGTTTTAATGATGCTTTGGCTGATTTTACGCCTTCCCCCCTCCCATACCTTTGGATGGGGTGGACACAGTGAACTAGTCCCTCACCCCAAAAGCAGCCTCCCCTCCCCCCTATGGAAGTTAGAGATTCCCCCTTATTTTCCTTTCAGTGGGCCATGGAAGCCAATCTAATTCAACACCTCTCTCTTTCTGTGCAGAGGAAGCATCAGCAAGCAGGGAGAGAGGAAGGGGATGTGGGTGGGTAGCCCCCAGCAAGGCCTGGGGCGAGGGGGGGGGGGGGAAAGAGTGATGAGGTGAGGATTTCACCGCCTCTGTAGCTGTTGTCCAAAGCCTGGAAAGATGTTTCCTTTCAGTTCCACCAAAGGAGAAACTGGCTCAAACAAACATTCAGCCACTTGGAAAGGTCCAGACGAGTTACCATGGACACAGCAGAAACATTCCATCAAGCAACTGATGTGATCAAAATGCCGTTAACCTAACAGAGCTTGAAACAGCTACTGGGGCAGGGGGGGGAAGCAGAGGGGGCTGCATTTTTCAGAAAACGGGTTTAAATAAACAGAGAACCCAGGCAGTCAGCGACTCGCTTTATGAGAGATTTCAGATGATCCAGGAGCTTGCTCCGCGCCCCTTCATTATGCCTAGAGTCTGTTTAGAGAGTCACCAGTTGCAAATATTCCCAGGGCTGTCAACTCTTCCCGCTGGATTGGGTTTCAAAAGATTCCTTGTCTTGCAACAGTGGGTTTTGCTTGCATGGTTTCAATGAGCCACAGTTTCAAGTCTCAACCCTCCATCCCCTACCACAGTGACGTGTGGCAGGTTTACCCACACCCCACTGGTTAGCCCAGGCCAACACACACTCCCTCTTCCCCTGCTTCCTCGCATGAGGCTGCAGCTGGGCACCCATGGTTAGCCTGACATGACCCAGGCTACAGCAGGTACAAGGTGTCAGAGGAAATCTCTGCTTGCTCCCTGTCAGTCACATAGGCCCCACCCATTAACTCAGGCACTCTGAAACATTGTGGAAGAAGAAGCTATAGGGTTTGGACAACGACCCTCGTGTG
>NW_020664446.1:3890479-4037514 GCF_002925995.2 Terrapene triunguis | reverse complement strand
GGGGGGGGGGCAGCCTGGGTGGGGAGGGATGCGGGGCTGGGAGCTAAGCCTAGGGGGAGGGCAGGGTGCTGGGGGCCCAGCCTGGCTGGGGAGGGATAGATGGGGGCCAGGGTGCTATGGAGAGGGAGGGATGGGGGTCCAGCCTGGGAGGAAGGGATGGGGGCTGGGGTGTTGGGACCAAGCTTGAGGGGAGGGTGGGATGGGGTGGGATGCTGGGGGGCCCAGCCTTGCTTGGGAAGGATGGATGGAGGGGGGCTAAGGTGCCATGGAGAGGGAGGGATGGGGATCCAGCCCAGGTGAGGCAGGAGGGATGGGCTGGAGGGGCTAGCCTGTGTGGGGAGGAAGGGATGGGGGGCTGGGGTTCTGCAAGCCAAGCCTGGATGGGGAGGAAGGGATGGGGTTCTGCGAGCCAAACATGGACGTATGGGGTGCTGGGGTACTATGAAGAGGGAGAGATGGGGGCCACCCTGGGGGTTTCATAGGAGGAGAAAGGACAGGCAGGTACTCAGAAGTTTCAGGCATGCAGTGCCAGGGTGAGGAGGGGTTGACACAGCTGCTGCAGGGGAGCACCCCATGAGGTGGGCTAGCCCTAGGGCAGGATGGTGTGCAGGGTATGTGCAGAAACTAAAGGAACACAAGCTTATGACAGTGGGACAGAGGATGGGTGAAAGAGGTGAACCGCCTCCAATAGCCCCACGTATAGGGCTACATTCAGTCCTCAGATCCATAGAGATGGCCTGATTTGCACACACTGGTTCGAGGCAACCTCATTTTCCCTAATTGAGGAGCTACACAGACAGCATGCTAGGAGCATAGCACACGCAGCATCTTCACTGTGATGGTTCTGCAAGCTACATTCCCCACCCATCCCAGCCTGCAGTGTTCAACACTGCTCCATCATAAAAGATGTGGAGACAAAGGCCAAGAGGCCTTGTTCCCTTTTTGTCCAGTTGATGGTGGGTCATTACATACTAGACACAGTGGTCACCACAGGAAATATATCTACTTTAAAGATGAGGGCAGTTACATAATGCAATGAAGCACTCCACCAACTATACTTGGGCAGCGGTTGCTGACAGATAAAGTTGCACTTTTGCTTTCTGAAGATCTCAAACTGGTATAATCTGGGATTTGCTGAATGGTTTCTGAGCATTTAGTGTGTGTGAGATCGGGTGGGCTGGAAGGAAGTAGGTAGTTTTCAGTGCATGTTTTACTTAGTGTTAAACAGAAAGATACACAAATGTATTTCCCATATATTAAATCAGCGTTTCCCAAAGTGTGCGGTGTGGCCCCTTGGGGTTCATCAGAGACTAGCTGGGTTGGGGAGAGACATGGGGAGCGCCCCAGCTAAAGACCCTGACATAAATTGTTCTCCAGCTTTCATTTAAAGAAAACCAAACAAACAAACAACAAACACCAAGTCTCTAGTTGTTATGGCTGTGAAGAAAACCTTGAAAATGTGAAGGGAGTGAAACTGCCGCAGAGACCAGAGTTTGCAGAGAGCCTAGAACCATAGCCCTCAGGTGTGAATTGCCCCATTCTTTTCAGTGGTTCCTCACTCTGATGCCAATAATGAGTTAACAATGTTGACATTTAAATTATTTCAATGCACATCAAAGCATATAAGAAATGAGTAGAAGTTTAATATTATGAAGATCTATACCAGCATTTCCCCAAAGTGTGAGGAGGAGGGCATGAAGTACCAGCTGGGGAAAGGAAGTGAGGGCACAGCACTTGAGAGATGGGTAGATTGCAATCCCACCATGTGAAGTTTAACAATGAGAGCCCAGTCAGTTTTGTTGTCCTAAAAGAGGGCTCATCTTTTGAAAGTTTGGAAAATATTTTGTTAAATGGCACCTGTGGCTTATTTGCTACTGTAAATAACTATATTTACATGTTTATGGCACTTTATTAACAGGCATCAGGCAAAGAGTATAATAACTTTGTACTTATAGGGCCTTTTATTCAAGGATATTAAAGTGCTCTATCATGATGTTCAAGCATTATCCCTTTTTGCAGATGGGGAAACTGAATCATGGAGAGGTTAGGTGACTTGCTCAAAATTATTATATGGAGACAGGGTAGTTTCTGCATAGTTAAAAGTGCAGTCAGGCAGCTTAAGGCTGATTGTGACCTATTTCAAGCAAAACCACAATCCATTTATTGTCAGTAGTCTCCTTGATACCTAGAATTTGTTCCAAAAATTGAGAATTTTCTGAGATAAGATTTGGAAAGTGACTCCTTTTAGAAATGTTTGCATATGGTCTAATAGTTTGTTGGTGCTTTTATCTGCCTAATAAAATTACATTACATCACAGGGTTTTTTTTTTAAAGAGTACGTCTTAACTTTTACTCATATACACCAGATAGTTATCAAAGACAGGTATGCTGAAATATGTACAAACATGTTCCAAAAACTAGACATGAGTTTCAAACACCAAAACCAACAGAAGGAAGAAAAGCATGCAGGCATTGTCATCATTGACACCCATAGATACAAATTTTGTGTGTGAGTCTTTTTCCTATGGAAATCTGCATGTGACACATTGCTAACAAATTTAAAGGACGCAAAAGAGTTTGATTTCAGTTATGCAAAGGCATGCACAGGACCCATTCAGATATCTCCCAGTGTCCCAAAATAGAAAACTTGGTATGACCTCTTTTGATAGAAAACTATGTCAGTGGGTTTGAGCAGGGAAAACTTTTTAGGTGATTTGACTCCAGCAAAAGTTAAACTTTAATGCAGAAAAAAATGTATGCATTGAATGACACCATAGTCTGGAGTTTGCACAGCAAGTAATTGATTTAGTTTTGCCTGTGTTAGAAGTATTGAATAAGCTGTGCTCAATAGATTAAGGCTCTTTGGTTGTTTTGAAAAAGGCTTAGTGCTTTTATGAAACATCTGTAGTTAGGCAGGCTAAGAGAAAGTTAATCAAACGTCATGCTTCAGGGCATCAGCTGCAGTAAGGAAGGACTCCCCACCCTCACACACTGTGTACAGAATTGCACAATGGACCAGGAATGAAACATCAGCTACTAGCCACTGCTGAAGGCATGATATTAGACTTGACATTTGTTTGATCCCACTTTAGCAAATCCTATATACATACAGTGAAACCTTCACTAACCTTCCGCAAATAGGCATCCTCTGTCTTCCGCAATGATTTTAGAGTTGTTGTTATTACTGTTTACTGTAGAGTTTAGGAGCCCCAGTCATGGACCAGAACCCCACTGTGCTAGGCACTGTACAAACACAGAACAAAAATACAGTTCCTTCCCCCAAGAGCTTACAATCTAAGTATAAAACTTAGACTTGGAGGGGAGGGATAGCTCAGTGGTTTGAGCATTGGCCTGCTAAACCCAGCATTGTGAGTTCAATCTTTGAGGGGGCCACTTAGGGATCTGGGGCAAAAATCAGTACTTGGTCCTGCTAGTGAAGGCATGGGGCTGGACTGGATGACCTTTCGAGGTCCCTTCCAGTTCTAGGAGATAGGATATCTCCAAAACAAGAGACTACAGGTGCAGACAGACAGACCAGTGGGAGAGTACAGGGACAATATTGGTTAGTGTGATAGGCATTTTTTTGTAGGCATAATAGAAAAGGAGGGTTTTGAAGGAGGATAATGAGGTAGCTCTGCAGATGTTTATTGGGAACTCTTCCTAAGCCTGACTAGCAGCATGAGAGATAGCACAAAGGTGCTTGTTTCAGATTTAACCAATGGGTAATGGAGGCTTGCGCAAGGGCCAATCAGAGGCCGGAGTCAGCATCTTGATAGAGAATAAGAGAGGATAGGTAGGATGGGGTTAGGCCATGAAGGGCCTTAAAAGTGAAGACAAGTAGTTTATGTTTGATGCGATAGAGAAGGGGGAGGCAAAGAGTGGGGTGACATGGTCAAGCAGTGGGCTAGGAGAATGATCTTTACAGCAGCGTTGTAGTTCAGTGGAATTTTATTTGATCTTTTGTTAAATGCCACACTGACTAGGTAAACATTTGCTGGTCACTGAAGGCAGTTTTTACTGATATTCTAAATTCATCATCTGAGCTTTGTGGCTAATACAACAAATCAGAAGATATTTGCTTCTTCCCCCTAATGGGGACACAACTCCACCCCATAGTGACTGACAGGCTCCACGTCGCCTTATTTCAAGCCCATAGCATAATGTGAAATAGTTCTCTCCATTACATCCTTTATATTGTCAACTCTAATATGAAATTTACACAGATTATTTCAATGCTCAGTTCCCCCCAGATCAACTTCTAATTTGGCCTATAAATGTGACTCTTCCTTTCAACAGCTTCTATGGCAGAGGATGTGGTTGCATGCACCAACTAGTTCTAGAAATCCACACCGCTTGGATTTAAAGCTGAATAAACCTGCCAAACATTAGGACTGTAAATGTCATTGTATTTTTATATACATGTATTAAGAAAAGTTTAGCGCACGTAGCTATAACAAAAAAACTTTTGATCATTCAGTAGGTGTTTTCAACCTAGAAATGATATATTTTCATAAAACCACATATTTGTATTCTCAGAAGGATGCTGATGAGTGATAATTTTCTTTCATATCCAATTTGCTTTTTGAGTGCTGTATTTCTCTGTATTTGCCACCTAACAGTGTAGAACCCAGTATTAAATATTATATAATTTCTTGGTAATTATCCAGTTGTTCTGTGTTTGCTTTTTTTAGTATCTCCACCCACCTTCCAGAAAATGTAGCTATCTTAGTGGTGCTCTCAGGTGTCAATCTCCTGTTGGAGGAGGTCCTGTGTGCCTCTGTACAAAGGAAAGATATTTTGGTCTCTCGTTCAACTCAATCAAAGACTAAAACAGATTATACATGCCTCCACTTCTGGAGTTGCCCAGTATGGCCACCCTCATCCAAAAGGTGTAGCCTGTTGAGAGTATACATCCTATCCTACAGCGCTTCGTCATCTGAGTGGCCTCCACAGTTCCCCCCTCCCTATTAAAAATGCTGCAATCTGTTCAGCTTTATGCAAATTACATGTAGCCTTCACACTCCTGACAAGTTGCCAGTGCAGCTCTTCAGCTGGACCGTGTGCTTCAACCCCAGCTGAAGACTTGTTCTGCTACTGAACCATGTCACCCATCTCATCCCTTCAACTGCCAATACACTGCTGCCCTGCCACCAATCCAACCAATAGATTGCTTTTGTAGTATCCTTGCCTTGCCTCCTGGAACATCCAGCGCACCACTGCAATATCCATAACACTGCTGTTTACTGCCCACATTTATGGTTTTCCCATTCAAAAGTGAATTCAGATATTTTGTGTGCAAGTAAAAATCTGTCCATCAGTCTGTGCGTAGTAAAGGTTGCACATGCCACATGCTGGAATTATGCAGCAAGTAAATTAATTGTTACTTTTTCTAGTCTGTTAAACCATCAAGGAGCACTTAACACCTTTTTAGCTCATGTATTTAGTAGGGCTGTCAAGCGATTAAAAAAATTTATCGCAATAAATTTTTTTATCATGATTAATCACGCGATTAAAAAATGTATCACGATTAATCACACTTTTAATAATAGAATACCATTTATTTAAATATTTGTGGATGTTTTCTACATTTTCAAATATATTGATTTCAATTACAACACAGAATACAAAGTGTACAGTGCTCACTTTATATTTATTTTTGATTATAAGTATTTGCACTGAAAAAAAAAAGAAATTGTATTTTTAAATTAATCTAATACAAATTCTGTAATGCAATCTCTTTATCATGACAGTTGAACTTACAAATGTAGAATTATGTACAAAAAACTGCATTAAAAAATAAAACAATGTAAAATTTTAGAGTCTGCAAGTCCACTCAGTCCTACTTCTTGTTCAGCCAGTCACTCAGACAGACAAGTTTGTTTACATTTGCAGGAGATAATGCTGCCTGCTTCTTGTTTACAATGTCACCTGAAAGTGAGAACAGGCGTTCTCATGGCACTGTTGTAGCCGGCATCGCAAGGTATTTACATGCCTGATGTGCTAAAGATTCATATGTCCCTTCATGCTTCAACCACCATTCCAGGGGACATGTGTCCATGCTGATGACAGGTTCTCCTCAATAACAATTCAGAGCAGTGTGGACCAACGCATGTTCATTTTCATCATCTGAGTCAGATGTCACCAGCACAAGGTTGATTTTCTTTTTTGGTGGTTTGGGTTCTGTAGTTTCCGCATTGGAGTGTTGCTCTTTTAAGACTTCTGAAAGCATGCTCCACACCTTGTGCCTCTCAGGTTCTGGAAGGCATTTCAGATTCTTAAACCTTGGGTCGAGTGCTGTGGCTATCTTTAGAAATCTCACACTGGTACTTTCTTTGCATTTTGTGAAATCTGCAGTGAAAGTGTTCTTAAAACGAACAACATGTGTTGGGTCATCATCCGAGACTGCTATAACATGAAATATATGGCAGAATGCAGGTAAAACAGAGCAGGGGACATACAATTCTCCCCCCAAGAGTTCAATCGCAAATTTAATTAACGCATTATTTTTTTAATGTGCGTCATCAACATGGAAGCATGTCTTCTGGAATGGTGGCCGAAGCATGAAGGGGCATACGAATGTTTAGCATATCTGGCACGTGAATACCTTGCAGTACCGGCTACAAAAGTGCCATGCAAATGCCTGTTCTCGCTTTCTGGTGATATTGTAAATAAGAAGAGGGCAGCATTATCTCCTGTAAATGTAAACTAACTTGTTTGTCTTAGCAATTGGCTGAACAAGAAGTAGGACTGATTGGACTTGTAGGCTCTGAAGTTTTACATTGTTTTGTTTTTGAGTGCAGTTTTGTAACCAAAAAAATTTACATTTGTAAGTTGCATTTTCAGGACAAAGAGATTGCACTACAGTACTTGAATTGAAAAATATTATTTCTTCTATTTATCATTTTACAGTGCAAATATTTGTAATAAAAAATAATATACTTTGATTTCAATTACAACACAGAATACAATATATATGAAAACGTAGAAAAACATCCAAAATATTTAATAAATTTCAATTGGTATTCTATTGTTTAACAGTGCGATTAAAACTGCGATTGATCGCGATTAATTTTTTTAAATCGCTATTGATTTTTTTTTGAGTTAATCGCATGAGTTAACTGCGATTAATCGACAGACCTAGTATTTAGGTATTTATAAGGCTGAATTTTTAAAAATCTCTACACAGATTTTACTGAGTGATGCTTCTCCTGGATATTAAATATCTATTTACTAGAATCAGAATACATAGATGTAACTTTAGAACAGTAACTTTTTTGAATTACTGGTAGCCCAAACTAGAGTTTGTGTCTTGATTTAAATTGGATTGCATTTTAACTGCACACATGAGCTATATAATATATATGCAAACAGAGCTACTAAAGTAGAGTCTACATCTATATATTGGTTTGCTTTCCTTCTAGCCTTCTAAATCAGCTTACTTTATACCTTAGAGAATACTTTTATTTCTATAAATAACCCCTTCTCTATTGGCTAACCCAGATAATCCTGCGATCAACCAGGCAACAAGAAGTGTCACTTGAATAGAATATGGAACGATGCTGATCTTATTTCTTGTAGGCTGTTGTGTTAGTTTGGAAGTTCATCATTCAGCAATAGTAGAGGATCTATTAACATTTGTTTTTCATTCCTCCCCGGAGAAGTATTTAGTGGTAGATAAGTGATGCTTTGTAGTTTATTCTTTTGCATTTGGTTTCTTGTAGTTGAATTTAAAGTTTAAAAGGTTCCTAATCTTGACCTGCTCTGGGAATGTATTGCTCTACTCTTAGCAAGCAGTACTGTGAACAGGATTAATGTTTCATCAGCCCTTTTAGCTTGAACAGTAAACTACAATAATAGGGCTTGATTCAAAGCCCCCTGAAATCAGTACTCCCATTGATTTCAATGTGCTTCGGATCAAGCCCATAAACAATAAACAAAATGGTGGGAAATTTGGGATTGTCTCTATTTAGCAGTGTTACCCTTGTAAGGAAGTAGAACTTGTGCATATTAGAGGGTTGCTATTCATTTTGAGTATGTCTACATTTATTATTTCAGTTGTGTATTAACACACTGACTTATAGAATCAGAAATGTAGGGCTGGAAGGGACCTTGAGAAGTCAAGTCTAGTCCCCTACAATCAGGCAGGATCAAGTAAACATAAACCATCCCTGACAGGTGTTTGTCTAACCTGTTCCTAGAAACCTCCAATGATGGGGATTCCACAATGTCCCTTGTAAGCCTACTCCAAACCTTAACTGCCTTTTATAGTTAGAAAGTTTTTCCTAATATCCAACCTAAGTGTCCCTTGCTGCAGATAATACATAGACTATCAGGGTTAGAAGGGACCTCAGGAGGTCATCTAGTCCAACCCCCTGCTCAAAGCAGGACCAATCCCCAGACAGATTTTTGCCCCAGATCCCTAAGTGGTCCCCTCAAGGACTGAGCTCACAATCCTGGGTTTACCAGGCTAATGCTCAAACCACTGAGCTATCCCTCCCCCCCCCTTAAACCCATAACTTCTTATCCTGCTTTCAGTGGATGGGTCAGCTAAGAGTATGTCATGCACTTGCCACTTGGCGTTAAGAAGATTCAATATTTCAGGATCATCATCATCAAACCAGTCTGCATGATAGCATTTCCTATATCTATCGCAGTCCAGAACAGCATTATAGATTGTATCATGCAGGGACAATCTTTCAGCAGATAAGTCATCACTAATTGTTGGAAGAGTTAGCTGTGTTGAGAATTGTTCAGCAGTTGACGGATCTTTCAGACAGGCAACATTTAAATATTTAATTGACTAGTTTTTACACATTTTTGGCTGAATAAAAAGGGAAAACTTTGATCAATCAAGATGGTTGTCAGTCCCCCAATCTGCTCCGTGTAATACTCGGGTTATGTGCACATCTCATAGGTCCCGCTGTCAGACCAACACATAGTCAGTGACGTGAGCCTACCGTTTTGTATTTGTCGGTAGGCCAGTAACTCTGTCACAGTAGGAAATTAGGTTGATTTGTTCTTGACAAATCCATGCTGGCTATGCCTTAGTACCCTATTATCCTCTAGATGCTTTCAAATTAATTGTTTAATAATTTGTTCCAGTATCTTTCCAGGTATCGAACTTAGGCTGACTGATCTATAATTCCCTGTCCTCTTTGTTCCCCGATAAAAGATGCACCACCACCCACAGTGCTGCCTAGAGGTCAGGTGGAGGTAGACATGTCTCCTGCAAGGCTAACCCTTGCTCTCCAGTGTGGGGTTTGTAAACCCCATCACCTGCCCTTTTTAAAGAGAAGTCCTATGTTTGCCCCTCTTCAGTCCTGTGGGATCTCACCCGTCCTGTGTGAGTTCTTGAAGATAATTTCTAACAGTTCCAAGATTGCTTTCAGCTAATTCCTTAAGTGCCCTAGGTTGAATTTCATCAGGCCCTGCCAACCTGAATACATCTAACTTATCTAAATATTCTTTAACCTGTTCTTTCCCTGTTTTGGCTTCCATTCCTTCCCCTTGTTCTTAATATTAATTGTGTTGAGTATCTGGTCACCACTAACCTTTTTAGTAAAGACTGAAGCAAAACAGGCATTAAACACCACAGCCTTCTTGATGTCATCAGTTATTAGCTCTCCCTCCCTCCCTGCTAAATAGAGGACCTACGCTTTCCTTCATCGTTATTTTGCTTCTAATGTATTTAAAAAACATATTCTTATTGCCTTTTATATCCCTTGCTAGGTGTAGCTCATTTTGTGCCTTAGCCTTTGTTACATTATTGTAAGTTTTAGTGTGGACAAAACACATTTGTTACTAGTTGTGTGGTTAAATTTGTATTTTTTAAGTTGTCAGCATGTTGATGAATAAGTCTGAAAGTCTATGTACTTGTTGTCCTCCTACCCCATCCTTTACCATTAGTCATCTTAGATTGTAAATTCTTTGGGGTTAGAGTGTGTCTACCTTTATGTTTGTGCAGCACCTAATACAAAGCAGTCCTATCCGGACCTGGGTGCTACCATCACATATATATTTAACAACATACAGTACCTTAGATAGTATAAATTTCCAGTTTTATTAACTGACAATTTATGATAGGCACAGGCACAAAAAGGTAGCGTTAAGGTTGAGATTTCAATCTTACCATTGCATTTCCAGACTTGAGAGCTTAGCCTTAGCATTATGCTATCACTTCTTAAAAGCATAGAATTGGGATTGACATTTGTTAACTTTCTACTTGCATCCTACAAAAACTTTTTTTTTTAAATAACTCCTCCTCAACAATTCCCCCTGTACAAGGGATGGTGTATGTTCATTTATTAGTTGTGTCAGATAGTTTAGTTGATTGATATTCAATTAATGCCCATGTTACAGGTGGTCAGAGGTGTCATATATAACTTTGGTTTTCCAGTGTTATCAGAAGCTTAGTTGGGATGATCTGTGTAGTGAGATCTTCCTTTGGAGCTTATTAATACCACTTGCACTGGAATAGGAGTGCTACATTAAAAGGCTGCGTTCTAAAGAAAAGTGCTGATAGTTAATTTCACTGGATCCTGAAGTCTTGTATCCACAGAATAGGACGGTAGTGCAGAGACAGTAGCAGGACAGGTTTCCCATTTCCCTTAGCCAATGTGTCTCAATCCTGATCTAGAGGGAGCCACCTTCAGGAGCAGTCTCCATGGCCCATTGTGTCCTTGGCCTCCAACAAAAATATTTAGAACTCGGAACTCTTCCCATCTACAGAGCACTTTACAACCTAGAACTAACTCATCCTCATACCACCATCAGGAGATTGGCAAGTATCATTATCCCCATTTCCAAAACTAAAGTTCAGTGACATGCCTGGAGGGCCTCTGGGTCTGAGCTAGGATTTGAACTGTGAGTTCCTGGCTCCAGGTCCTACTGGTCTGAGCACAGAGCACACATGGCTGCCAATCAGTGCCTCTTATGGTAGTTTTTTTTATGGGAACACCTGACCAGTAGAGACTGGACTGAAAACCAGATGACCCAAAAGGGATGAAGAGGCTTTTCCTCCACAGACACATCCCAGAGAGGGAGGATGATTATAATTAGGTGTGATAGCAAGATTCCCATTGGGGCTCCATTGTGATAGGTGCCATACAAACACATGGTAAGAGCTAGTCCCTGCCCGGAAGAGCTTACATTCTAAACAGGCAAGATGGAGAAAGGGTGTGGGAGGGGACAGAGAGGCACTGAGTGATTAAGTGACTTGCCTGAGGTCACCTAGCAAATCACTGGCAGAGCTCTTGACTCTGTTGCCCCATCTACTTGCCGCACTGCCTCTCTGTTGTGTGGCTGTGCTTGTCAGAAGGGTTCTGAATCAAAGTAGGGTAACCGGTGTTCCTCAGTTATATGCCAGCACCCAGAATGCTCTTCCGCTGACCGTTATTTCATAGCAGTGCAGGTGTCTGAGCACTGGCACCAGCACAGGTTTATGTTGTGTTCACGTGCACAATTTTCTGGTGGTTTGCATTGTAAAGAAACCGACGTGCCGATTCCATTTCCTAATCCTGGGGCTGAGCCTGGCTGATGTTTGAAGTTTTCTTAACTAGGAGGTACAGTGATCTGAGATACTTTTGTGAACTGCTGCATCCTCAGAAACCTGAACTACACGTTTCATTTGCCCAGCGTATTTTAGAGGACTGGTAAATGGGGTTTTGGATAACCAGGAGTGTTACTGGCTAAGGCAGTCATGACAGAGCACATAGCAACCTAGAAAGAGGGAGATTTGGATTAATGGGGTTTTGTTGGTGGTAAAGATAATCCAGATCACCTGGTGGCTTGACTGCAGCTCGTTAATGTACCTCATCCTTGGGAGTTGCTCCCTGGCACAGTGAATACTGAATAGGCTACAGGAGTTGAGTTGAGCAACACATCCTTTGAATGGCCCCCATCAGCTGGCATGCTGAGTGATATTCGAGGCAGTTGTGTGCTCCTAGACCCAAGGTGATGCTGCATGTGGGAGTGGGGCACTGAGAGAACAGAAGTGGAGAAATGGAAGAATGAAAGGCTGGGGCAAGTCCTCAGATTCTGTCTGCGCTGGTGGTGGGATCTGCTGCCATGTACCGCGAAGCAGAGGGAGGAGGGCAAGGCTGTGGAGGGGGGGAAAAGTTTCAGCATGGGAAATAACATCTGGGATTTCCTGGCTGCCACAGGGTTTACTGTCAATTCTGCGCAAACTGAAGAGTGCACCAGACCAGGAGGTGAGAATCCTCCTCCTGGGACTAGATAATGCAGGCAAGACCACACTCCTGAAACAGCTGGCATCTGAAGACATCAGCCACATCACACCGACACAGGTAAGGAAGGTTCTTCCTGGGCCTGCAGGCTGCTGTGTGTTCTGTTTCCATTCCACACACCATGTTAACCATGTTTCAGATACAAGCTATGCCTGTGAAATGCTAAAAGGCTGCACGCAGAACTAAATTAGAAAGGCTATTATCATTATATTGGTGTGTTTTCAACTGCAGAAAGGGAGCCAGTCCCAAATCAGTGTATAGCTGGAGAATGTAAATTTTGCACCCTTTGAGCCAGATTCTGACCTCACGTATGTTGGTGTGTATCTGGACTAACTCCATGGAGTTCAGGGGAATTACTTGGGATTTATCCGGGTGTAACAGAAATCAGATTTTGGTCCCATTTGTTTTAAAACAAAGAGCATCTATTTGGAGATAGTGCAGGACTTGTACATTTCTCTCTGTGCTCCTTGCTTCTTTCCCCCTGGGCATTCCTAGAGCCCCACAGATCATGAATCCCACAGTTCATGTCATCCCTAGTTGTTGCCTTTTACTCCCCCGATTCAAGGCTCCCCACTGGGACATTTGTGTCCCTCCAGTCCAAAATGCCATCAGCACCACTCCTGACTTGACCAGAGGAGGCTGCTAGCGAGCTACGCAAGGTGCTCGTCTCTCCCCCTCCCCTAGAAGCGGAGTGCACTGCCTCACAGCATTCCCATCCCCCGGCACCCCAGAGCAAAAGCCCACGCTCAGATTCCAAGCTCTGATCCCCTGGGTCATGTGGCAGCACGTTGCCAGGCCACACCACATCCTGTTTTTCCAGTTGAACACCCTTTCAGTTGGAGCTTTAGTTGCTGAAACGGACCCTTCAGATATGCAGCTGTTCTTTTAAGCTGAGCACTAGCGTGGTGTCGAATGAAGCTTAGTCCTCTGGCTTTGGGTTAGACTGTACTGTGGACTCAGTTTTCAGAGGCTCACGCCTGCTCCTCCCGGTGCCCTCTGTTTTTTTCCTTATCAGCATCTCTCTCTCACCTCTTGCTGTATCCACCCTTCCGAGCCCTCCAAAGACATTAACAGCAACATATGTCTCTGTAGCCATGACAATGTCAGCCCTTGATCCAGGAACATAGGCAAGCTGACATGCATGAGGCTGCTGTTCTCTTTCCTCTTCACCTCTCCCACAGCTGATCCATCTGAACAGCAACACGGCCCTATCTTGCCATGCTTTTCAGCAGGGTGATATATAAGCTGCTAATGGTGCGCGCTCATGAATATGATCCTGAGTTTCAGGTTAACACAGTGTGTGGTTTTACTTATGCTCGTTACAGGGCTTTAACATTAAAAGTGTACAGTCTCAAGGGTTTAAGCTGAACGTGTGGGACATTGGTGGACAGAGGAAGATCAGGCCGTACTGGAGGAACTATTTTGAAAACACTGATGTTCTTGTAAGTATTGGCCACAGCTGAGTGCTTGTTAATGCAACGGCTTTCCAAGTTCTCAGGCAGAAAGACAGGCAGTGCTAAACGCCCTAATTCTGAGTAACACCATTGTTGGCAGAACATTCATCATTCCGAACCCATTGGCAAGACTGGATACATTGGGGGAAATGGTGGAATCGGCAGAAACGGTTCAAATTTATTTTTGACTTTTCCAGCACTTTGTGCTGATCACTCCTATACATGCTCAATTACAAGTCCCTCAGGTATTAATGGCATAATGTTAACATATACTTTGCACATCTGTAGCAGTGTCCATTGGAGAATCTTAAGGCATTTTACAGGTACTAATGAATTAAGCCACAAATAGTGAGGTAGGTTCAGTATTATCCTCCTTTTACAGATGGGGAAACAGAGGCACAGAACAGTTAAATGACTTGCCCAAGGTCAGCCAGGGCAGTCTGTGGAAGAGAGGCAGGAAGAGAACCCTATCTTTAATTACAAGACTATCCTTCCATACCTATTTGAAGGTTAATGTTTGTAAAGCTCTAAACATGAAAACTTTAACTAAATGCTTAATTATAATGTAGGGCCTTTACAGTTACAGGATGGGACACATTTCATCCTAGAGCACTGTACAGAATATATACAAAATGCAGCCACTTCTGGGGGCAGGGTGGCAGCTCGCTGGCACACACAACCCTGCACAGTGGGGGAAGAGGAGGAATATTGGCAAATCCCCCACTCTTACCAAAAGTTCTGTAGAGTCTGTACAGATCAGCAAGGGCCTTTGATCTTGAGGTAGCATCTGACAGACACTGCCTAGCTGTATGGCACTCAAGTTAACCCCCATAAAAGGTTTAAAAGCTGAATTGACTCAGCCAACAACAGAACCTATGGTGCCAGTAAGTTTAGGAAATCCAAACCCAATGCTTAGATCACTGAGGCTATGTCTACACTGTACAGTTGTCCGAGTGATTGGCACCCAGGTGTGAGCACCTGGGTTAGCCTTGCCTGGGTGTGAGCATCCCCACTGCAGAGCTCGAACCGCGTTACTGTGTCCTCATTGTTTCTGCATTCACCTGTGTGTGCCTGGGAGTATGTCCCATGATTTTGTGTTGAGACGGCTCAGGATTCTTTCCCAGTTGGTTGTGTCAATCGCGAGAGAACTTGTCTGTCCTCTGGGCTGGGGATTTGTGGAAAGGCACTGGAGAGCTGTCAGCACTTGAGTGACTTAGCCTGCATCCTCACTTGCAAAGTGGGGGAGTTCCAGCCTGAGCCTAAGCTCTAACCCACATCCCTCACCGGCTAAGCTCATCTGAACAGTGAGTTGTTGCTATCACATCGTTTTACAGATGGGAGAAACTGAGGCATAGATGGAATGTGACATGCCTGTGAACACATAGAAAGTCTTACATTACTTAGACTGTAAGCTCTTTGGGACTTTCTTCTTATATGTTCACACAGCAGCTAGCACAGTGAGGTCTTGGTCAATGACTGTGGCTCCTAGGAGTGGTGCTACCTCAATACAAAATAATAATTAAAAGTCAATATCAGAGCCAGGAATAGGCTCCTAATCTCCTGTAGCGTGCCATGTTCTAATCACTAAACATGCTGCCTTTCACCAAGGCGCTGCCCAATAAAAGGGGGAGGGATAGCTCAGTGGTTTGAGCATTGGCCTGCTAAAGCCAGGGTTGTGAGTTCAATCCTTGAGGGGGCCACTTAGGGATCTGGGGCAAAATCAGTACTTGGTCCTGCTAGTAAAGGCAGGGGGCTGGACTTGATGACCTTTTGGGGTCCCTTCCAGTTCTATGAGATAGGAATATCTCCATATATTATTATTATTATTATTATTATTGTTGGTGGGGAGGGATAGCTCAGTGGTTTGAGCATTAGCCTGCTAAACCCAGGATTGTGAGTTCAATCCTTGAGGGGGGCATTTAGGAATCTGGGGCAAAAATCTGTCTGGGGATTGGTCCTGCTTTGAGCAGGGGATTGGACTAGATGACCTCCTGAGGTCCCTTCCAACCCTAATATTCTATGACTTTATAAAATACACAACAGATACTAAATAGCCAGGCTACTCAGCATCACTATAGCAGGGGTAGAGGATGGGCCTACAGAGAGGGGGCCAAGGTTAACATAAAAAGACATCTTGGAGTAGAGTGACTTTAGTTGCTGAATGCAGGGAGGGATGGGCAGAGGAGCTGTATGGGGAGGGAGAGTACCACATTTTAGGAGCCAGCCATTACAACAAAGCCTGGGTCACTTGCCTTCCCAAAGCACAAGGGCGAGACCTTACAAGGAGGGAGCTGTGAGAGAGAGACCGGCCAGCGCAGGGCTGAAGAGGGGGAGGTCCCTTCTCCATTACGGGCTTTCAAAAACAGCAGGGCCAATTTAGTCAGCAAGCTCCTGTATAGGCAATCAAGGCACAAAACGCAGGGCAGGTATGAAATGATCACGACTACTCCATCAGGGATTATCTACGGTGCTGCGTATGGTGGGCAAGCACTATGCAAGCAGGCAAAAGTTAGCACTGCAAAGCAGCAGCCAGGGAGCCTTTGACTGCTATAGCAGACACTCCAAGTCTGCGCATTGTGAAGATAGCTACTGAGTCTCCACGGGTATATTGCAGGCCATGTGAGTCCCAGTTCTCCCTTGCCAAGCTTGTAGCAGCAATTAAACCACCACGTTCCCATTGCATTTACTGCAAGGGAGGGGAGATGGGAAAATAAAGGATAATTCTAAGCCTGGAGGAGCAGAAAGAACCCCTCATCTCTCCCCCAGCCTACTCTATACAACTGGAAAACCCTGTGTTGTAGGAGTAAGAAAATGGGCAGTGAGGAAAAGGACCGGGTGCAGCACTGGTGGATGGGAAGGTGGGAGTTGTACAGCAGCTGGTAGCAGTCACTTCCTGACCCATTTTCACCACAATTTGCATGGAAATTGCAACCCATTTACACCAGACTTGACATTGGCCCATTTTTTTTTAGAAAGCACCTGAAATGCAGGTGAGTGTATTTCTCACGCTCTGTCCATGCTGGCACAGCTTTACAAAGATAATTTAAACTGGAGTTGTGCCACAGAGCCCATTCTACCCCTCCAGTAACCAGTTCAGATGGGCTTTGCAATGCAGGGACTATGCAGCCAAGATAAGGTACTGTCCCAAGACTCCTGCCTTGGCTCCATTCAGAACTGCATTGCACAAAGAGAGAGGACCCTCCAAAATGTTTGAAAACCATGAAGTGATTGCACATTCAAATCAGTGCAGATGTGTTTGAATGGGAGATACTCCAGCTCGACACACCTGTGATATTTGGAAGCTTAACCCAGTCAAATAAGGTGCGTCTGTTTGGATGATTGCATATTCAGACACACACCTGCAGCGATTTCGCATGTGGCTTTCTGCTTTGGAAGTAGGCACTCTACATGTGCTGAGCTGGTTGGCGTTGTGCTGGGCACTGGGGGATTGCCTGCAGCCCTGTCACCTCAAACTGTAATCTAGTCAGATCTCGCAAGTTAAGTGCCAATAGGAGACCCCCAGAGAAAACCCAGTGGCTGCTGGAGAAAGGATCGGTGAGTGTTAGGGGGCACTCCCTGTGAGCGCTGAACTAATGCCCCAGCAGCGTGAGATGGGGACTCTGGTGCTGGAGAGGTCATCTTTCAGGTGAGATGTAAGGCTCAGTACCTGACCAGTCATCCTCACTACACATCCCATGACACTTTCTTCAAGAGCAGGGGTGTCTGCCCCAGTGCCCTGACCACATTTCAGTTTGGAGAATTACGTTCTGTCCCTTAACTACCTCACTTTTGGCTGGAGATGGTGGTCCTCACTTCCTGTCCTAAACAGTTCCTGTGTGCGGTAGCTAAACAGCTAGCGTTTCATCCTAGAGGTGGCAGCTGTTGATACTCCTTTTTGTATAATTTATCAAGTTTGCCAACAGTAGCTAAGATATGGCATCCTCACTGAGGAAAGCACTTAATGACATTTTAAATAGCTATTTATTATAGTTTAGTTATTTATTTTTAACTATTTATTTTTAGCTATTTATTATATCATTTAGAGCTTAGGAAAGATGTTGAAATGACACCAGATCCCTCAGGTTACCCACTGAGCACGGACCAGTATAGTATGGGCAGCGGCATTGCAAGCTTCCTATGCATATGCTGTCCTCCACCAATGTGCATCAGCTCTGACTTGTAAGAATCATGAAACCAGAGTAAGTAGAGAAAAAATGCATGAGGTCACCAGTTACCTCTTCCCCTGGCAAGCATACGAGTTTTCCTCACAGCATATTAAGTCCATACTAACTCCAGCCTTTCCCAGTCAAAAAAGCAAACAGAATGTTGGGAATCATTAAGAAAGGGATAGATAAGAAGACAGAATATATCATATTGCCTCCATATAAATCCCTGGTACGCCTACATCTTAAATACTTCATGCAGATGTGGTCACCCCATCTCAAAAAAGATATATTGGAATTGGAAAAGGTACAGAAAAGAGAAACAAAAATGATTAGGGGTATGGAACAGCTTTCATATGAGAAAAGATTAATAAGACTGGGACTGTTCAGCTTGGAAAAGAGATGATTTAGGGGGGATATGATAGAGGTCTATAAAATCATGACTGGTGTGGAGAAAGTGAATAAGGAAGTGTTATTTACTACTCCTCATAACACAAGAACTAGGGGTCACCAAATGAAATTAATAGGCAGCAGGTTTAAAACAAACAAAAGAAAGTATTTCTTCACACAATGCACAGTCAACCTGTGGAACTCCTTGCCAGAGGATGTTGTGAAGGCCAAGACTGTAACAGATAAGGTTGATTTTGGTCAGCTTAATCCTTCCTGTGTTACATTATATGCAAACAGTAAGGCTCCACATTTATTTAGGCCTATTGTTTTAAACAACTGAACTGTTTCAACCACATTAGCGATGAACCAGGGGCATAGTTCAAAGGGATGAGAGCAGCTGGCTTTACTAAATGCATATCTAGCAAGAACTTCAAGGAGCCTGAAAGACTGTGTGGAGATAAAACCTCTTCCACAGGTTATGCCACTTTGCATTTACCCCCAAAGGGTTCAAAAACAAGTTCTTAGTCTGCCAAGGAAGGAAACTAACTAATTCAGTGCTGGTGAAAGATGCCGAACTCACCGACCTCTCCATAAAACAAACGGGGAGAGCATAAGCAGTAGAAGTGCAAGCTCCCCTCACGCTGCCCCCTGTCCAATGGCCTTAGCCCTGCCCTGGAAAGAAATTCAATCTCCATGACCAATTCAGTCCATTTCTTGGATGTCAACACAGTTAGTAGTGGTTTATCTGGACACATTCCTACTGGGAGGCTGCCTGATTTACTGTACTGAGCATCTGATCCCAGCCCTGCCAGCAACCCCCTCTCTGACCTTGACCAGTCACAGCCCCTTTCTCCCCCATCTGTAAAACAGGGATAGTTGCCTACCTTCTGGGGTATGGGGAGGGGTAGTTAATGTTTGCACAGCACTTTACATAAATGTTTGTGCCTGTGTAAATGATAAGGATTGCTATTGGGAACTGGATTCAATTCAGTTTTACACAGGCTACTACATCCTTCAATGTCTTCCTTTGCCTGTTTCCTTTGTAGATCTACGTCATTGACAGCGCCGATAGAAAAAGGTTTGAAGAAACAGGTCAGGTAAGTAACTTATGTTCAGTTCTCTCTGAAGTAAGGTTCCTTAACGCCCTTTGCATATAGAAGTTAGGAATATATTTGTTGTTGTTTTGTGTGTGGAAATTTGCATTTCAAGTGGGACTTTCCTTTCAGCATCAGCACAAATTATTAATTGTCTATTAATTTGATGAAGGGGCTACCCTTGGTTCACCTCTACCAGAAAAAATGGAACCAAATGTTTAAAGCCTAAACCTTTTCAGGTCCTCCTGAATCTTGCCAAAACAAGACCACAAGGAATCATGTTCTTACGATTTCCAATTAAATTTGTAAATACTGACTTGAATGTCACTTGGGTCGAATCAGAAACCTTTCGAAAAGTTTTGTAACTCAAGTCTGGTTTTCAAAATGCAAGTAGGTTGCTTTTTTGGCCTAGAATCTGATCTGTGATGCAACTCATTCTTCCACAGCAGTGCAAGATCTTCCCCCCCCCCCCCCCCCCCCCCCAAACAAGGACAATCTCTAGCGGTTCAGACTCGCTAAATTCCATACCCTTTCAGTTCTTGGCTTCTCTACCAAGACTGCCATATAGGGTGCCAGTTAGTGCCAGCTGTGTTGGGCTTGTCACATGGACACTTGTTAGTTAAGAAGTGACATGAAGCTGTCCTCTCATTTCATACTAGGCCATTGCACAACCAGCGGACGTTAAGGTCTTTTGATCACTGTGGATCTATAGTGGATTTGGGCCGGGACACTGAGGTAAAAGGCTTAGTTCCCACCCTCTTGAGCCATCCACTCCCCAACGAGCACATGTTTTGCAAAATACCCTGCAACATGTCGTGCAAGTGAAACTAAAGTCTGGCCAATAACACCTATCGTCCAGCCTGGCTTTCAGCATTCCTTCAGTAGTTAACACAGCTTCCTTGTGGGAGGGAGATTTTTGTTTCTGAAACAAGATTCTCTTTTACGAGTTACAGTTCATAAAACTTGGAACAAAAATCCAAGCTTGTTACTAGCATCATCACAGAGGTTCAAATATATTAGAGATAGAACCACCTGATTTCAAGGATGAGTCAGGCAATAACTCCATTGACAAGGTTTTTGCTGTATTTTGTGTTGGTTTCCAGAGAGCAGGGATTGGCAAAATGCAGAGTTGTAGCCTTTAAGACAACTGTTAATTTCAAACTAAGCTAAAGACTCATGTAACCCGTAATTGAAAGAACTTGCTTCTGAACCTTGAGCACAGATGATTGTATACGCTCTTGCTTTTTTGTAATGGGATCTAGATTTCACTGGAACATTCACTTCCAACATTTGCCCTAAATATAATTCTAATTAGAGACATGATCAACCTCTGGTGGTTAAAGGCTTCTCTCACTCCCCCCGCCACTCCCTTTTTAAATGATATAGGAGCTGGCCGAGCTCTTGGATGAAGAAAAGCTCAGCGGAGTCCCTGTGCTCATATTTGCTAACAAGCAAGATTTGCTTACGGCTGCCCCTGCTTCGGAGATTGCTGAGGGACTGAATCTACACACGATCCGTGACAGAATCTGGCAGATCCAGTCTTGTTCAGCCCTCACAGGAGAAGGCGTGCAGGTGAGGTGATAGCGAGGGCTTGTTGTGCCAACATACCTTACTGAATGAGGAGAGGCTGTGTGGTCTTATGAAGGAGGCTAGTGATCACAAGAACTCCTCAGAAGGCAGAATATCTTAATCCAGTTATAGGAAGGCATTTATTTATTTTAAAGAGATGCTGTCAGGTTAATCATTTCATGAAATAAGTTGTCTTACCTGTGCTGTTAACCCCTTAGATTACTACTGCGCAAAACTTTCAAAATCGAATTTACTTCCACTGATGCTGGGTTTTGCTTCAGCTCAGACAATGGAGAGAGGCTGGTCAGTTTCACTTTGGTCCAGCCTACCTCATAAAAGAGCTACCCGATGGTGGGACCCGCTTATGACGGTAGCACCTGACGTGGCTAAAACCCTGTAGGCTGAGCCACGTTCTCGAATCAAGACTGAAATGTATTTTTAACTTTGTCGGGTGCTACCACATAGTAACCAGGTCCTACAACATGGTAATTTTTTGTAACGTAAATGGGACTTACGTTTTGTCAGTTTCACGCTTTCGTGCATTAGTATAATACTTGAATACTTTGCGTTGCAAACACTGCAGGAGAATGTTTACATTCCAACCCAACTCTTTTCCTTAGAATTAAAAAAAAAATCTGTCTCTACAGAACCCAAAGTGTAGGCCTAAATATACCAGACAGTGGCCTTCAAAGAGCTTTTATTTATTTAGCTGAGATATAAACTTGGCTGCATTTGCAGCCAAGCTAGTGAAACATTTCAGCCTTGCAATCTTTATTTTGAAGTGGTGCTGTTACAGGGTATGATAACATTATACTAGCTCAGTAGGTGACTGGGACTTGCTGTTTCCTAATGAATTTTTGCCCCACAATGGCTATTATTCAACCATGAAATACTCTTGAAGAAATAAAGAAATAATGCAAAAAGGAACACAAGTTTATATTTCAAATGTTTTCATGCATCCCCATGTCACCTCCTCCCTCTCCCCACCCGCCCGCCCTAGGCTCTCACCCACTTTGTTGCTTCTACTCTTTTCTCCAGGAGGGAGCTGTGTTGGCCCAACAACTGTAAACACAATTGGGTGTGGAAGAATTAAATGCTGAAAAATGAGATTATCAGCTTCACCTCTATTAGCTGAAAAATGCTTCTCTCCCCAGCTGATCCAAGTCTTTCTAGACCTGCCTGCCTCCTTATTATTGTCTGCTGCTTCTTATTTTGCCTTCAGATGTGTGCAGTGCACATGTGTGTATCTAGTAAAGTCTAAAACAACCTAGTACATGGAAGTAAAATCGTCTCCTGTGCTTATGTCCAGATAGCAGAGGGCAGGGGCCAAGTCATTAAGTATCTGCAGACTTAAATGTTTTGTTCATCACCCTAAACTAAGTGAAATGCATTTAGATGTGTGCCAGATAATGTCTCACTTTGTCACCCCCATTTTCTGGTACTGTAAAAGATGGCAGCTTATTACAGCCGTCATAACCCGCCCTAGAACTTGTAGAGTGAATAGCCATCCCCATTCCCAACAAGCTCAGAGAGGATGGATGGTCTTATGTTTAAGGCACTTGCCTAGAGCTTGGGAGACCTAGGTTCAAGTTCCTGCTCCACTCCAAACTTCCTGTGTAGACGTTGGCAAATCCCTTAGTCTCTCTATGCCTCAGTGTCCCCTCTGTACAATGGGAATAACAGCCCTGCCCTGCCTCAGAGGGGTGTTGTGAGGAGAAATCCATTAAAGAACATGAGGTGCTCAGATGTTGCAATGATGGAGGCCACATAAGTACCTTTTTTTTCTTAATGGAGATATCCTATCTCCTAGAACTGGAAGGGAGCTTGAAAGGTCATTGAGTCCAGCCCCCTGCCTTCACTAGTAGGACCAAGTACTGATTTTGCCCCAGATCCCTAAGTGGCCCCCTCAAGGATTGAACTCACAACCCTAGGTTTAGCAGGCCAATGCTCAAACCACTGAGCTATCCCTCCCCCAAATAGATATCTAGATAGGCAGACAGCACTTCACCTCCATGGCGACACAAACATCATCAAACCAGACAGCAAGAGGCTCTCGCTTTGGCCAGTAAACTTTTTGAACAAGACAACCTTTCTAGAAATACAACTAGAGCAAGGATTTTATATCTCAGTTTGCTCAGCTGAGGGAGGAGTATTTATCCTGCCTTAGCCTCGTGTCCTTTGGGTTTGTCCCATGAAACCACAGAGGCGGACCACCCCCTCAAAATGTGGGGAGGGGAAAGAACAACACATTTAAGGAGTTGGGATTAAGATAAAAGCTGTCATATAGGGAGCTATAGTTTAGATCCCTGGGCACTACTCTGAGAACTTCTCAGAGAATGTTGAGTTTAGTGACAGAAAAATAAATGAAGATGCTGGAAGCCAAGAAGCATGAGGTATTTAGAACGAAACCAAGAGAGCAAGCCTGCTGCCATTGCTGTCAATGGAGTATAGCACCCAGTTAGACCTGAGAGACGATACCAATGGATTTTGATAAGAGGGGTTTCTCCGGAATGAGTATGTGCAGGAACTGAGTTCATAGGGAAGGTTTGGTGAGGGCCCCAAGGAAGAACAGTGAGCAAGGATAAATAATGACAATAACCGAAGGGGAACCAGTTTGAAGGTCATTTAATTAGTTTAGTTGCTAGTGCCATGGTGTATCGAATTGGGTAGTTAAGACTGGGGATTTCAAGGTTAATGAGATTAGATTATGGTTAATAGAATGATATAAATTTAGAGAATTTAACTATTATTTGAAATAGGTTCGTTAATAAAAATGTTAATTAAGAAGGGAATCTGCGTTGTCATCTTGTCCTTTAACATTAACCTTTTGGGACTTGAGAAAGGTCACAGCAGCTTCCTTGGAAAGCCGTGACTAAAGGTGACTGGGTTAGAGGGAACCCCCGCAGGTTAGCTCCCTGCACCGAGCTGTCACCCACTGAGCTGCCAATACCACCACCTTGTTTCCTCTTCCAAAGAACAGTTTCATTGCCTCCTCACCCTCCTTCGTGAAGCCGTGGAAATATCATTCATTTTGTTAATGAGACTATGACATTGTTCAAAGAAGAGAGACTTCTATTACGCTTTGAGTGCATTTGAAGCAGACCCTTGCTTTGTCTGTAATTCAGAGCTAGCAAAGGCAGAAGGATTGTCTCTCTGCAGTAAAAACAACAAGAAGAAGAAGTCCGGTGGCACCTTAAAGACTAACAGATTTATTTGGGCATTTATTTGGTTTTTTACCCACGAAAGCTTATGTCCAAATAAATCTGTTAGTCTTTAAGGTGCCGACGGACTCCTCGTTGTTGTTGTGGATACAGACTAACACGGCTACCCCTGATACTGTCTCTGCAGTAGCGATTTGGATTCTGACTCACGTTCTGGCATAAAGACTCACCCGGTTTGCAAGTGAAAGCTCATGTTTATATACCATTGACAACTTGACAACGTAGCAGAATAACAGAGGCAGTGTAATAAGTGGGCTATGTATGGTATATGGTATGAGGTGGTAATTGGTTCTGGTGACAAAACACATGAAGGGCAGGGGAAGCAGTGCCTCACAACAGTGATTTGTTGGCATTTAGATGCTCTGGGGGATGCATTGTGAGAACAAAGTATCTAACTGCACTCTGTGTGTGAGAGTAATGTATATTGTGCCATGATCTTACAACACGGCAGGTAGACAGAGATGGGGTGGGAAGGGGCAGCCACATGTGTTTCATTTTGCTGTCTACCCTCCTGTTGGACATGCTTAATAAGAATCCTGATCGTTTGCTGGACGTGATTCATGCCTTTGGACCAGTCTGCATTGCACAGTTTGCTGCATCGTGGGACCATTTTATAATATCACTGAGATGGGACCAAACGGTGCGACTGCCCTGTAAAGGCTGAGGGCAGGTTCCTCAGAATGGTGCAGAGGGTCCTTAAAGCTGTCCTGAATGGGCAGTGGGGGGGAACCTCCGTTGGCATAATGCTGGAATGCATTGTGCGCTGGTCAGCCTCACAACAGTAATGGCCCCTGTGAGGCCATTACAAGTCTGTGGAAATTAGAGCAGCCTTTAAACTGTTCTAATTTGTGCCAGGGCCAGTTTGGCCCCAGGATTATGGGAGGTAGAAAGGTGACCTAGACCAGTGGTTTTCAAACTTTTTTTCTGGCGACCCAGTTGAAGAAAATTGTTGATACCTGTGACACAACGGAGCGGGAGATAAGGGGTTTGGGGTGTGAGAGGGACTCAGGGCTGGGGCAGAGGGTTGGGGTGTGGGGGTGAGGGCTGCGGGGTGGGTCTGGGAATGAGGGGTTCACGGTGTGGGTGGGGGCTCTAGGCTGAGGCAGGGTGTTGGGGTGCGGGAGCGGGTCAAGGCTCTGGGCTGGGGGTGCAGGCTTTGGGGTGGGGCCGGGGATGAGGGGTTTGGGGTGCAGGAAGGGGCTCTGGTTTTGGGGAGGGATTGGGGTGCAGGGTTGGGGCGTGGGCTTACCTGGGGTGGCTCCTGGTCAGCGGTGCAGTGGGGGTGCTAAGGCAGGCTTCCAGCCTGTCCTGGCACTGTGGACTGCGCTGCGCCCTGGAAGCAGCCAGCAGCAGGTCTGGCTCCTAGGTGGAGGTGCGCAAGCAGCTCTGCACGGCTCTCGCCCGCAGGCACTGCCCCCCCAGCTCCCATTGGCTGGGAACTGGCCAATGGGAGTGCAGAGCCGGTGCTCGGGGTGGGGGCAGCGCACGGCGCCCCATGGCCCCCACGCCTAAGAGCCGGACCTGCTGCTGGCTGCTTCTGGGGTGCAGCGTGGTGTCAGAACAGGTAGGGACTAGCCTGCCTTAGCTGGATGGGACTTTTAATGGCCCAGTTGGCGATGCTGACTAGAGCCGCCGCGACCCAGTGCCTTACATTCTGCGATCCAGTACTGGGTCGCGATCCGCAGTTTGAAAACCACTCGCCTAGAGCCACCTTTGCTTATCCCTCTTCAGCTGTGTTCCAGTCTAGCTGGGGGCTGAGCCCTTGTATTGTAGTATCTTAATATCACAGTTTGGCCCATCCACTCAGGCAAGGGATATTATAAAGTGGCCCCCGACAGTATGATGTGCTGCATAAATAGGCCCTGAGTTTGTTTTAAGACCAGTGTGCACAGGGACTCACCATATTTTAACCAAGTTAGACACACTTTTAAATTGCATTAAAACCCCATTTGGATAACAGTAGCTGTACCAGGGTGGACAAAGACAGGGATTGCAGGGGATAAGGAACAGCGGAGCTAGGAGCAGAGAGCCTTGTGATGTTTAATGTGGGAGCAGGGAGGGAATTGTCAGAACTGTGTCAGGACTACAAGATTACAGGCGTCTAAAAAGAAATTTACATCTAGGCAAAAAATGTGTAGCCACTTATAGCATGATGATAGAAGCAGCAGCCTGGAAATCTTAGGTACTGGGGCAGGATCTTAGCAGTGTGGACAGAGAAGAAAGTAACATTTGAACTAAGGAATATGCTGAAAACATCCAAGATGGCGAATTTTGAACTCCCCTGACCCAACTGATTATGGCAGACCCAGGTTTACCTGATGGGGTTAAGCCTCACTGCCCTCAAGGTCATGATTAGGGGTCAGAAGTTTGTGGCTGTGCCTGATCTCTGGTTTATCGCATCGGAGCAGACATCAGGAGGTTCCTGGGGGCGGAAGGGACTTGTTCACTTGTATTTGATATCTTATTACTTTGCTCTTGTAGCTAAGGAGCTGCTGGCATGGGGTTTAAAACAAGTCGAGTGCAGTCAGCCAATCCCAGCCTGCAGCAACCCTCCCCAAATCTACCAACACAGCTCACCTCTGGCCTGCTACCCCCGCTACTATTCCAACGCCTGGTCCGTCCTGAGTAGAGATTCTGCCAGTCATGCCACATTGCGTGGTGCTTTAGTGTATGTCTACTCTGCAGTCAGAGGGGTGTCTGCAGCATCTGCAGCATGGCCAAGCTAGTTTTGATCTCACTAGCTCCAATAACAATAGCCGTGAAGCCATGGCAGCACAGTCCCTACCAGTGCACCCAGAACCCTGGGTGTGTACTCTGTACTCAAGTGACTAGCCCATGCTGCTGCCCACTGCTGTTATTGGAGATAGCTAGTTCAAGGTATGGCTGCAGTCACACCTCTGTATTAGAACTGGAAAAGATTCAGTGAAGGGCAATAAAAATGAATAGGGGAATGGAACAGGAGAGATTAGAAGGACTGGGACTGTTCAGCTTGGAAAAGAGACGACTATGGGGGGATACGACAGAGGTCTAATAATTCATGAATGGGGTGGAGACAGTGAATAAGGAAGTGTTATTTACTCCTTCATGTAACACAAGGACCAGGGGTCACCCAATGAAATTAATAGGTATCAGGTTTAAAACAAACACAAGGAAGTACTTCCTCACACTACGCACAGTCAACCTGTGGAACTCGTTGCCAGGTGATGTTTTGAAGCCAAAACTATAGCAGGGTTCAAAAAAGAACTAGGTAAGTTCCTGGAGGATAGGTCCATCAATGGCTATTAGCCAAGATGGGGAGGGATGCAACCCCATGCTCTGGGTATCCCTAGTCTGACTGCCAGAAGCTGGGAGTGGACGACAGGATCACTTGATGATTGCCTGTTCTGTTCATTCCTTCTGAAGCACCTGGGATTGGCCAGGATACTGGGCTAGATGGACCATTGGTCTGACCCAGAATGGCTGTTCTTATCTTCTCTGATTGCAGTGTAGACATACAGTGTGTGAGTGGCCATCAGTCTCATTCATTCTTGTGACCAAAATTCAGGATTTGAATCCAGCTCTCCAGAAAAGAAAAGCTAGGGGCATCTACTGGCAATAACCCTGTAGTACCCCCAATTGCCCTGTCAGGAATCCTCCTCATTGACTGCCAGGCACAGGATACATTGCCCATATGTGGAAAGTAACCTCGTCACTATTGTTCCATGAGATGCTTTGCAGTGTAGTTTCTCCAGCGTTTTAGCCGACATGAATTTGTAACCAGGGCTCTGTGGGTTGAGGGGATTTATTTAATAAGGTGCATGGACTTTTTCCCTCAGTTCATTGTTTAGCATCTTTTGTATTGATGTTTACTAGCTGTAAAATCCAAAGAATTGTAATTCTCTCCCCCTTTATGGCATTAGATTTAATATCTGCTTGGAAAGGGAATATTACTACTGTACTCATGTTCATCCTTAGAATAACTGCTAATGCCAAAGCATACTGCTTCCGAAGAGTGCAAAGTTAGCTACTGTTTGTGCTTTATGTATTTTAGTCACAAGGGTTTAATTGCTATTGTAGGAATGAGGTATTTTTCATAAAGAGTCAATTTCAAATATGTACAGACAAGAAAATATAAGGACAAGGGAGAGAAGAAAAATTGCTCTCCTTATTTTTAAATCCTCTATGGGCTTGGTTCTGTCTTTCATACCCACCATTTTCTTCCCCCACTCTGCTCCCTCCTGGTGCAAGAGCCTTCTCCAGCGCACTGCCTGCCATCTGAAACAGCCTCCCTGGGTTTCTCCACCATAGCAACTCTCCTTCCCATTTCAAACCTTTGCTGAAAATGTGTTGTCCCATATCTATATTTTTCTCTTCCCTTCCATTGTATTTACCTCTCTGCAAAGCATGCTGGGATACCCTCTGTAGGAAGGATGCCAGGCACAATAAAGTTGCATTAGAAACATTTGAGGTATCTTTAGTGCTTGCAGATAAGATTATTTTATTCATGCCTCTGATATAGCAAACATGTTTTCCTACTGGGTCATGTTAATCACTACTCCCCCCCTCCCCTCCCCCCCGTGAACTAATTAGATATTAAATTTAACTCATTCTATAAATCCTGCTTTAAAAGTTAGGTGACCTAGGTTTGGATTTCAAACCCCGTGGAGTTCACCTTTCGTCTCTGAGTGCTTTGTCATTCTTTTGCCCTCGTTATATGGTTGATGCAGCTTAGGCTCCCGGCCATGGTAAATCCCATCATAAACTTGCTTTATGACCCTCGCCTCTCTGGTGCTCCAGTGGGCTGGTTTCCCCTCCCTGAGCTCCCTAATGGCACCAGGCCGAGTTTTAATCACTGTAAATTCAGGTTCTGGTCAGATTAGCTGGGAGATGGGATGCGCGGTTGTTGTTTTGCAGTGATGTATTGTTTATGGGATTACTGTGCTGAATAGCAAAGGGTGTCAGCTGATATTTATTACTTTAAGCTGTCTCAGCTGTTCTGGTTCAGCAAGTAAACCTACATTCAAAATGAATGAGGGACTCTGCTTGCCTTGTATGCCATGATGTGTGCAAATGTGATTATTGCTTCAGACGCTGGTGAAACAGAAATCATTCTGGGAGCATTTTTTACCCTTTGCAAGCAATCATGCAGATTTCTAAAGAACGCAACCGAGCTGAGGGCTTCGACATATCTCCTTCAAGCTCCATTGTAAACCTATGGCCTCGTGTACCTTGAGAATCTCTCTCTAAAGTGATGCGCTTTAAACCACTCTATTGATTGCTTAAAGCATTACATGTTTTGCACATAGGTTATACATTGTTACTGAAGGGAAAACACAAAGCTACTGGGCCTTAAAATGAATCTACTCTCGACTTTTCCCATTTGGTCAGAGGATTTCTGACAGTTTGTTGCACACACTGATCTCTGCTGCAGTACTAAATAAAAATGAAGAAAGCGACCCTCCCTGAGATTAGACCCATTATTAGAATTAGGCCTCTGTGTGTGTGTGTGTGTGTGTGTGTATGTCCCATTGTAAATTGATGCACCACTGGGTTTGTTTTATCATTTAAAACTGCAACAAGGGCCAGTTTAGAAAACCACTGGACCTCTTCCGATAAGAAGTACCCAAGGGGACAGCTACCAGGGTAAATTTCTGTTTCCAAACTGAGATCCTCTGTGCTCCTGATTAAGCCCTGAGGATTCAGTGTCCTCTTTAACACCTTCTGTATGCCCACCAACTTTCCGGCTAAGAGCTAGACAGGACTCGATTCAGAACCAATCTATGCATTTCTTTTCTTCACCGAAAGGGATTGCTGTTGTGTGCCAACAACACTCTTCCATTGTTATATGCAGCATAGTTGTCGCCATGTCAGTCCTAGGCTATTGGAGAGACAAGGTGGTGAGGTGATATCTTTTACTGGACCAACTTCTGTTGGTGAGGAGACAAGCTTTTAAAGCTTACACAGCCCTGAAGAAGAGCTCTGTGTAACCTCAAAAGCTTCTCTCTGTTACCAACAGAAGTTGGTCCAGTAAATTAAAAGATATCCTCTCTCCCATCTCGTCTCTCTTAACAACACTCTCGGGAAGATCAGGCTCTTAACCTATTAGTCCCACTCTGTGCTGGCCTGAGAAGTAAGAGAGCAGGAAATGACATGCAGCCCTGCCACTGGACAAAGCAGAAAGTTACTAGCAGGCTGATCAAATATTTTTAAGGTCTAACGACTTTAAAGGTGTAGTAATAGTCAGCAAACTGACTCTACGAATGACCCACTGGGGCTCCCTGTCCTCTCTCTGCTGCCCCCAATCCCATCTGCCCACTTTACAAGTCCAAGGATGGATTTTCAAACCTTGGACCTGAAAATCCAGCTGGCTTCCTCCTGCTTTGAACATCATCTTTCATACTAACTAAAGACTCTGCACTTGGACTCTAGGGGGCAGTTTAGAGGGTGCACATGGCTGACGAGAATCCAGCTCGCGCGCTCCTTGTTGGGTCAGCTCGGCAGGGCTTTTAGGTCAGCCGCACGAGCAGGTAAAATGATGCTTTCTTTGCTGGAACATTCCCTTCACAGATCCCAACTTATTTTATGGGCAATGAATTTAGGACTCCCAGCAGCCCTGTGTGGTAGAGGAGTGTTATCATCATAGATGAGGAAGTCTATCTATTTAAAGTACTTATATGGCCCCCATCACAGGTGCATCTGAGTGCCTTACTGTCCTTACTGTATTTCTCCTCCTAACACCCTTGTGAGACAGAGCAGGGCTGTTATCCCCATTGTACAGATGGGATCTGAGGCACAAAGAGACAGGAAGTCTGTGGCTCAGCAGGTTATTGACCCGAATCCCAAGTTAGCACCTAACTCTAGGGCCAACGTCCTCTAAAATTGACATACAGGAAGACTGAGTGACTTGCCCAGGGCTTCAGTAGTCCATAGCAGAACCTGGACTTGAGCCTCGATCTTTTTAACGACAAGTCAATCCTAACGCAAATATGTTTTCCGAATGACAGCTTGAGGATTCCTTAGCCCCTTCCTTGACTAACGTGCCTTTCTCTGTGTCCACCTTTTGTCCGAAGGACGGCATGAACTGGGTCTGCAAAAATGTCAATGCAAAGAAGAAATAGCCCCCCCTCCCGAGCTGCATGGAAATGGAGGAGCTGTGGAAGCTGAATTCTATCCTGGAAGCACTCGTTTGCTGCTTTCTGACCAAATGTTTTTTCCATCTGTGCCGAGCTACAGCTGTTAAAAAAAGGGAACAACAACAGTTAAACCCACTGCTGGAATTGGACCTTTACCTGCTCTTTAGTACAGTTATTTTTCCCAATAAAGGAATTGTACTTGCCCCCCCTCTGTATAAATAGTATTAACTGTCTCCACACTCATCTGGTTAGAAAATGTGATTTTAAACAAGAGGAAGCTTGTGATTCAGGTTAGAGAATTCCAGTGGGCTAGGGGCTTGGGCTTTGGCTTCTGCAGAGCCACTCTAGTCACAGCATGCCCTGCCCCCACTGGTTCCACCGTCATCCTGGCCATTCTCAGATGGCAGGCAAAGCTTTTCCCCAGTGACAAATCAGGTGTTGTTTCGGTAGCAAGTGTGGGTCGTTAAAAGACGCATGTCATTTTGTATAAGGTGGGTAGAATTCTCATGTCATTCCTTGCCCCCGGTAGCCCTAAAAAGAACCTTCATCTTAACCAGACACAGCAGTGACACCGCACCCCTCCCTAGAAGTGGGAGAGGCGCATGTATGTATAACCCAAGCTCTTGACAGTTTGAAGGCAAGGGGGTGGGGGGTAGCTTTTCCTCCAGCTAAAGTAAAACGCAGGCCACCTCACGCTGGCATATATGCGGTTATCCATGTTCAGTGCAAGGGTGGGCGGTTATATTTTTGAGAGTGGCCTTAGTATTCCACAAACCCTGGCCATCGAGGTAACTGTGCAGCGAAGCTCAGTTAATTCCAGGTTTCAGTTCCTAGAACAAGGTAAAACCGCTCCCACTTTTTTCTTTTTTGAACACACAGTGTATTTTCTGCCTTCTCTAAAATCGTTCAGTTCAGGAGGTGCACTGGGGCTTGTGGGGTGAAAATCTACAATTGCTTTGTGGTGGGGATAGCTTTCTGCAGTTGATCCTAGGTGTCATGAGGCTGGAGCCATGAAACGGCCACTGTTGGAAAGAATCTCCCAGTTTAGAATGACTCCCTTGTATGGTTAGGGATTGGAATAATGGCAGATGGGAAGCGGGAAGGAAAAAGCTTGCCCTAAGATGATGATTCGTTTTCCCTTGGCTGACAAATCCTACAGCTTCTTCAGTCTAAATGGATGTGTCAGAGGAGAGGAGAGGGGAGAGGAGAGAGGAGGTGCTAACTGGTAGGAAGGGAAGGGTGCTTGTCATTTCTAGGTCCCCAGTTCAAATCCAGCCCAAGTTGACAGGGACTAAGAGTCACTGGCCCCTGAAAGCAGCTGCGTCCAGTGCAAAAAGCATCTGCTGGCTCTCAGTCCAGCTAGTTTTTAGCATGCAGATTTACAGATTGTTTAAAAAAAAAAAATCCACCATCCTGATTGGCAGCGTTGCCTGCAGCCTGAGCATGAAGGCCAAAGAATGACCACAGCCGTGCCCTGCCCTCTCATTGCTAGGAGACGGCTTGGCGGGCAGTGTGGGAAAAGGTTGCCCTGCCTGTACCCTGGTGATCCTGCTTTCTGGAGAGCCAGAGTACATCTGTCTCCAAACCCAGAAGGAGAATGGTGTGGAGATTGAAGTGATCTAGCCCCAGTTTAAAAACCAAAAGACTGGGGAATAAAACAGGCTCAAGTGAATTCCTAAGCGATAGCTAAATACGCAAAGGGACATGGTTACAGCTTCGTGCAGAATGAGCAAGGCGGCAGCATAAGACATGCAGGCAGATCCGTTTAAAATCAGCTTGTTCAGTAACTCTCACCTCCAGCTGCAGTACCTTACCCGGAACCCCAGGAATCTTTGCAGCACATGTTCCCAGGGGCTACTCGGAGTAACGCATCCCAGCATGTGTCTGAAAGGTCGCGTTTGCTTTGTTGTTAATGCATCCGCCTGCTGTAAACAATCGCAGCTCTCTTACAAAGAGCGAGGTTGTGCTGTTTAAGAGGCTAAATGCAAAGCTTCAGAATATGGGCTCCCAGCCTTGAAATACGTCACCTTTGCTGCATTGAAAGTGTAATGTTTCTGAAATGCTTCCGGACCCCTAAACGTCAACAGTTTAAAAAAAAACCCACACTCCTGTGACCTTAGCTCCCTGCCACTTTAAAAGAGCCTTGAGTTAGGCTCTTCCCTTCTCTTTGATCACGTCTTTAACAAGCAGAAAAACTATACTGCCGCGTTTCTTTTCAGCTAAGAAGCAGTTGATAATGTGTGTCGCAATGAACTGTTTGCATTTGAAAAGATTTTCTGTTTTTTCCATAGTCAGACATATAGACACTTGGAAATTATATTTTTTTAAATTTTTCTTGTAGTCCCAACGTTGAAGGGGGAAATTGACTTTATTGGTCATTGAGTCCAGAAATGGCTTGCTGGATCAATAGATATATATGCCTGCATGTAGAGATGCTTGCTTACATCTTTGGTGCGGGCATCTACTCACACAATGCTCCCTGCTAAAATCCAGGAGACACAAGTAATCAATCCGTTCAGGCAATAATGGAGAGAATGTGATAGTGTGAGGGGCTACCAGAGTTTTATTTCCATGTGTGTAGGGGAACTTAAGTAGATCATCCCATACTGATGACCATAAACTTTCCCTTTGTGGTAAACAAGCCTCCATGCATCCACCGGGTGGGAATTAAAAAGTACTTGAGAGACAATTCACCTGCCATCTCTTATTTTAATATATTTACAGTCCATTCAACCCTGATCAGCTAAGCAAAGCGTCTCTCCTCCCTCAACACCACCTGTCTAAACACAAAGCATAAGACGGGTTACAACCATCCGGAACACCTGCCATCGTTGGGAAAAAAAAATCTTCATCGCACCGCCAGGGTCACATTCAATTTATGCCAATTATGGTGTTTAGGTTTTGTCCTTCTGATTCTGTCTGCTTTTTCCCCTTTTAAGGAAGTTTCTATGGAAACAAACTGTCTCATTGACATGGGTGGAGCTTATTCATAGATTTTATAGCTTCATAGATTTCAAGGCCAGAAGGGCCCATTACGATCATCTAGTCTGACCTCCTATATAACACAGACCATTAAATCCCACCCAGTAATTTCTACATCAAGCTCAATGACTTGTGATTGAAGTAGAATCTCTCTTTTAGAAAGACGTCAAACCTTGATTTAAGGACTCCAGGTGACAGAGAATCCACCACATACCTTAGAAGGTTGTTCCAATGGTTAATTACCCTCACTTTTAAAAACGTGCATCTTATTTCCTGTTTGAATTTGTCTGGCTTCAACTTCCAGATAATGCCTTTGTCTGATAGATTAGAGAGCCTTCTGCTAGCTCTGTCTGGGTTCTTAGAAGGGGAAAGATGGTGTAATGGTTAAAGCTCTGGATGGAACATCAATAGTTCTGGGATAACACTGGCTTGAGACATACTAAGTTCTCCTTTTACCCATTTTCCAACTATGTTCTGTGCACATTCGGGATTTTTGTATTCTTTCTAGTTGCAAGTGATCACTGTGCTTTCGTTATTAAATATATTTGTATGAAAATAGCACCCACTAGCCTCATTCAGGATCACACCCCATTGCGCTAGGGCTCCGTACAAACCATATACAAAGATGCATTTTCTTTCCCTGGAGAGCACACAGGCTAAGCTGTCCAATTCTGTCTTATTTCAGGATATAATCTGGCCCATCCACGCTCTATAGTTTGTTCCTTTTTTGAATTTGCTCAAAAGGGGTATTTGCAATATTTGGTCATGTTGTAAAATTCAGTGTATAATTTAGATGTCTTTGTCAATAAATAAAAATTTAGTAGAAACAAGAAGTCAGTGTTTTGAAGTTATACTTTGTTTTCAGCCAAGGTTTTGGTGTTGTGTTGGGTCTTTATTTTTCAGACCATCCAAAAGGAAGACTTCACTTTTAAAGGATCCTATTATCTATAGAATACCTTCAGCATTTCAGCTCTGCCTCTTCTCGTCAAAGAATTAGACATTAGGTATTAGTAGAATGCCTCACAGTTTTTGAGACAAGTCGTCTTTTCCCCCTGAAAAACGGTGCTTTATCCAAAACCAACATATTTTGCAAAAAAACCCTGGCATTGGACTTCACTGGGTTGTTGTTTTGGGGGACGGGGGGTGCCAAAGATGCACTTTAAAAAAAAAAAGCTTGATGCTTTTATTGAAAATATCAAAAAGATTAACACTTTCACCAACAGTTTGGATAATGTTTGATCAAAATGATTACAAAGCAAAGTTTTGTGTGTGTGGAAAACCAGAAAATGGTTGGGTTTCAGACACTTTGAAATGAAACCAAGTTTGACATTTTTGGCAAAACTACTGGATTTTACCTCTTCCTACAACACTACCCCAGGCAAACGAGAGAGATCAGCAATCGGAGCTTTCTAAAACGTTGAGTGTATGTTCCCTCTACACTCAGGATAGCTAGCAGACTGGCAAGCCATTGGAAAAAAACGATAGATGGTCACACCATTCTTTTTTTATTTTTTTGGACTGATCCTTGATATTTTTAAAGCAAACTAGGAAATACCGTCACATCTCGTTTGCCTAATGGATTGGATGTGAAAAATATTTCTGTGACAAGTGAACACCCCAGGAGTTGTCTGAGCTGTCACAATGTTATATATTGTTTCTCCCCCCTCCCCTCCCAATTCTCTGCATTTCCCCTCTCCTGTTTCTACTTACAGTAGGCCTTGATGTAATTTACGACAGGTCTGCGTGTGACCTTGCATGTGTCTGGTATAGCGAACCACAGCTACCCTACATGCAGAAGCCTTGCTGTGACAGTTACATGATGAATGTAGTGCTCTAAAAGGAGTTGAATGTATTGGAGGGGAAAAATAAAAAACAACCCAACAACCCATAGGCTGAAGGAGAAATAAAAGCACGTTTTCCATTGCTGTTTAGCCAACACGTCTCTCTTGTTTACACCAGGCCTCTATCCTTGACTAAAACCTTTAGCAGAATGTGGGACTCTTTTGGGACTGGCGTGCTGGAGATCTCACTCTCCCAGCTACATCCCCAACATCACTAAGCAGACACCCCGCTAGAGCAGCTCATCTACGGCTTGCGGCAAGCTACCCAGCCAGAATGTTTGTCTGTAACAAGCTTCCAGGCTGCTTTCAAATAGGTCCCAGCAGCTTTGCCCACTGAGCTGCCGCGCTGCTACGCCAACCAAGTAATTGCAATTAAGATTTTTTTTTTTTTGGTATGTGGAATTGGGCTCATGTTGGAGGCTTTTGATTGGCTCGCAGCTAAATCGCAGTTTAGGGCTCAGTTGGCTGCATTTAGGGTTGTTGTGGGTTTTTTTATTGCAATCTGTTTGCTTATTTCCCTTTCCAGCACTGGTAGGAAACTAAACTCCAGTAAAATCTGCAGTCAGTGTGCGCTGAAGCTGGAGTGTGGCTTTAAAGGGTGTCTGTGCTCAGAACTGTGTGTGGGTGTGTGTGTGCAGAACAGTGTCATTGTGTGTGTGTGCGTGCTCAGAACAGTGTGTGTGTGTGTGTGTGTGTGTGCGCTCAGAACAGTGTGAGTGTGTGTGCTCAGAAAAGTGTAATTGTGTGTGTGCTCAGAACAGTGTAAGTGTGTGTGTGTGTTTATATATACACAAACATACCCACACACATGCATATTTCACATTTAACGTGGTGGTAGAGATGTCTGTCCCTGATCACCGTAATGAAAGGAAATCTGACCCTACAGAGGACTCGCCGGTACTAGATCTTCTCTTTGTACAGCACCATGACCCACCACATGACAGTCAGACACTACAGTCATGCACAGAGTATAAAAGGATAGCGAGATATGACTCTGTATAAATACTCCAAAAAGAAAGGAAAACTGTAAAGTAACTTAGGGCCAAACTCTGATCTACATTAGAAGCTGTCAGGGAACAGTCTACAACTAACTCATCCAGGGGAGAGATGTTACCCTCCTGGCCTGACCTTATGATATTTTTTGTTGTGCTACTGCCAGCCAGCAGAGGGAGCACAACCTGAACCCTCCTACAACTGGGTGGAAATTGACATCCTTCAATGGTGCTCTTGTCAACAAAGAAAAACCATTTTGGCTTGTGCTCCAGAGGAGCGTTCTTAACCGGGGGCGGAAAAACGGTGCTTTCAGAATCCGGCAGCTGGCCTGCTCACTAACACAGCCTACAAGGAATACGTCACCCCAATTTGTCTCTCCCTCTGCTGGCTCCCCAGTGAACAGAGGCCTGCCCAAGATGGTGGTCCTTTGGTTTTGGCCCCAACTATCTGAGAAATCACCTCCGTGGCGAAGAGATCACATGATGGCTTCGCTCTGCTGGAAAAATCAAGCTGTCGGTAAATACGGGCCGACCGTCCGCCTTGTGTTCACAACTACATGCAAACCCATTTCTTAGACTCATCTATCTTCGGGTTTTCTACCACTGCCCATCACCACAGCAGCGGGGTGCCTTCCATGTAAAATCAATAGCAAAGTCCCTCGTGGATTTTCATGGGGTCTCTGGTACGTCTCCCTTTTTGGGGGTCAAAACTCTGCTTGGGGTACAGTTTTTTGGAGGGAGGAGGGTGATAGAGGCTGGGAATAGAAGGGGGCACATGAGCTTTCCTGCAATAACCCCAATGCATCAGCATTCTCACACTTTAATAACTTTAAGCTTATTCCTTCCAACAGGACTGGAAGACAGAGATTCGTACGTTTCCTTCAGTACCATGGTGATGGGCCACCTTATGACAACCTAGACAGATTTCAGGCTTCTGACAGTCTCCCAAACAAGAGCGTTATACAAACGATACTGGAAAACATGAATGCTCCTTTAACGGTAGCTGTTTGTAGCCCCAGGCTCCGCCCCATTGGCCCTCCTTCTTTACAAATGCTTGGGGATCCTTTCACGCTTAAGTCGCGAAACATTATCGGGGAATATATTTGGGCAGAACAGACTACACAGGTGTCAAAAGTTCTACTTGTTCCCTGGCAAAGCCTCGTGCACATGCCAACGTTTCAGGAGAAAAACCACAGATGCCTTTGTCTGCTCCACTGAAATCCTCTGGGCTGCAGGAACCTCTAGAGGCTTTAGAAGGAGAGAGATTTTGCTATAAGATCAGGAGCGTGGTGGTTGAGTGAGCGTAGCCATGTCCCCCTCTAGTGGCCAGCTAAGGGCCTGCTACTTCATTGATGAGTGACTTGTTTAGCTCGAGTGGCTGGGCCAACTCCCATTGTGGGAAAACTCCCGCTGGCTTTAATGAGAATTAGCTCACATGGTCAGTCCTGACGGCCCAGGTCTCAGCTGACAAGCCATCGTGAGCCATCCCAGAGACAGGCAGCGAGAGGAGAAGCAACGTCCCCCCGTCACCACCAAGAGGCAGCAGCTCCCCTCTCCTCCTGCAACTGCCCCATACATCATGTATTTAGGATACAAAGGCGGCACAAGTGGGGGAGATGGCAGCTAAGTAAGAGTGCTGCCATGAAAACCAGCCCCTCCTTTCAACAGGTGCTGTCCCAAGCGGGTTTCAGCTCCGTCGCTACAATGGGGCTCTACAAAGCAGGGCTTCTCCTGGCTAATGCGCTAGTCCAAGGCAGCTGTCTCCCTCCCAGCTCCCTCCTGACCCCCCAGATTTTATGTTATATTCTCAAGCGCCTCCCCCCAGCACCTGTGAGGCCAGAGACAGCTCGGTGATATCCTAGAGGGCTCGGAGACTGAGGGGATTAGGCCGATCTGAGGGCTGGGACGGGGGGAAGGGGGATGTGGATTAGCGGGGCACACAGGGCTTCTGCTGTTCATTTCATTCATTTTAACGTGAATTTACTGCTGATGGGCGAGTTCCCGGCTGGCAGCCCCGAGCCCGCAGTCCGCACCTGGGAGCACTGGGCCAAAGGCCCCGAGCCCACGGCCCAGGGCCAGCGTGAAGACAGTCCTCATGGCAGACACATTGGGTTCAATCCCCAGTGTCAGCCAAGGGAGCAGCTGTTGCACCTACAGAAGGGGAGACGCTGTCCCCGCTTTGCTGAGTCTTTTCCTCCAGCACCATCCCCAGCGGCTGGAGCAGGGAGCCCCAGAAAGGCTGTTGCTTCAGGCTAAGAACTGCAAGCTGAACACTGCTGCTGGCATGTGCTTCACCCTCCCTGTCCCTGACCACTGCCCGCCCCCCACCCCTCTGTGTGCTCTTCCTGCTGCTGCCCTGCCCTGGCCCGGCCACCCATTCGGCTGGCTGTAAGCCGGCCAGTCCTGGTGTTCAGGGTTTGTCCCCTGACCGGTCCAGATAGAAAACTGGTTGTGGGTTTGTACCGAGCATGGGACGGAAGCCGCAGCTATTCCGAAGAGGGCGCCGCTCCACGCCTGCCGGCACACCCTTGCACCGTGTGGGCGGGGTCACACCAGCAGGGGGGCGGGGTCACACCATTCTCGGCAGTAGCGGAACGTCCAGAGTTCTGGGGATGTCTCTGTTGCCACCCTACCGACCACAGCGCTGGGCCCCACCTCATGCCCCCTGGCATCTCATCATGCCCTGCCCAGTGATCTAGTCCACCCACCTGTATATCGCAGGCCACCAGCACCACCCAGCCCCTGCACACTAGACCCAGCAACCGAAAGCAGACTAAATACTGCAGCCCACAGCAGCCTAGGCTATGACATGCCACAGGCAGAGAATAGGAGGGCCTGAGGGGCACCAGAGCCTGAGATCCCCACAATGGCAGGGAAACAATTACATGAGATACACCTAGATAATCCTGCAAGTGATCCTCACCCACACGCTGCAGAGGAAGGCAATCTCTGTCCCCCTTCCCCCAGCCCTGAGATCCCTGCCAGTCTGACCTGGGGGGAAACTCACACACAGAGTTGTGTTCGACCCTGAGCATGTGAGCAAGAACCAGCCAGCTCTAAGCACCTGAGAGAGGGAATGCTCAGTGCCACCTCAAGTCCCTGGCCCCCCCATCTGCTTCCATCTCCAGCCACGGCCATCCCTGATGCTTCATAGGAAGGAGACCAAAAACCAACCCGGAATACACTGGAGGAGATTTCTTCCTGACCCCTACAGGCGATCGGCTGAAACCCTGAAGCACGAGCGTCAGGAATAAAAGACGTACACCAAAAGCGAGTCCCAGGACTGCTGAGCCGTGCCCTCCAACTCCCCTGCACAAGCAACCCTGTCATACAATCACACTCATTGATTTGTCCTGCTCGCTCTCAACACTAAATACGTTGTTTGCCCCCACGCCTGCTGTTGGGAGGCTGTGCAAGAACCTCACCCCTCCTTCTGATTCCCCATGTGAATTTGCTCCCAGGCCAGCATTGTCCTTCAACAGCTCTCCCCATCTCCAGGCAACCACCAGAAAATTGATGACCCATTCGACTGGTCTCTTGTTCCACGTGGAATTTCCACTCGCACGCTCCCTCCCTCGCTGGCTTGTGATCTTCCATGAATCATGCGGCCGCCTGCCTATGGGTAGCGGAGCCAGCATTGCTAGAGGAAGCAAAGTAGAGCAGATCCTTAGCTCTGAAACAAGGACCCCCTGCCCCCAGGCAGGTGCCCAGGGATCACTTTGGAGCCTCCTGAGGGGGCTCCAGGGAAGCTGAGTTTGCTTGTTGGTTAAACACCACCTCTGCCAGGCACCTGATTTATTGCTCAGCCCCTGGGTGCTGGGTGCACTGTCCATCACTCTTCCACTCCGTACACCTCCAGCATCCCTGTGAGGCAAGTCTTGGCTCCAATCCCTGTCCACATGTGTCACTGCTGCCTGCCACAGGCACACAGTCCCTCCCACTCCAGAATGCCCTTGAGCTAAGGGGGAGTCTCCACTAGCTGTTAGCAGTAGAGGGGCTAGGACACACAGCCAAACAGCTCCAATTGCACCTAGGAGAGGGCCAAGTCGTTCAAGGTCCAGGTCCTGCCTCCCTTCACTCATCTCAAGCAGCACTTCGCTTGGCGAGGAACCCCACCGATAGAGGCACCTTGCTGCGTGTGCTATTTTCCAGCGAGGTAAACCTGCTCAGCAGCAGAGGCAGGACCAGAACCCACGTCTCCCGCAGCCCAGCCTGGTGCTTTAACCCCTAGGCCACACCCTCTTTCCCATACACCCGTCCCCTTCCGCGCTGGCTTTTCAGGATGAGCTTGGGCTTTGTCTACGGTGCCAGGAGAGAACCGCCCAGGCCTGAGCAGCCACCTGCTAACGGACTCTCTGCAGGGGCCGGGCCGGGGTCAATCTCCAGCTTCAGAGCCGGCGCCGAGCTGAAGCAGCCTGGGAGCCCAGCGAAAGCTGCTGACTCGGGAGCAATCAGCGACGCACAGCTGTCCGGGGGGCGGGGCGGCTGCTCTCCACACTTTTGCCTATGAATGTCAGGATAAACTCCCTTTCCCCAGCAGTTCCCCTCCCACTCACTCCTAAACAGTTGGCCCTAATGAACATACGGCCCAACAGCTGTACGCGGTTATGCATATGCATGGCTCTCTCTATATTTATACCCCTCTCCAGCGATACTGGAGATCACAGCTGTCGCTTTTCTTCCTGCCGAGCGCAGCGCCGACGCTCCCGCGCTTTGGAGTCTGACGTGACCTATTTTGCAGGCAGAAGTTTTTGTGCGATGATGATTTACCCAGTTGGGGCTTTTGATTCCGGCTGAAACATCTTGATTGAAGGCAAACAATGGCAGCTTCTCCAGCGCGCGGCGCCGCGCTTTGCTGACACCGCACGACTGGGCCGGGCCAGCTGCGTGGGGCAGGTCTCCCGGGCTCTGCCGCTGGAGCAAACGAGGGCGGGCAGTGCCCTGGGGAGATACACCTTACCACCAGCTGCTGAGGGGGTTGCGCTCCGCTGAGAAATGCAGGCAGCCTGGCACCTGCCTGCTTGCAAGGAGCTAGACTCTGCGCAAAGACCATGCTAGATGCTTTGCAATTATCGTGGTCTGTAGCCTCACCTGTCCTAACCAGTGTCTTTCATTTCCCCCTTCCAGATAAGGCCCAAGCTCCGTATATCATTAGTCTGTTATTGGAGGGTGGCCCGGCTAAGGCCCAGACTGGGCACAGCGCTGGTCTGTTATTGGAGGGCGGCCCGGCTAAGGCCCAGACTGGGCACAGCGCTGGTCTGTTATTGGAGAGCGGCCCGGGTAAGGCCCAGACTGGGCACAGCGCTGGTCTGTTATTGGAGAGCGGCCCGGCTAAAGCCCAGACTGGGCACAGCGCTGGTCTGTTATTGGAGAGCGGCCCGGCTAAGGCCCAGACTGGGCACAGCGCTGGTCTGTTATTGGAGACCGGCCCGGGTAAGGCCCAGACTGGGCACAGCGCTGGTCTGTTATTGGAGGGTGGCCCGGGTAAGGCCCAGACTGGGCACAGTGCTGGTCTGTTATTGGAGGGTGGCCCGGCTAAGGCCCACTTTACAGCCTGGGAAGGTGAGACACAGAGCCAAAGCAACTTGCCCAAGGTCAGACACAGAACCCAGGTCACCTGACGCCAGTCTGGACATTAACCACAAGCCCTGCCTTTCTCTCCTGGGGAGAAGGGCTTTGGGGCCTCATCCAAAGCCCATGGAAGTCAATGGGCCTCTTTCCCTGGCTTTCGGTCAGCCCCCTGGTGTGCTGGCTTTGAACGTGTGACCTAAAGGTCTACGGGCAGCCCGAGCCCCTTGCTGGTCCCTGGGACACCCACGAGCCACTGGAGAAAGCCCCGGCTGGCGTGTCAGGGGCCCAAGGCGCAGGGCTGGGTTGAACAGTTTCCTACTGCAGAGGTCAGTTGTGACCCCAGAAGCAGCAAACCGGGGAGGCCCCGATGCTCAGAGCTACCCGCTTCCAACAGCTGTTGTCTCCCAAGCAGCTGCGGTGACAGTCCCAGCTCGAGGGGCTGTCCCTGGCTGGCTTCTCCTCTAACAAGCCTTCTTTTTAAATCTAGTCACAGCAAAACGGTTCTAATATTGCCACAGCGTCAGTATCTGCCGAACGAGTCGTGCCGTAGCCTCAGGAGCCGTGGAACGAGTCCCCTCCCCACACCCCGGGCTCAGCAAGATGGTCTGCGAGGCTCCCCGCCCCCCCAACTCACTACTTCCAAAGTGAGAGGGAGTGTAAATCTCCTAGTCCCCACTGGGCCACTCCACGAACTGCCACAGAGCTGGCAGCGTCGCTGCTCAGCTGAGACCCAAGTACACAACAGGGTGTGTGTGTGTGTACATGGACACTGTACGGGGGTGTGCATGCGTGTTGTGCACAGATACCGTGCGGGGGAGGTTGAGATTGCAGTCAGGATCGGAAGGCATTGGCAGAGGGCATTGGCAGCGCATGGCGTTTAGCAGAGGAGGAATGGGGGGGCCCCTGGGGAACCCCCCTCCCCCATGCTGCAAAGGAGCGAGACAGAGGCCTCTCTGCGCTGGGTTTGTCCATCTCCCTGGGGGACTCTCCTGGTGTGTCTGTCCTCACCCCCCGCACGCCAGGCGCAGCAGGTCCCAGTGTTACTTGGCCCAGGTGGGCTTGGACAGCCAGGAGAACATAAGAATGGGCCAGACTGGATCAGACCAAAGGTCCATCTAGCCCAGTATCCCATCTTCTGACAGTGGCCAGTGCCAGGCGCCCCAGAGGGAATGAACAGAACAGGGAATCATCAAGTGAGCCATCCCCTGACACCCATTCCCAGCTTCTGGCAATCAGAGGCTAGGGACACCGTCCCTGCCCATCCTGGCTAATAGCTATTGATGAACCTTATCTAGTTCTTTTTTGAACCCTGTTATAGTCTTGGCCTTCACAACGTCCCCTGGCAAGGAGTTCCACAGGTTGACTGTGCGTTGTGTGAAGAAATACTTCCTTTTGTTTGTTTTAAACCCGCTGCCTATTCATTTCAGCTCCCCCTCGCCCCCAGCGATCCGCCACCTTATGAAAGGGGCCAGGCTGGGAGCCGCACAAAGGGGGAATTAAACCCATTGGCGCCTTCATTCCTCTCCTCTAGCCCTGCAGCAAGGCATTGGCAGCATCCGGAACTGAGCCCAGGTCAAATGGCCCAGGAGCCCCCTTTGCTCTGACCACTAGGCCACACTGCCTGCCCAAGGGAGCGAGGGGGAGGGGACCCCGTGCCTTGGGCTCCACTCAAAGTACCCCAGCCTTTGTGTCTACTCCCTGGAGGAGCAGGTCACCACGGGCCCAGCCCTTGTTTGGCTGTACAGGGCTGGGGCAGGCAGTGCGAGGACCCCTTGGATTTGTTGCTTTGTCCTGCCTTTCTTTGACTGGTGTTTTTAGCCCCACTGAGTCCCTGGAGCAGCGGTAAAAGCACCTAATGCCCCTGGCCAGCACACAGCCACTGGGCAGCTGTTTAGGCAGCAGGGAGCAAACCCCTAAATCCTTCGGCCTCGGGCCAGCCTCAGACAAAACCAATTGCTGTTGGTTTTGTTTGAAGTGTGTCCTTCATCTCTGTTTCTACGGCAACCAGGCCAGTTCACCTCCTGGCCCAGATGTAGCAGAGGGAGCAGCCCGGGGGAGGAGAGATGCAAAAAAAGGGATTGAAAAAGAAAAAGGAGGCGGATGGGGGAAGGGGGAGAATCAGCGTCTGGCTTCTCTGTGCGCCTTCCTTGTTCTGGAGCAGCCGGCTCGGGGGCCCGGTGGAGAGGATGCTCCCTCGTTGGGGGACCCGTCTCCCAGCAGCTCCAGCGCGAAAGGATTCCGCTGAGTTTGTGCCTCGAGATTTATTTTTTAAATCGCGTTCACGCATCAAAATCTTGGTGTGCTCGCAGCTTGGCCGCCCCCAGCTTTCCCTGGGCTCAGATCTTCTCGGGGAGTTGACTGGCCTCCTCCCCCACCCCCCAAAATATCCCTCCACATCATGTTCTACGTCATGTTCGACTGAGCTCCGTTTGTTCGGGGGGGTTGCTCTAAAGAAAGGAGGTGTTGGCCCTTTAAATGAGTGTCTTTCCCCAGAGCCTTGACAGTCAAGTCCTCCGCCACTTGCCCATGTGGATAATCTGGAAACTGAGGCTGGAACGTGCTGAGCGGGATCCGATCAGACAGAGGGAACTGGATCTAAGGCAGGGGCACGGCAGAAGGGCTCTGGCACGGGAACAATGGCCCAGTGAGCAGCACTTTCTGGCGTGAGCCACCACAGCAGCAGAGCCTTTGAACGTGAGCTCAGAGCTCAAACGTAAATCGCCCTGACCCAGCAGAGTTCAGCCTCTGGAGAATGGCACTTCCAAGTGCTGCAACCCAGGGACAAGGGATCCCGGGGATAGGGTGTGATTGTGCTCCCGGACCATCCCGAACGTGTGCCGAACCCAACATCCACAAAGCCAAGGAGGGGAGCTAGGCATACAAATTCTTCAATCCCACTTCCCCCACCAAGAGTTTCAATGACTCCACTTAATGTTCCTCTCTACACCTGGCCTTCCACAATTTCAGTATTTCAATCAATTTGCAAACATATAGAAGATAATAAGGTGATAAGTAACAGTCAGCATGGATCTGTCAAAAACAAATCGGGTCAAACCAACCTGATCGCTTTCTTTGACAGGGTAACAAGCCTTGTGGATAGGGGGGAAGTGGTAGACATGGTATAGCTTGACTTTAGTAAAGCTTCTAATACTGTCTCCCATGACCGTCTCATAAACAAACTAGGGAAATACAACCTAGATAGAGCTACTATAAGGTGGGTGCAAAACTGGTTGGAAAACCATTCCCAGAGAGTATTTATCAGTGGTTCTCAGTCATGCTGGAAGGGCATAACGAGTGGGATCCTGCAGCGATCGGTTCTGGTTCTGGTTCTGTTCAATATCTTCATCAGTGATTTAGATAATGGCATGCAGAGTACACTTAAATTTTGCGGACGATATCAATCTGGGAGGGGTTGCAAGTGCTTCGGAGGATAGGATTAAAATTCAAAATTATCTGGACAAACTGGAGAAATGGTCTGAAGTAAATAGGATGAAATTCAATAAAGGACAAATGCAAAGTACTCCACTTAGGAAGGAACAATCTGTTGGACACATACAAAATGGGAAATGACTGCCTAGGAAGGAGTACTGCAGAAAGGGATCTGGGGGGTCACAGTGGATCACAAGCTAAATATGAGTCAACAGTGTACTGCTGTTGCAAAAAAAGCAAACATCGTTCTGGGATGTATTAGCAGGAGTGTTGTAGGCAAGACACGAGAAGTAATTCTTCCGCTCTACTCCGCGCTGATTAGGCCTCAACTGGAGTATTGTGTCCAGTTCTGGGAGCTACATTTCAGGAAAGATGTGGACAAATTGGAGAGAGTCCAGAGAAGAGCAACAAAAATGATTAAAGGTCTAGAAATCATGACCTATGAGGGAAGATTGAAAAAATTGGGTTTGTTTAGTCTGGAGAAGAGAAGACTGAGAGGGAACATAAGAACAATTTTCAAGTATGTAATAGGTTGTTACAAGGAGGAGGAAGAGAAATTGTTCTCGTTAACCTCTGAGGACAGGACAAGAAGCAATGGGCTTAAATTCCAGCAAGGACAGTTTAGGTTGGACATTAGGAAAAACTTCCTAACTGTCAGAGTGATTAAGCACTGGAATAAATTGCCTAGGGAGGTTGTGGAATCTCCATCATTGGGGATTTTTAAGAGCAGGTTGGACAAACACCTGTCAGGGATGGTCTAGATAATACTTAGTCCTGCCAAGAGTGCAGGGGACTGGACTAGATGACCTCTCGAGGTCCCTTCCAGTCCTATGATTTTATGATTCTATGATTCACTAACGGCCAGTTGCAATGCTGCAGTGCACCGACAGGTGATGTGATGCCAGCTGCTCATGGAAGAGCAATGGGGTGCTGGTGAATCTGGGGTGCGATGAGTCCAGAACGATCAACACTGTGTGTTAGAGTGGAAGACCACAGACCCCATAAGGGTGAGAGCTCCATTTAAAGGGCTATACACAATTTACCATACACAACTGTAGCTATAGTGGACAGATAGACTTATGAACAATACAGGGTACCCTAAACTCACTGCCAACAGATTGTGCTCTTTAGAGACACCCACCACCTACATATATACAGATGCCACCTCTATTACAGACAGCACTGGTAGCACCTTTTCTTAAGGTTGCCTGACAATTTCCATTATAAGTCCCTGTTTTCAGTTGCTTATAACTTTCCCAAAGATGAACCATTTGGACTGAAATTTTCCATGCTAAGTGTCTGCCCCACACTGAATATGTATTTTAAGTTCAGCCAAAATGGTTCCACCATTTCTGAGAACAAGGCTAGGAGAAAATTCAGTGTTTCGCCCATGTTAATATAATTCTTGAGACCTTTTCTTTACAAAGCTCTAGTGCCCCATGCATGGGAGCTGCAGGGACTTGAAATTTGAAAGGGGGTGGCCTTTGGGTCAGGGATGTGCCTTTTGCCATTCCCACAAACATCCGCCCACATTTAGCCAAGTTATAGTAGGCTTGGAAGGATTTGATTTTTATCAGTAAACGTCGGTAAATATCAATTTCACTGTACATGCACAGACCAACCAAAGAAATATTTCCATTGATAATAATTAAGGCTACGTTTTAGTCACGGGTATTTTTAGTAAAAGTCATGGACAGGTCACTGGCAGTAAAATAAAATTCACGGCCTGTGATCTCTCCATGACCTTTACTATATACCCCTGACTAAAACTTGGGGGGACACCTTGGGGGGTGACCCTGGGGGCGCCCAGGTGCTGGGGCGGCAGCCTGGGGGGAGGCAGGGCCCCAGGAGGTGCCGTGGGTTCTCCGGGGGGGTGGGGTTGGCGGGGTTGGGGCAGGTTCCCTACCCAGCGGCACCCTCCAACTCCTAGCTCCACGTGCTGCCTTTGCTCCGCCCCAAGCCCTGGTTCTGCAGGTCCCATTGGCTGGGAACCGTGGCCAATGGGACCTGCAGGGGCGGTGCCTGCCAGCAGAGGCAGCATGTGGAGCTAGGAGCTGAGGGAGGGGAGTTCCTGTCGCCCTTCTGGGGAGCCTCCCCCCAGGTAAGCACCACCCTGTACCCCGATCCCCAGCCCTGAGCCCCCACACACCCTATCGGTTACTCCTGCTGCTGGGGGGCAGAGAGGCTCAAGACTGCTCCAGCAGTGACCGGTGCGCCTGGCCCAGGGGCTGCCGGAGTTGCTCATGTGCCCCCCAGGCCAGCCACATGGGCCGCTGCAGAAGTCACGGAAAGTCACGGAATCCGTGACTTCCATGACAAACACGGAGCCTTAATAATCATAGAAATTCACTGACAGGCAAAGTAAGAAAAATGCTGTTTGAGAACTTATTAGGGCTTGATTTAAGGATATTTACTTTGGATATTTTGACATGCGATGCTGACAATTAGTGTTTGAATGGTTAGAAAGCTTCCACTCTTCGAATCGCAACGCTTACTGTCATTAAGTACTTATTGTCCGCCCCTCCGCAACTGTGAACATTTACATCGGTAAATATCAAAATAAAAATGCTTAAAACCCATCACTCTGAGCAACTGTGAAAATTTAAATCAATCAAGACGGGGGAAAATGCTTAAAAATATCAGCCTTATCCACTGAAATGATGAAAATTGAGTTCTGCCAAGCCTGCTTATCAGCTGCAGAAAATGCTGCATTTTGTACATGCTCAGTAGACCTTAGATTTTAGCAGCTCGGTTCCCTGAAGATTTTGTCCACCTGGGCATGCTCCAGTCTGCGGCTGTGTCCGCCTTTCCCTGCAGTTGCAGCTCCGGGCTGCTGAGGGCCATGCTAGGTTCAGGTAGGGGTGAGCACCTAAACGGAGAGCAGGGAGCCGGCTGGGCCCAGGCTGGGAGGAGGAGGAAGCGGCCTGATGTGACTGCAGATGGAACAAGAGAGGGACCTGTGGAGGGCGGGTGGGGGGAGTCGATGGGGAGAAGGCGCCTGCAGGGGATAGGAAGGACTGGGAATGGAGGCTGGGAAAGGGGGTCGGACGGGGACTGGTTGGGCAAGGAGACCAGGAAGGGGAGCTAGGGAGGGAAATGTGGGGGGACGGACTTGGAGCCAGTACATTGGGGGAGACTGAGATTGGCTGGGTGGGGCAGAAGGGATCAGGCTTAGGGGAAAGGGTCAGAAAACTCTGTGTCCACTACAGCAAACTCCCCTCCAGAGCCTGGAATGGAACCCAACAACCCTGAGTCTCACCTTGTCTCTGCTGTCAGCAAATAGGCGTGAACCACCCTGGCAAAGTTCCACACAGAGGATGACAACCTACTACTGCTATCGGTTACTCCAATAGCTCAAGTGGCAGAAGTCTGTACAGTAGATCTAAAGGTTCCAACCCTGCTGATAATCCACATGGGTGTCAATATAGCGCCACATGATGGAATTCCTAGTTTTTTCAGTTTGCTTTTTTAAAAAACCTGGGAAATTACACAGAACCCCACCCCCCACACCGCCTTGTGCTTATCCCTTATGATCCAGCCTTTAGTTACATGAACACATATTGGTTTTCCACAGGATGGCTCTGCTCCAGGGAGGAGCCAGGGTTGTGAAATGGAGATGGTTGTTTGTAGGGGCCGCGCCGTTGCAGATGTTGGAACGTGTGTAGCGAACGAGGCAGGGGCTTGCAGGCAGAGAGAGAGAGGATGGTCTCATGGTGAACGCAAGTTGAATACTACTCTGGAGATTTGGATCCTGTCCCTGCCTCTCCTGCAGAGTTCCTGGGTGATTCTGGGCAAGTCACTTAAACCCAACTTTTCACAGGTTGTCGCTGATGGTGCGTCTCTCATTTTTGGGTGCCTGGCTCAAGATCCTGAGGTCTGATTTGCAGAAGTGCAGAGCACTCACAGCTGCGACTGAAGTCAGCGGGTCCCCAGCTTTCAACATAGGAAGTACCCTAAGAATACTCTGAAAAATCAGCTTCCAGGGCTCAGATTAGGCACCCCAAATGAGTGAGTACTTTGGACCTTAATCTTGGTGCCTCAGTTCCCGCCTGTACAATGGGGACAATAACACAATGCTCACCTTACAGGGGGAGTTGAAAATAAATCCCTTAACGTCCGTGAAGCACTCGGGTACTGTAGTGATGAGCCCTGTAGAAAAGTGCATGAGGAAACAAACCTTCAGAGCAAAGGTTGAACAGCGTGTGCATGGTGAGGCCAGGGCCACGCATTGCATGGGGAGAAGCCCAAATATTGAATAGCTGCTCATTAAGGGAGCACTAGCCATTCTGGGCACTGAATGAAGCAGGGGTCCTGTGGGAAACACAGTGTGATCATGCAATTAACGACTACGTCATAATGCACATGCACAAGGGGGCTGAATTAAGGTTACCCAGGCGGCCTTAATTCGGGCATTTCCAAGCTTTCGAGTGCTCGGCTTTACAACCTGACTAATGTTCTTTTAACGTCGGTTTGGGTGCGTAGCAAGAAGTCTAGATAATGCCACCCAGCCCTTCCCTGTACGCTGCTTTGGATCTTACAGAGACTCAAAAGAGGCCTCTTAAATCTCACCTAGAAACGTCACTTATTATTTGACCAAACTCTGCCACCATTGCATATGACCCAAGGGCATGAGACCCACCCACAGGTTCCATCACTCTCTGGCCGTGGGGGGGGGTCTGGCTGGCATAGAGACGGGGTAGATGCTAACCTGACAGCCTCTGGAGACTGGGCCCAGTTCACAGCTGGGGCATGCTCTACCCAATGCCGAGGAGATGCGGTAGTGACCCGGGGCCATTCTGTTTCACAGCCACACCTCGGAGATGTGCTTAGCCAGATCTAACTCCCTTGGGACATTTCATCAGGCTTGGCACAATGGGCAGCATTTGTCCTGGTGAGACTGAAATGCCAGGGGCGCTATAGCACTCACCTCAGGGGTGCTGGGGTCCCAAGACTGGAACAGCAGGGGAGCTGCAGGACAAGACGGAGGGGCAGTGGCAGAGCAGTGGGGGGTTGGGGGGCAGGGCTGGATTGGGGGGTGGGGCTGGGATTGAAGTGCATTGGCACTGCTGGAGGTTGGGGGGAGGAGAGCCAGTGCTGTAATAGCAGGGGGCTGCAGGTCAGGATTGAGGGGCCTTGGCAGAGCTGTGAGTGGAGGAGGAGCCCGGCACGGGGACAACAGGGAGGCTGCAGGTCAGAATTCATAGATTACAAGGCCAGCAGGGACCACTGTGATCATCTAGTCTGACCCCCGTAGAACACGGGCCATATAAACTCCTAGAGCAGATCTCTCGGAAAAACATCCCAGCTTGATTTTAAAACGGCCAGTGATGGAGAATCCACCACGACTCTTGGTACATGGCTCCAGTGGTTAATTACACTCTCTGTTAAATAGTCACGCCTTATTTCCAGTCTGAGTTTGTCTAGCTTCAACGTTCAGCCACTGGAGTGTGTTCTACCTTTCTGTGCTAGCTTGAAGAGCCTGGCATTAAATATTTGTTCCTCACGAAGGCACTTACAGACTGATCGAGTCACCCCTTAGCCTGCTCTGTGTTAAGCTAAATAGATGGAGCTCCTTGAGTCTGTCACTACCAGGCAGGTTTTCTAATCCTTTAACAATTCTCATGGCTCTTCTCTGACCCCCTCCAAATTCATCAACTGCAGGCACCAGAACTGGGCACAGGATTCCAGCAGCGCTCGCACCAGTGCCCAATACAGAGGTCCAATAACCTCTCTGCTCCTACACGAGATTCCCCTGTTTATCCATCCCAGGATCACATTCGCTCGTTTGGCGACAGCGTCACACCAGGAGCTCATGTTCAGCTGATTATCCACCACCACCCCCAGGTATTTTTCAGTCACTGCTTCCCAGGACAGAGTCTCCCCATCCTATCCGTCCGACCGACATTCTTTGTTCCTAGCTGTCTACACTGACATTTAGCTGGATTAAAACACACCTTGTTTGCGGGATTGAGGAGCATCAGCAGAACTGGAGGGGGGGAGCCCCGGAGCAGTACTGGGGACTGCGGGTCAGGACTGAGGTGCACCATCCCAGCTGTGCGGGTAGAGCGTTGCGCAGCGCGCCCGGAGCCAATGCGTATCAGTCACTTCCTTTGATGAAAACAAAATTCCCTCCCATTTAAGAGATCCCCAGTGGATGGACAGAACGAGGCGCCCTGTGCACCCGATGTGAAACCCTGCTGCACGGAAAGGCCTGATCCCCACTTGCCCAACACCCCCCTTTTCCTTTCTCTTGACTTGCAGACCAGTGATGAGCGAATGGCACCCGGGCTCAGATTCGGGTGGGCAGGAGATCAGAACCGGCATTCCCCATCTCCTAGAGCGGCAGCCTCCTTCCTGGAAGCAGCATCGTGGTGTAATTTCCTGCAGGTTACCGAAGGTACCATCTTAAATCAATGCACGCCAAGCCCTGCAGCGCTCGCAGGCCAGCCCGGACCTGTGGGGTTCACAACCTCGCTGCTCCAACACGCTTTGTGTCTAGTCCCCCTCGTACACGACGGATACAGGACTTCGGGGTCTCATGTGATAGGTCTTCAGCTTCTCCTTTAGGAAACTCCATTGCTGTGGAGGGGCCAGTTTCTTGTTGCACTTACCCCCATGCCGATCTCTGGTGATTAACTCTTCTACCGGGGATGTACGACACTTCCTATTTCAGGGGTTCCTTTTGGCTGGGGGGAGGCATCACTGACTTTCTGCTCAGGTTTCGCTGCTTATGCTGGTCAGGCCCAGGGGATGCCTCAAATCAAGGCAGTGAGGCTGCATGGCTGCGTTTTCCTGGTCCCACCCATGCTGCCTGGGATCCATATAGCAGAGACTAACCTCCCAAAGTCCTCTGCCAGCACAAACTGGGATCCGCGGAAAACCCAAGAGGGATTCTTTGGGAGCAGGGGGGCAGTATTTTCTTTGGTTTTCCAAACTCCTGGTCAGGGATCTGGAGGGTGCATGTCCCAGACGTTCCATCTGCAAAGCTGCTGAAAGCCCCAATACTGCTGCAGCTAACGGCGATTCCCCTTCAGCAGCGATGGGGCAGGGCCTGGGAGCCTGTGATGCTGATGTGATCGCTGCAGTCCTGGCACGCGGGACCTAGTGATGCTGGGTAGCGAAGCCCAGCTTCTCCAAGGAGCAGGGCTCAGGAGGCTGACGTTATTGGGCTGAGCGGTACTGTCATAGAATCATAGAATATCAGGGTTGGAAGGGACCTCAGGAGGTCATCTAGTCCAACCCCCTGCTCAAAGCAGGACCAATTCCCAACTAAATCATCCCAGCCAGGGCTTTGTCAAGCCTGACCTTAAAAACCTCTAAGGATGGAGATTCCACCACCTCCCTAGGTAACGCATTCCAGTGCTTCACCACCCTCCTAGTGAAAAAGTTTTTCCTAATATCCAACCTAAACCTCCCCCACTGCAACTTGAGACCATTGCTCCTTGTTCTGTCATCTGGTACCACTGAGAACAGTCTAGATCCATCCTCTTTGGAACCCCCCTTCAGATAGTTGAAAGCAGCTATCAAATCCCCCCTCATTCGTCTCTTCTGCAGACTAAACAATCCCAGTTCCCTCAGCCTTTCCTCATAAGTCATGTGCTCCAGCCCCCTAATCATTTTTGTTGCCCTCTGCTGGACTCTTTCCAATTTTTCCACATCCTTCTTGTAGTGTGGGGGACCAAAACTGGACACAGTACTCCAGATGAGGCCTCACAAATGTCGAATAGAGGGGAACGATCACGTCCCTCGATCTGCTGGCAATGCCCCCACTTATACAGCCCAAAATGTCATTAGCCTTCTTGGCAACAAGGGCACACTGTTGACTCATATCCAGCTTCTCGTCCACTGTAACCCCTAGGTCCTTTTCTGCAGAACTGCTGCCTAGCCATTCGGTCCCTAGTCTGTAGCAGTGAATGGGATTCTTCCGTCCTAAGTGCAGGACTCTGCACTTGTCCTTGTTGAACCTCATCAGGTTTCTTTTGGCCCAATCCTCTAATTTGTCTAGGTTCCTCTGTATCCTATCCCTACCCTCCAGCGTATCTACCACTCCTCCCAGTTTAGTGTCATCTGCAAACTTGCTGAGAGTGCAGTCCACGCCATCCTCCAGATCATTAATGAAGATATTGAACAAAACCGGCCCCAGGACCGACCCTTGGGGCACTCCGCTTGATACCCGCTGCCAACTAGACATGGAGCCATTGATCACTACCCGTTGAGCCCAACGATCTAGCCAGCTTTCATCCACCTTATAGTCCATTCATCCAGCCCATATTCTTTAACTTGCCGGCAAGAATACTGTGGGAGACTGTATCAAAAGCTTTGCTAAAATCAAGGAATAACAAATCCACTGCTTTCCCCTCATCCACAGACCCAGTTATCTCCTCATAGTCATCTGCACAGAGAAGGGAAAGGGGTGGAAATCTGGGGACCACAAGAGGTGGTAGATCCCTGTAGAGCTTGGAGGATCAGGTTAGTCCGTGTATCTCAGGGCTGCTGAGCCCCCAGGAGAGGTCAAGGGGTTTGAATACTTGCCAAGGGCTCGGAGAGGCCTGGATGAAAGGAGCTGGAGAAGCCGCGGCACCACGGCCCACCCCGCTCTGCTCTAGTTGCTGCTTATGTCCTGCCTCCCTTAGGGATGGTAAGAATCCCCATCACTTTCTGCTGCTTCTCCTGGGTTTGTCCCACTGACCTCTACACCCCCAAAGGGGGCAGGATGGGGCTCTGCGCTGGGACTCAGGGGACCTGGGTCCCATTCTCAGCTCTGCCACAGACTCCCAATCTGGCCTTGGGCACATCACTTAATATTTCTGACCCTCAGTTCTGCAGCTGTAGAATGGGGGACAACAATCCGCTCTCTTGCCTACACCCCATGTCTGTCTTGTCTATTCAGATGGCAAGATCCTTGGGGCAGGGCCTGTCTCTTCCTCTATGTTCGTACAGCACTGAGCACGGGGGAGCTCTGATCTCTGTCGGGTCTTCTAGGCACTAGAACTAAATAATAAGGAGGGGACCTGGGATTGACCAGATCAAAGCACCGGCCCACGACGTTGCGTCTAACAGCAGACAGTACAAGGACAGATGGAGACTTGAGGCAGGAAAAGCTATTGCAATGAGCAATCCATAGCCCAATGCTTCCACACAGGAACCCCACCACATACCCAGCCAATGCAAGAAGGGATAAAATTCCTCCGTGATCCATCCGTCTCTGGGCCCCGTCAGCAGCCTGGCTCAGTTCTATTTGAAAATCAGGCCTTCGAGGTTTGGGCCTTTTTTTTTTTTTTTTTTTTTAACGGTGTTAAAACAACAAACCAAAGTGCTAAGTACATTATGCAAAGCGATGCAAATTGCAACATAAATCAAGCTGACAGTCAAACTAAAAGTTACCAAGAAAAGCCCTCACGCTCCCCCTGGACCGCGCTTCGTGAGCAACCCAGCGTATCTGCTGATGTCAGTTGCATAATGGTCTTTGGATCAGGAGCCGGGCAATCCTCGCTTGTTACCGCATTCCCTTCTCCCCAGAACCTCGCTCCACCTGCCCGGTGCAGAGACGCTTGGCAGAACATAGCTGCCTTTCCTTTCCCCTTGGCTATCAGGGAAAGACGCGGTGCAAATACACCTCTACCCCGCTATAACGCGACCCAATGTAACACGGGTTCGCGTATAGCGCGGTAGCAGCGGCGCTTTAAAGGGTCCGGGGCTCCGGCTGCTGCGGGCAGCCCCGGGCCCTTTAAATCACTGCCGGAGCCCTGCCGCCCCTACCCCGATATAACGGGGTTTCAGGTATACCACGGTAGGGATTTTTGGCTCCCCACGACCGCGTTATAGCGGGGTACAGGTGTACCACAGGCAGATGGAGCGCCGGATCCCTAGAGCAGTGGGGGAGTTCCTGCACTGTTATGATGCGGAGCGGTGCAGTGAGATCAGTACCGGTAACCTCGCACGGGGCTTTATTTTCTGTGATTTGTTGCAGAGAGGAGTCAAGGACTGGTTATAAGCAGAGCCCTGTGTATTAATTGGGCAGCTTTGGAACTCACCCCACCCCGCAGAACTATAAACCAGAGTCTAACCTTTCCTGGGGTGAGGTGAGGGGAAGAAAATGACCGGCCCTGAGAGAGTCTTCCAAGCAGAAAGTGATTCATAGAGTTCAAAGCCAGAAGAGAAGAAAAGAGACGGCTAAGGGGAGATATGATAGAGGTCTATAAAATCATGACTGGTGTGGAGAAAGTAAATAAGGAAGTGTTGTTTACTCCTTCTCATAAACAAGAACTAGGGGTCACCCAATGAAATTAATAGGCAGCAGGTTTAAAACAAATAAAAGGAAGTATTTCTTCACACAACGCACAGTCAACCTGTGGAACTCCTTGCCAGAGGATGTTGTGAAGCCCAAGACCACAACAGGGTTCAGAAAAGAACTAGATAAATTCATGGAGGATAGGTCCATCAATGGCTATTAGCCAGGATGGACAGGAATGGTGTCCCTAGCCTCTGTTTGCCAGAAGCTGGGAATGGACGACAGGGGATGGATCACTTGATGATTCCCTGTTCTGTTCATTCCCTCTGGGGCACCTGGCACTGGCCACTGTCGGCAGACAGGATACTGGGCTAGATGGACCCTTGGTCTGACCCAGTAGGGCCATTCTTATGTTCTTAAAGGCATCCAGGCTGCATCTGAAGACATCAAGCGATGGGGAACCCACCACTTCACTTCCGGGTTTTCTAACTGGAATTTGCCTGGCTTCAGCTTCCAGCCACTGGGTCTTGTTCTGCCTTTCTTCACTAGATTACAGAGCACCTTAGTTCCTGCCATTTCCTCTCTGCGAAGGGACTTAAGAACATAAGAACGGCCATATTGGGTCAGACCAATGGTCCATCCAGCCCAGTATCCTGTCTACCGACAGTGGCCAATGCCAGGTGCCCCAGAGGGAGTGAACCTAACAGGTAATGATCAAGTGATCTCTCTCCTGCCGTCCATCTCAATCCTCTGACAAACAGAGGCTAGGGACGCCATTCCTTACCCGTCCTGGCTAATAGCCATTAATGGACTTAACCACCATGAATTTATCCAGTTCTCTTTTAAACCCTGTTAGTCCTAGCCTTCACAAACTCCTCAGGCAAGGAGTTCCACAAGTTGACTGTGCACTGTGTGAAGAAGAACTTTCCTTTATTTGTTTTAAACCTGCTGCCCATTAATTTCATTTGGTGGCCCCTAGTTCTTATATTATGGGAACAAGTAAATGACTTTTCCTTCTTCACTTTCTCCACACCACTCATGATTTTATATACCTCTATCATATCCCCCCTTACCTCTATCATATCCCCCCTCTGGACTTATCCACCATAATCAAGTCACAGCTCTGTCTTCTTGTTGATAAGCTAAACAGATTGAGCTCTTTAAGTCTCACTCAGAGGTATTTTTTTCCAGCCCTTAACATCATTTTTCTGGCTCTTTTCTCCATCTTTTCCAATTTTCCAACCTCTTTTTGAACATGGGGACAGCAGAACTGGTTGCCCGACGCAGAGCTCGTTGACTTCTTGGGCACGCACCAGACTGAACCCCGCCATGTGCTTTCAGCCTCGGGAGACTCAACGGGGTCCATTCACTGCCCCTAGCTTGAGGGCTCTGGGCACACTCTCGGGGCGCAGAGCTCCCTGTTGAGATCTCCAAAACCAACTGCCTCACCCCAGGACCAGAACTGGTCCCCAAACTCCCCATAGCTTCAACACCCCCACCCCCAGAACTCAGCCAGGCAGGCATTTTTGAGTCCACAGGTTAAATCTTCGATGGCACATGTTCGGTGTAGCACATAACAGGTGCCTACGCACGCACAGAGACTTTGCACAGGATCCTAAAGCACCATTGCTCTTTACTTAGGAGAGAGAAAGGGCAGAGAGTACAGATCATTTCGAAAACAACACCCACCCATAACGCAATGCCCCTCGCTAGCTCACCCTTCCCTTGGAAGTCCCTGGGGGTGGGCTGAGTTCGGGTAGGAGGGTTCCCTCTCGCCTTATCAGGCTCCTGCTGCAGCTCCCCTCTGCTTGGGCTGATGAAAATGGCCAAGGACACCAAGCAGAGCAACTCCTGCTTTCTTACAACCTCCCAGTCCCTCTGTCAGGGGACTCCCAGAGCAGCATCAGACCCGACCAGGTGACTTCTCGCCAACAAACCTGTTCTCCTGGGTGACACCCAGGCTGCTGTCTAGGATGTTTGTATTTGAATAGCAGAGCACCCCGATTTAATGACCTGGTATTGTATTACTGGTCCTTGGGACTTCAGTCCACCCTGGGGATAAAAGGACAGAGACGGCAAACAGCTGTCTTCAAACAAAATGAAGTTTGCACTTTGGCCAGGATACACACAGAACGTTCATAATCCCACACAGAACTCTCAAACTGTCCAGACAGTACAAAATCTTCACAACCGCATTCCAGTATTGGGTCTCACCGATGCATTAAAATCACCTCCCTGCGCCTACTCACCCCTCCCTTGTTCATGCACCCAAGGATCACATCTCCTTTTGGCCACGGCAGCACTCTGGGAGCTCAGGTCAAGTTGCTTGCCCACCACAAACCTTAAATCCTTTTCAGAGTCTCTGCTTTCCAGGACAGAGTCCCCCTATTCTGTAGGGCTGGCCTGTGTTCCTTGTTCCTAGGTGTATAGGCGGAAGAGGTGTGAACTTCTCCCATTCATCTCAATGGGGTATCAACTTGGAAACAATTGTCTGGTGATCACTTAAAAGTCAACTTGTTATCTATTCCAGTGCTGATCCTTTCAGCTCATTGGCATGAAGTGCCCAGCCCTGCTGACGGTATGCATGTGGCACATTCGGATTACACAGAATCTCAGTTTGCATTCTAACAGGTATGTTTCTAAGCGGCGCGGTTGGGAAGTAAACCTGGAACGTGTGAATGGAGCATAACCAACGCAGTGATGTCTGCCTGAGTCTGCAGACAGCCTGAAAGAATAACTCAGAGAGGTGTGAACAGGCCAGCCCCCATTAATCCCACTGGAACGTTACCACTGAAGTCTAATGAAGACACATAAAATGTCAGCATTAACTATTTCATTGCTCTTCATTTTAGCAGATGGAATGGGGAAGGGAAGAAGCCCACAGGGAAGGAAATGCAGGAGGAAGAAAGGAGTGACACACAGACAGGGAAGAGGAAGAGGAACAAAGGGCAGGAACAGCACTGGCTCTGAAGGGGAGCAGACTTCCCACTAAGGCCTGGTCTACACTACGACTTTAATTCAGATTTAGCTGCGTTAATCCGAATTAACCCTTCACCCGTCCACACTACAGAGCCAGTTAATTCGAATTAAAGAGCACTTAAAATCGATTTCTGTACTCCACCTCGACGAGCGGAGTAGCGCCAAAATCGATTTTGTTAATTCGAATTAGGGTTAGTGTGGCCGCACACCACCGAATTAATGTGGTTAAAAACCGAATTAAGGTGCTTAGTGTGGCCGCGCACAATCGAATTTATACAACCTGTTTCCCAAATTCGAATTATCTAAATTCGGATTAATCCCGTAGTGTAGACATACCCTAAGTGGTGCTGAATGTGAGAGCAAAGCACTGAACAAATGGGAGATGGAAGTTTAGGGACTTTATGCAGTCCCTAGTCTGCCCTTGAGCTTTGTGCAAACCTCCCATTGACGTCTGGGGCAAAGTCCTAAATTATACACCAGGCCATGCGCCAGAGCTTGGAGCTCCAGATGCCTCAGTTCCCCATCTGTACAATGTCCTACCTTGCCGGGGGGTTGTGAGAGGAGATATACTAAAGATAGTGTAATGGGGACCAGATAAGTTCCATACACCAAGCCAACGGGTAGTGGCATCATACCATTGTAGCTCCAGCAGGTACGTCTGCCACCAACACCCTCTGGAGAGAGGATGATGGAGCGCGGGAAGAGAAGGCTTCCCCTTGAGTTCCTGTCATTGTCTGGTTAAGTAACAGACTGCCTGGCACCCGCCAAGTCAGCAGTGGATCAGAGGGAGCGCCACATGGTTGGGAATGCTGCTGTCTCTTTCTCGGCTCTCACTCAGCCCGCGGACAGGAGACAGAACAGCATGTCCTCGGGATGCTGCCGAAAGCTGTGCTGATGACTCAATAGGGAGGCTCGTAACACACAGATGCCCGACAAACCAGGGCAGGGAATGCCGTGCTGCTGGGGGTGAATGTCAAACCAAGGGCCTGGGCAACTGAGTTCCAGGAAGATCCCAGGGCTTCCACCCTGCAGAGCAAAGGTTCTCCATGCAGCGTCTTAGCTAAATTCCAGCTCGAGCGGTCGCAGCGCGTTCTGAAATTCCTCAGCCACTGCCACGCTAGCGAGGGAGAGGGCCACGTCAGGAAGAGGGAGCACGGCCTAGTGGATAGAGGCGCTGGACTAGAAATCGGGAGACCCGCATTCTAAACCTGGCTCTGCCACTGATCTGCTGTCTGTGACACACCTTGGGTTAGTCTGTTTCCCATCCAACCCTTTGTACACCTGTCTATTAAACTAAGCTCTTTGGGGCAGGGACCGGCAACCCCAGTTTGTAGTGTAGACACGGCCTGTGTGTTTGTACAGCTCCTAGCACAATGGAGCCCTGATCCCCATTGGGGCCTCTAGCTACTGTCTCAAATCTAAATAAAAACACACTGTTGTGTTGTGGGGCTATCAGCTGTTAAGCAGCTGCAGTGATCTTTATATATCTGCAAAGTACTCTGAGGTAGGAAGGTGCTGTATAAAACAATAATCAATCTTGGGAACTTACTCCCCCCTCCCCGACAGTGATTTAACTTATGCAGCGAGGCTTTTGATTTATTCTTTATGATATACTACCCAGATCCTGGCTAATTAATATTCCTTCATAATTTCCAAGAGCGGATGATGTTATCTTAAACAGCTCCCCAAGACGGGCTTCCATATTGATGAGGTTGATGTATGTGTTTAAGCTGATGACATCTAAATATGCTTCCCATCGTATTTAAGCTCTGTGTTTAACTTCTAATGAACCAGGAAGATTTCCCCTGAAATAGAATTTTAAATGAAAGGAATTTTAGAAGCCAAGTGAGCAGGGCCTGTAGGGGAGCTAGCTAGGAGCTCCCTTCGGTTCCTGGATATTCATAGACCACGTCCAGAAGGGTCCAGCATGAGCCCCAAATCTGATCTCTTGCATAACACAGGCCAGAGAATTCCATCCAGTAGTGCCTGCATCCAACCCAATAACTTGTGATAAATCCTACTGACAAGCAGAACTGCGCCTGGCATTCCAAAATCATGAGACGGGCCTGCCAAAATTATGAGATTGGCTTAAAAATCATGAGATTTACACAGTAATACCTTGGGGGGGGTCTCTTTCTTTGCCTTCTGCTGTTGCAGCTGGTAGGGGTTACATTTCTCTCTGCTCGGCATTTTCTTTGATTTGTTAACAAAAGCCGAGTCCTCAGCCCATCACCTGACTCCAGCAGTTGGGGCTTTAAGAAAACCACCAACTCTTGTAAGACTCAATAAAACGGCAACACTGGAAAAGGGACAAGAAATTCATTTAAAGATTCCTTAGGTTACAAACATTATCCTCTAGATTCACACTAAAATCAGATTCACAATCAAACTTATTTTTTCCATCCTTACCCTGATTGTTTATTTAGATTTATGCAAATGCTACAAAAGGGCTCCTATCCTTATGCCCTGGGAGCCCTTGCCATCGCTTAAAAGTACAGCCATACAGTTAATTATAACTTAAGTGCCAGTGAGCCAGGCAACTTAAAACCCTGAAAGTCATCTCCCTTTCCAACAATTCCCCCACCCTTATGCTACTTCCCCCCAACCCTACCCCATTTTCAAACGCCTGAGAAAAATGGTAAGACCTGGAGGCGATCAGACTTTGATTATTTCGGACTAGGAGGAAGGAGTGAATTCTGAAGTCCGGAGATGCTCAGAGAAAATGCCCTTCCCAACCGTAGCCCCTCTTGTTTATACCGACTTGGTGCAATTGGATCAGCTTGGGCTTCGGAACCAGACTGGACTGCCCAGGCCCATGTCGATTGCACCTCCCCAATCCCGCAGCACTTGCGCCGTTTCTCAGGCACTACCCAAGGAAGTTGCATTTGGCCTCAATGTTCCAAAGTTTTACATCAAATCCAAATTTGTGGGGGTAGGCGGGAGCCCGGTGTCTAAAGCTACACTTACATCCCCTCTCCCCAAAGAAGTGACTGCTCCTATCCTGCCTGCACACAAATCAATTGCAACCTTTTAATTAAACTCCCGGCGACGAGTTATCGAGGCCACAAAGTAAAACACTGAGAAGTCGCTGCTGGAGCCACTGTCGTTATTAGACTTCGCCCCCACACCAGCCCGGGTTCCCCAGATGTTTGCAACCAGCTCCAGCTGTTCCTCATCAGTCTTTCTCGATCCGTGTCACCAGGCCCTGGTGTCTTGCTTCCACCGGGCCCCGCATCCTTCAGCAGACACCAATTTTGCTCAGCCAGCTGCTCGTTTTTCTTTCTGCATTCTGACACGTTTTCACCCGGCTCCTAATCCGTCTCTCTCCATTCACAACTCGAGCCGTTTATTGATGCGCTGGTTCTAACCCGCCCTTCCCCCCCACCCCCCGTCAGGACAAAGTGGCCTAGCAATAAAATAACATGCCAGGTCAGGTCTCCCTTGCACCCTCCCTTCCTCCGCCAGCATCCTGGGAAATCTAGAGCGGAGGCTCAGTGCAAGGCAGACAAGGGCTGCTTACACGTGAAAGGTCGCGCTAAGCAGTGCGGTGGAAATGTTCTCCAGCCAGGATGCAAGCCCCGGAGAGAACGCCACACTGCTAAACACGGATTTTGCCTCCATGTAAAACACTCAGTGAGAGTCAAATTGAGGGGCAGCATGATCTAGGGCAGAGGTTGGCGAACTACAGTCCGCGGGCCACATCTGGCCCCCGGCCCCTCCCGTGCTGTTCCCCCTCCCCCGCAGCCACACCGCCAGTGCTCTGGCCCGGTGTTCCTGCGGGGCAGCGCGTGGCTGGCTCTGGCAGAGCTGTGAGCTTTTGCTGCTCTGAGCAGCATGGTACGGGGGCGGGGGGGTTGGATCAGGGGCAGAGGGTCCCGAGGGGCAGTCCGGGGAGAGGGAGCATGGGGCGGTTGGATGGGGCGGAGCTTCTGGGGGGGGTCAGGGGACAGGGAGTAGGGGGCAGTTGGATAGGCGTGGGAGTCCCAGGGGGTGGGGGGGCTGTCAGGGAGCGGGGGTGTGGATAGGGGTCGGGGCAGTCAGGGGACAGGGGGGTTGGATAAGGGGTGGGGTCCCAGGGGAGTTGGTTAGGGGCAGGGGGTCCCAGGAGGGGGCGGTCAGGGTCAAGGAACAGGGGCGGTTGGATGGGTCGGGGGTTCTGAGGGCGCAGTCAGGGAGCGGGAAGCGGGAAGGGGCGGAATGGGGGGCTGGGAGTCAGGCTGTTTGGGGAGGCACAGCCTTCCCTACCCGGCCCTCCATACAGTTTCACAACCCCGATGTGGCCCTCAGGCCAATAAGTTTGCCCACCCCTGATCTAGGGGTACAGCAATGAGTCCTGGCAGCCCACTGATTATTTATTATTCGTATTGTGGTAGCTCCTAGGAGCCCCAGTCGGGGACCAGAGCCCCATTGTGCTCGGCGCGGTGCAAACACAGACTAAACACACAGTCCCTGCCCCAAGCTGTATACAATCTAAGTAAACTCAGTGTGTGATCCTACCTTTGTTTCAATTTCTCTTTGTAAAGTGTGCGTGTGTGTGTGTGTGTGTGTGTGTGTGTGACAATTCTCACCTCCCAACAAATTGTGGGAGTTAATTGTTTGCCGTGAGCTTTGTGATACTTGGCTCAAAAGAGTGGGACAAATACAAAGTATAATTAGGCTTAGAAGAACTAGGTTTTTATCCATAATTTCCCCGTACACACACAAACCCACAAAAAAACATTTCAATCGAGAATCATCGAAATGTACAGCTGGGCAAAGGCGGAAAAACGCTGCTTGAGAACCCATTCGAGTTTGATTGAAGGACATTTACTTTGTAGATGCTGTCCCGTGATGTGAACAATTTGTATTTTAATGGTTATAAAGCTTTCACTTTTGGAATCTCTATATCTACTGTCATGAGAGAATTATTGGCTGACCTGCCCATCATTTCCTGCAACATCGAAATAGAAACAAAGAACAAGAAATGCCTCAACACCCAGAATTTTGCGCAACTGTGAAAACTGAAATTGATAAAATAGAAAAAAATGCTTAAAAATATAAACATTGATATTATCAAAAAATAAAGCTGGAATTCTGCCAAGCCTAAGTATAATGATAGAACAACTCCAAAGCACATTTTAACGACTACGCCAGAACGGATCCTCCCTCTGCTCTTACAATATCCCCAGACCTTCCAGGGCCGTAGCAACAAAGAACGTGGCCCCCTCCGAATGGTGGCCCCCTCCGAACATATGTCCGGGCGGGGCCCCTTACAATGCAGAAACTGGTATGCGGTATTTATTTTGCCATTTTAGGGGCCCCCTTCCTTGCGGGGCCCCCTCCGGTCGGAGGGTACGGAGGGCGCTCGCTACACCTCTGAGACCTTCTAATCCAGTCCTAAGTAGTTTCTACTTCCCAAATGGCATCTGTAATACCATATACTACTGTAAGGCAAACCAAACTAATTAACGTCTGCCACATACATGAACTGACATCATCTCAGCTCCACTTCCTCCACGTAGCACCCAGGAAGAGAAATCGTAACCTTCAACCCCAAATGCACAGGCCTCTATCGCATGAGGTACAGAGATTCCCCCCCACTTGCTGCAGCAGTGCTAAGATTTATAACCTGTAGCAGCAGCCCCTAGCGAGAGACATTGTACACACCTGATTAGCTCTGAGAGTGAGCCTTTGGGAGGAAGGGAGTGGTACACTTATCCTACTGTCAACGTGCACCTACAGCTTCAAAGCACTGTACTTGCATTGATTGACACATTCCTTCTCAACACGCTACCCCTCAGTGAAGTAGGAGTGTCTCACCCCACAGAGGAGACAGCCGGGTAAAATGACTTGCCCAAGATCACAGAGGCAGTCACATGCACATCGGGGATCAGAACTCTTAGCCATTGTGTCACGGTAAGGATACGGAAAGGAAAAGCCGTAGAGAACTGCTGACTAGTAGGTCTGGGAAAAATCCTCAAGACTTACCCTTGGCAGAGATGCTCCTTACTCAGCCGACTCACCAGCCTGGAAGACGCAGTTGATCACGCACAAGGCAGATCTGAAAGAGATTTGTTTTAGAGGTAAATTAAAAGCACATTTGCTCAGAGATGGTCATTCGCTATTTTCACAGATCCCGAGGCCAGGAAGGACATTGTGACCACCTAGTCTGACCTGCATAACACAAAGGAGTCGCTGGGTTTTTTTTAGTCAAACAGCAAAGATTTTGCAGCTCCCAGGTCAGACAAAAGCAGAGGTTGGAAAGTGCTCAGAAATTCCCAGCAGCCACAAAATACTTGAGAAACAGCTTCCCTGTTTTATGTCTCTTCCAAGACCCCAGTTTAAAAAGCTGTGTTTTCTCCCCTGCTTTGGCCCATCATATCTGAAGCGAGTGAGACTGACGAATAGGACGAGCTCAGAATCCTGCGCTTGGGTCGTGGCAGGATTTTAAATTCTAGACGGAAGAAGTGGACTAGAGACCAAGACATAATGGACTGAATTCCACGTGGGTTTGGGCTGTGGCAGGGCAGAAGATGGGTGTGTGTCTCTCTCTCACACACTTTATTTTAGGACATGGCGACTTCCACTTTAAAATGACTGACTTACTTTGAACCTCCAGCCTCTTGAGCTAAGAACTGTCTTGACGACAGCCATTTTGAAATGAAAGAAAAGGCCCTACTTGGCCTGAATTTATAGGTTACTCGGGGAGTGTAGCTATTGGTTGTTCCCCGCCCACCCACCCACCCACCCACCCAATGAGCTGGGTCCTAGGGCACTGCTGGGGTACTAGAGAATTTGGAAACCGCAAGATGCCATATAGTGTTTGTGTGCACCGCAGCTCTCTGGAATGGCAACTAGTGTGTGTGGGAGTGTGACAGAGCAATCGCGTTGTCCTAGAGTTTTTTACAGCCCCTGAAGCATGAAAGCCCTACCACTGCTAAAACAAACAGAGATTCCCCTTTGGCTCTGGTAGTAGGAGTCTCTACCTTATAGAACACAAGGTACTGAGTTCTGTTCCTGGGTTTGACTGAAAATTTCTCTAAGTTAGGCCTGGTCTATGCTTAAAACTTAGGTCTAGCTTGCTCTGTCACTCAGGGGTGTAAATTTTACACAGAGATATAGTTAAGCCGACCTAAGCCCTCATGTAGACACCACCAGGTCAACAGAGTCTTTCCATTGTATCCTCAGTCTTCCATGTCCTTGCTTGCTTTCCTTTTCGTCCCTGGTTTTCTTTGCTGGTCATTTTTCTCCCATTCTTATCAGATGTCCAGCCCCCATCAAACATGCCCTCTCCAGCCCATCTATCACTGAGGTCCCAAGTTCATCTTACCCCTCATTTCTTCCATGCACACTCTGCCTACTCCGCACTTGCCTGCATTCTCCTCAGTATATTATTTTCTACTGCTTATAGCTTCTTTCCTTCCATCTTGGTAAGACCCACTGTTTCCAAACCATAGAGCCAGCAGGGACAAACACACACTGCATACACTGCTCCTTTCAATTTGTTCCTTATTTGCCAGTCCCGTAGCAGTCCTGCCACCTTTTTCACTGTCGCCGCCAACGCACAAGGGGTTCTTCTTTTCAATTCTTCTCATCTCTCTCCAGTGGCACTAAGTGTACTTCCCAAGGACACAGGTTCTTTCTTCTGAATCAGCGGCTCTCCTGAAATGTCTATCGCCAGCTCTTCTTGCACCTTCTCAACTTGCATAACTCCAGCTTTCTTTGTGTTCTTCAAACCAGGATCTTCCAACAGTCTGATACCATATTTAGCCATTCCTCTTTATTTAGCCTGAGCCACGTTCCTGAGGCCAGAACATGCTCCCCGTGGCCTGAGGCGTCCAGCACACAAAGCAAGGCCGGGCCAGCGCCTCTCAGAGACAGGCCCAGCACAGAATCAGAGGCCAGCGCCTAGCTCCAGGGAGACATGCTTTCCCACCCCCAAGGAGGCCGGGAGATCGAAGGTCAAGGAAGGGGTGGCTGGATCAGCAAAAGAGAAATCCCCTTTGCCTAGTGAAGCCTAGCCAAATTGGTCGCTTTCGCAGGGGCTAAGGCCCCTGTGAGCCAGGGAAGTGGGGTATTCTGTGGAGTTTGTACCAGGCCAGTTAATAATGGCTCCGCGAGATGTGCTGGCTGGAGTGCAAATCACTTAGCTCTTCCGGGACCTTGGTTTGCCTGTCTGTGACATGGGGATAATGATCCTGCCCTGCCAGGGCGGCTGGGAGGGTTAACCCCCTCAAGGGTGTGAGGCGCTTGGACATGGGCGGCTGGCAGGGGCTGTGGACAGGCTGAGGGGCGTGGCGACGCTGGAGCTGGATTGTAATTTCCAGCTCTGGCAGGCGTACGCACGCGAGACAGCAGTGGGGCTGGGGCCGCAAGACTAGCTACCTGCGTAAGATCCTGGCCGAGACCCTCGGCACGTACTCAGGGGAGGCAGGGGGCTAGCCCTGCTGGGGCAGGTGCAGCCACACGGCTATTTTTAGCCCGTTCACTTGCTCAGTGCGAGCACAGGTAGGGCTGGAAATTACACCTCTAGCGCCAGGGTGGCCGGACCTTGAGGGGTGGCCATAGAGACCCCACACACCTTCCCCGAAAATCCAGATGTCAGATAACGAGCAACAGGAGGGTCTGAGGTGAGATTTAATGAGGGGAAGATTCATGATCACGCTGCTCATCGCCTTCAGCCAAATGACGCTTTCAGCCATTCAGTATTCAATCAAATACCTTATGAGAGCCCTAACTAGACCCCTGGCTGGCTGGCTGGCTGGATGCACACCCGTCTAGCTAATGTCTAGGTATACATAACCCTTTTGCCAGGTGGTGTCTCCTAACAATACCAAACAGAACCGGCTCGAGCCCCTACCCAGCAATCGGGGAAAACTTACCACCACCCCTGGGCGCCTCTAAGAGGCAACCCGAGCACTGAGTTAAAAGCTGTGCACCAGGACGCCAGCATAATAAAACAGGCTGAGCAGAAACAATACTTAGTGCTGCTCTAGCAGCATCCAGCTGAGGCGCTAAACATGCTTTCCAGACATCACTGAGCTAAGCTGCCCATTGCCCGTGTGAGGCGGGTCAGTATCATAGCCCCCATTTTACAGATGGGGAAACTGAGGCACAGAGCGGGGGCAGGGCGCGATCAGCCTAAGGCTAGACAACAGAGTTGGGACTAGGACGCAGGCGTCCTGCTCCCCTGTCCTGTGCCTTAGCCAGGAGCCCCTCCATCCCCATTATAAAGCCACTGAGGCTGCCGAAGTGATGCGAGCGCACAGCTGGCTGAATGGTCCCACGTTGGAGTGGAGGACAATGCTGGCAGGCCCAATGGCCAATGCCGTGACGGACGAGGTTGTGGGTCAATGGAGTGGGGGGAGGGGAGGCTGGTGGCTGTTTTCTGCTAAAAGTGACTTAGTAAGAGAAGAAACTCGCGCCTAAAATAGAGGTCCATTAATCCTGCTCCCGTCAGGCGGTGACCCAAGGGTCAGTGACGCCAGGGGAAACAGGCTCTGGCCCAGGAGCATTATGCGTTCCCATGATAATGCTGCTGTCACCCTGGGATCCCACCGAGCTTGCCAAGCACTGCTGAAATGCAGCCGCCTCTGGGGTGGAGTGCGGCAGCCAAGTGGCCCCCCCAGCAGACATTGAAAACAGCGTTTTTGACCAAGGGTGCCATTCGGCATGTTGGTTTTAAAGATCTCGTCTGACACTGCATTTCATTAGACATGGTTCTCTACCTTGGAAGGAGCAAGGGCTGAGCTGACCCCTTTTGGGATTTGAACCGGGGATCGTAAGGAGTTTAGGTATTTCAGGCCTCTGGCTTAGCTCACTAAAGCCCTCCCCTCCAGCATAACCGCTATAGTATCACTACCTTCACCTGGAGAGCTTGCCGCGTACTGAGCAGCTGCTGGATCAGATTGGCACCCCCCAGGCCCAAGTATCTTCATCAACGATTTTAAATTGTAGCTAAACGAGAGCTACGAATGGGGACATGGACCGGTCAGGTTTGGCTCAAATAAACCTTCCCCTGCAGTGTTTACAATCCCAACCCTGCAGCCTTGTGCTAGTGCGTGAGACCAGAGATGAACCAGACAAGGTGAAAGTGGCTGGTCTAAGCTCATTCATTGGCCAAACCGGGAGAAATGCAGAAAGTGAACAAAGAGCATAAACAGTGAAAGCAGCTTGGCGTTTATACATCCTTTCAGCTGTCAGAAGCTGCCACGTTATGCGTGATGTGGAGAAGGAACCTGGTATATGATTTTTAAAGCGTCAGCATAGCTAGGAACATACGTTCCCTTACAAGATTAACCCGCCCCTCGGGCATCGTTTGTTTTATAGGTTTAAATAGAACAGGGGCGGTGTGGCAGAAGCAGGGAAGCAGGGGTGTTTGATTTGATGTCTGGCTCCGCATAAGACTTTTGCCCATTTGCTGGTTTGGGTGCATCAACATCGAAGCTGGAAACGGGGAAGGAAGAGTCCATTTTATTGGCCGGCTGGGGAGCGTTGCAAAAATCACAGTCATTAATCAAAACTAGGACTAAACCACTTTGGCAACATCTGGGCTGCAGGAGGCAGAATGACAGAGCCACTAAATGAATTATCTCTGGCTTAGGCATGGCTGGCTTAGGTCAGATTTTAGGGGCCGCTAGCGGCCCACTCGGTTCTGCCTTCCTGCCTCTGAACTGTCTCCTTTCAGAGAGCTCTCTGTCCCTTGAATTAGAAACACAAAGTGCTAGGGAGTTTGGGTTTTTGTTCCTGTCCTTTCGAGCGATGTCGATTTTGTGGCAGGGTCTGGGAGGTGAGTGTGTGTCAGTGTATTTGGGGAGGTGCACTGCTAGGCACAGGCTGTCTATGCAACTGGGCATGCCGTGCTAGGACAATACAAGGCTTCCGCTTTCACAGGCAGCTGGCAATTGCGCTCTGCCCCCCGATGATCAGCCGGCGAGATGGTGCAAAGGACGAGAGGCAGGTGGCGATTCCCTGCAGTGGGGCAGAGTAGAAGGTGCTCTCTCTCCAGCCTGCTCGTGCAGCTTGGACTGAGCAGAATACATCGCGTAGGAGGCACGTGGTGCTGGGTTTTCAGGATGCTGATGACACCCCCGCTGTATGTTAAAAATTACTTAGACCAGTTAGATGTCCTCAAGTCACCAGGGCCTGATGAAATGCACCCTAGAATACTCAAGGAGCTGACGGAGGAGATAGTGGAGCCATTAGCGATTATCTTTGAAAACTCATGGAAGATGGGAGAGATTCCAGAAGACTGGAAGAGGGCAAATATAGTGATGGGCTTAAATTGCAGGAAGGGAGGTTTAGCTTGTAATTTAGGAAAAACTTGCTAACGGTCAGGGTGGTTAAGCACTGGAATAAATTGCCTAGGGAGGTTGCGGAATCTCCATCATTGGGGATTTTTAAGAGCAGGTTGGACAAACACCTGCCAGCGATGGTCTAGATAATACTTAGTCCTGCCATGAGTGCAGGGGACTGGACTAGACGACCTCTCGAGGTCCCTTCCAGGCCTGTGATTCTATGTCTGTGTCTCATCCGATGCACTTCAGCCTCTCAGCCAGTGTCCAGTCGAGAAGACAGAGGGGATGAGTGTGAGGGAAGCTGCTGGAGGAGATAGTAAAGGTAATCTCAGCCCCTTTGACAGGGGGAGGGCAGCCTCCATTAGTTACCAAGGTTGGCCACCTAAGGGCGATTCTAGACCCCCAGCTGCTGTGTAATGGTCCCTCTGCATCTGGCTGGGAGGCTGTGACCTTGCCGTTTGGCTGCAGAGCCGGCCACCATCGTCCAGACCTTTGCCACCTCGGGTTTAGACTAGTGCAAGACACTCCGTGTGGGGCTGCACCTTAGAACCGTTCGGAGGGGTTTGCAGCCCGCGAGACATCTGATTGCAGCCCGCGAGACATTTTGCTGACGTTGACGGTCCGCAAGCACGGCCCCCCCCACAGCTCCCAGTGGCCATGGTTCACCGTTCCCAGCCAATGGGAGCTGCGGGAAGCGGCGGGCCGGAGGTTGCCCACCACTGGGTTACACGGTCATGTTGAGCAGTAGGGCACCTTGAGCCTGGTCACAGTGTCTATTTTTGTTATTATTTGACGCAAATGCAACACATTCAGTTACGGCCCCTGGTTCACCTCTGGCTGCCTGGCAACCAGCGCTGAGCACTGCGAGTAAATGAACCAGGGGCCTCTGCCCCGCGTTGCTGATGTGCCGGGCGATGGTTACGGTGCAAGATGCCATCGGCAGAAGCCTGCCGCTGGCTCGTTGCAACTTGGGCCCAGGTTGCAATTTCTGGTGCAAACAGGAATGCGGCCAGCCAGGGACACGTCCTCTGCAAAACGTGCGTGTGCAGACGGCAGCTGCAGACACAAGGTCTAGAAGACAGAGGGGGCGTTGCAGAAGAGGCATATTGTCTGGTCACTGGCTGGCAGAGATTGGGAACAGGTCGGTTATACTGAAACTAAGACAATCGCCAGCGTCACCAGCAAAGCTTTCCCTTGCAAAACTGTGCCCCAGGGGCTGTCTGATTCCCCAGTGCAGGATGACCGGGGCTAGGCGTGACCCCAACGCAGTGGGGATCGTTGGCACACATTTATAAACGTGTTCATTTTCTCAACCATTTTTCTGAAAAGCTTGGAAAATTTTACAATCCCCCCCCCCCCCCCCGCAAAAAAAAGAAAAACTGATTTTTTATAGTATTGGAAAACTCAACTAAAGCAAACATTGGTTGGTTTTCAAATGTTTGAGTTTTCTTCCCCTTTCTTTTCATTTCTCCTGCCGGCCCCTTTATTTTCCAAATTTATCACTGGAAAAGGGGCCGGGGAAGACCCAGTCACTGAAAAAAATAAAATAACATCCCTCCCCCCCCCGCACAAAAGTCTTTCCCCATAAAAATGAAAAGAAAAAAAAAAGTTTTCCACTCAAAAAAAGTTGCTTTAAAAAGATCATTTTTCACTTTAAAACGTTTCAAAAGGCAGATCTCCAGCAGCTGTCCTTGGCGCCTCGTTCCAGACTCGCTCCTGCAATTCATCATTTATCACCGATCAGCCCCCAGTGATCCTTCTGAGCCAGCTGGCCCAACCCAGCCAAATCCAGAGATCATTCCACACGCCAGAGTGTTCGATCGTTCGAGAGGCACAGGACTGGGAGGGCCCTCGAGAGGTCGTCTAGTCCAGTCCCCTGCACTCACGGCAGGACTAAGTATTATCTAGACCATCCCTGACGGATTTGTCTAACCTGCTTTTAAAAGTCTCCAATGATGGAGATTCCGCAACCTCCCGAGGCAATTTATTCCAGTGCTTAACCACCCTGACAGTTAGAAAGTTTTTCCTAATGTCCAACCCAAACCACCCTTGCTGCAATTTAAGCCCATTGCTTCTTGTCCTAGCCTCAGCGATTAACGAGAACAACTTTTCTCCCTCCTCCTTGTAACCACCTTTTATGTACTTGAAAACGGTTCGCGTGTTTATTATGCAGCACGTCTATCATGGGAAGCGACAGGTAAGGGCCGTATTGTGATTCAGGCCTCAAAAAAAAACCCCAAAACAGATTTTTTTTCTAAACCTGGGTTCTTTTAATTGGCCTTCTGGGTTTTGAGCCTTTAGGTCACACTCGGGGCACATTTTCAAGCTTTTCCCTGCAACGCTGAGGCCCAGAAACGTGTATTTTTTCAAGTGAAAGCTGAGCGTTGCACCGAATCACACGCCTCCCGGGGCTGGGGCTCTGTGAAAACCACCAAATAGCGCCAGGCTCGTGCCAAAACTGGAAGAGCTGGAGCATGGGCAGGGCTAAGTTACCAGGACCAGGAGATCTTTCTTATCGGGCTCCCTGAACACCGTCTGAATTGGCCTCTTAGCCGAGACATCTGCGTGGGAGCGGAAGAGGGGCTCTTATAGCTGCGTTATTATAGAGCGGTGGGCAAGCTGCGTAGGCCACAAGGGATGGGGATGAACAGCCAGCACACATGGCTGTCCTTCCGCCTGAGTCGGCAGGCTGGGGTGAAGCAGGAACCCGTTGGGCCTGGTTAGTCAGCGTGTGATTCACTCCTCACCTGGGACATGTTCACGCTGACTCACCCTCCTGCCACCGAGCGGCCGCTTTGCCAGAAGAGTGCTTGGTATGAGAACAAGCAGGCGCTGGGGCCTGATTTTTGGAGGTGCCAAGCACCCCCCAAGGTGTCCTGGAGGCCAAGTTCAGCAAGATGGACCGGACACTTGTATGGACAACAAGGGATAGAAAACCTCGTGGTGCAGTGTTTCAGCTGATCTTTATCGATCAGGGTTAGGATGAGATCTTCATTGGGGGCAGCGCATCCCACATCCTCCTACCATGGGGTCCTTCCTCCAAAGCGTCGGAGACGGGCTCCACCCCTCTGAACGCAGGGCCGCCCTTTTGCACCCAGCCCGGGGCCTCGCCTCCCGTTCCAGGGCTGTTGGTGCTGAAGTATTTTTGTTTTAAATACAGCTGCAGCCTTGCGTGTTTACAGCCGGCGATAAACAATGGGACAAAGGCTCTGTGTGTATGTGTGTGTCCCAGCGATGGAGGCCGGGCAAAGTCCCGGGCAGGAAACCCCCAGCCCTCCGCAGATCCTGTCTGCAACTGACCGACCACAACTCGTGCTCAGAGGTGGCAGGGCACGGAGTTCTTAAAGGGACCCCGTCCCTGCTAGCCACCTTGACATATATATATATATATAGCTGTCTCCTGCCTGCAGTGCAAGGGAAAGGAAGAGGGGTCTGTGTGTATGTGGGGGATGAAGAGCAGCTTGATTGTTACACTCGGGTTTTCAGAGGATGGGGAGCAGGGGCGGGAGGGGAGTATTTAGGAGAGGGGAGGGGTGAAATCTCTCTCCCTGCTGCATTTGGGGCTTTGATGACCCCCCCCCCCCAAGGCCACAACAACCCATCTCGGGCCCAGTGGCTAGGGAGAGACATTGTATTTGCTGCTTCGAGGCATCCAAGGCCCCCGACCCGCTGCTTTCCCTGGGCTTCTACCCTGCAAGCTTCCCCCCACCCCACTCCAGTGCTTCTCCCTTCTGCGCCCCCCAGACTCCATCTCTCCATGGCCACCCCGCCCTACTCTCCCCTGAAATACCTTTTATCTGAGGGGCCCCCCACTTCTTGCCCCTGGGCCTCCTTTTCCCTAGAGCCCCCTTCCCCCATGCAGGGCCCCCCCACCCGAGTGCTCTGCCCTGCCAGCCAGCCTCCATTTCCCCACTCCAGCTGGCACCCTGGGGCCCCCCCATCCCAAAGGGGCCACCTTCGGCTCACCTCCTGTCCCTGCCCCCCACAGCAGAGGGTGGGCTCCGAGAGGGAAGGCTGGGGGGGGGGGGGGATTCCTCTCCGCTGAGCCATCCACTGGGAGCCGTAGCGGGAAGGAGTAGGCCAGGGGTGGGTTATCCATCCCCACCCCAGCCCGGTTAAGCCCTTGCAAAAACTCTTGGGCGATTCGGAGCTGGAGCAGGGAGGCGGTTTACAGGCCGGTTTTCGGGGGATTATTATGAGCCACGCAGCTGTTCAGAAACTGTTCTGGGAATCCAGAATAGCCACTGATTGCTCACGGTTCCTAGGTGGCTGCAGAGCACATGGAAGGAGGTCAGAGCCAGCTCTCCCCACCCTCCGGCTCGGCTGGGGCCTGTCCTTCACTCCCCCCTCCTGCCCATGGAGGCAGCACACAGGTTCTGCTCCTGTGGCTGGAGATTCGCCCGGCCAGGAGCCACAGAAGGGAGCTGGGCTTTGCTTCAGACCCGGCTCCCACCAGAACCAGTGTCGGGTGACCTGCTAGGGCTGTGTCAGGGACTGGGGCGTGGGCAGTCACGCCTAGTGGCTGGAGCTGGAGTCAGTAGCCAGGAATCGGAGCTGGAGGGCCTAGGCACGCCCTCAATGCTAAGAACAGGGCCAGCCAGGCGAAGGGGCTGGGACCCCTGGCTGGCTGCTTGTTCCTCGGCTGGGCTCATCTTTCCTTTCTCCCCAGCCTTAGGCAAATGCAGACCTGGCCTGAGGCAAGAATTGCAGCCTGGGTAGAAAGTCCCCAGAAACTCCCCTGCCCATGGATCGGGATTAAAGCGCAGCAGCTGGGCCGTATGGAGGAGCTCACCCAGCCACTGCCTGAGCTGCATCCGTTCTGGGGAAAACCCCGGACTTCAGCCCCCAGGGCTGCTGAGCCGGTACCTTGCCCCACAGCAATCCCTTCGATGGAACAGCAGACAAGATCCAGCATGGGCATCTGGGCACCAGGCGGACGGACAAACCACCTTTGCCTTGCAGAAGACATTCGAGGCCTACCTGGAGGAGAACCACCTTGAGAATGCAACCCCTGCCAGGCCCAATACTAGGGTGAGGGGCTCACTATCAACGCCCAGGACCAGATCCGCTGGTGGGGTAAAGATGTGCAGCGTGAATACACAGGATGGGTGCATTAGCCGGGAGTGCCCCAACCAGCAGTGAAAGCGACCCCTTGCCATGGGCTATGGGGGTACCGAAATTAGAACCTTTTCTCTGCACAGACATTGACTGGACTAGCGCCCCATGGGGACTGTATTATAGAATTAGTCACTTTGAGTCCAGAACAGCGTAGCCCCCTGGGAGCTATTCCAGTCAACTTCCCCATGTAGACAAATCCCGAGTCAGACCTCAGTTTCCAAGACTGAGGGGGCCAAAGCCAGCTGTGACGTGAGAGGCGTCGCCCCTTCCTCACTCGCCATTGCTTTTCCAGTCGCTCTTCTCTTTTGCTTCTGCCTCTTGGTTTCTCTCCCCGTGATCATGGCTGAATGTATAAGCTACAGGACACACATGCTGTGCGCTACAACCCAAAGCTTCCTTACTTTCCTGATGCAGCCAGGCCAGCAGGAGCTGCAGCCACTATCCTTCCCTGGGCTTGTAGCCTCCCTTTTAAAGCAGCAGAGATCCTACTGAGCATGCCTAGTGGATTTCCCATGTGGACCGCCGTTAGGAGGCGGGGCTTTGCAAGGAGGCGGAGCTGGAGCCCTATAAGTACAGCTCTCCTTCTCCATCAGAGGCAAGGTGGGGGCGCTCCTGAGAGGTGATAATGAGCCGTGCTTAATTTGCAATGGAAGAAGTGCTGGAGCTGAAGCATTTTTTTTTTTTTGACTTTCGTAACTGATGTGGCAAGCCCAGAGGTCCCGGGGCTGTGAACTGCCAGGCCTAGAGGTGCCGGGGCATAGCCCTGGCAAGCCCCGGCACAAATGAAGCACCGGTGATGAGTACTGCTGGGAGCTCAGCACCTTTCAGGATTTGGCTCTATGTAGAGAGCTCAGATGCTCTATAGAAAGCTTCGCTAGGTGATAAAGCTGGTAAAAAAAGGAGGGTTTTCCAACCCCATTGAAAATTTTCAGTGAAAAACTGAAATGTTTCTGCTGAAAACTGAAATGTCTCCCTCCCGCTGGGGAACCTCATGGGCTCCCTGCTGAGACTACATTTCCCACAATGCACCACCTTCTCCCCTCCTGGTGGAGTTCTTGGCTGTGCTGCATCATGGGAGATGTAGTCCAGCTGAGGTGCCTGGCCCATAGAGGAGAAGAGGGATGTGAAACTACCGGTTGCATGAGGCACCTTGGCAGGAAATATTTTGCTTTTTGGGTATTGGGGCTTGTTGATGAAAAATGGAAGTTTTCGACGGAAAGCAGGCACTTTTCACATGTTTCACTTAGCCGAAAAGCCAGGTCTCCCTTGGGAAACAGTTGAGACAGAAAAATCCTATGATAAGGAGTGACTGGGGCAGGCCTTGTTTGGGATTGTTAATTCTGAACACTCGCTACCTCTACACCCAGGAAATTCCCCCAGCCAGACACGCCCGCAGAACAACAAGTCCTTCTTGCAAGGGCTGAGCTGGGAGGTGAGCAGGGTTGCCAATTTCGGTTGGACGTATTCCCGGAGGTTTCATCACATGACGATCTTTAATTTCTAGCGACTCCAGAGGGGAGGGATAGCTCAGTGATTTGAGCATTGGCCTGCTAAACCCAGGGTTGTGAGTTCAATCCCTCAAGGAGCCATTTAGGGATCTGGGGCAAAAATCTGTCTGGGGATTGGTCCTGCTTTGAGCAGGGGGTTGGACCTCCTGAGGTCCCTTCCAACCCTGATATTCTATGAATCCTAGAGGGTTGGCAACTCTAGATGCGAGTGCCCTGGGAAGGCTGTGGAATTCTTCTCTGCCTCTAAAACGGTACCCCTGCCTCGGTGGGGTGGCTTTTCCCAGGCCCGGAATGCTCCTCTCTCACTCTGTGATGGCCCTGCTTGGGGAGGAAGGGCCACAGCCTTCTCCACATTCGTGATTTTGTGCCTACGCTCATACCTGTGGCTGGCGCCGCCTCCCTGGAGGAGAGGGTTCGCATTCGCCTCAGCTAACAGCGCTAGAGATCCAGCACGGGGCATTGGAACTGAAAGGGCATCAGCTGCCCAGAAATCAAGAGGAAATAATAAAACCAAAAAGGTGCCCAGCTGGCTCCGTGCTGCTATGGAAAAACAGGCCCTGAACTCGAGTCACAGAGGGAGAGTTTACTGTGCGGAAGGCCTTTGTCTTACCTCTCTGACGGCTGACGCTGTCTTATTCCCAGCCCAGAAGTACTGCGGAGGGGCAAGGCTTGTGCTTTCGGGCATGAGCCAAACCTCACTGCGGTTACTGGGAGTTTTTCCATTGATTTCAACGGACTCTGGCTCTGGCCTTTTGTGCTAGAGGTCCCCGTCCCCGGCTCGATCCCAACCGATAACTTATGTGGGGCGGGTTCGAGCGTCATTGTGACCTCATAGTCCGGGTGTCCGGCAGCCTTGCTGAGCAGTAGCTGCCTTGTCCGGCAGGAGGGAGTGGCTTAAGCAGACCCTTGTTGATTGTTGGAGCAGGGGTGGCCCAGGAACCAGACAAGGCCCCTCTGATGTATTGATCCAACCCCCACCCCGCTCTCCTGCAACCTCCCCTGCAATCAGTCCAGGTGCCAGCTTCAAGCACCAAGACAGAGTCGCTCCCTGTGCGCCGAGCTGACTGCATAATGAAACTGACCACGATCACAGGTCGGATTCTCTTTGCCGGTGCAGCTGCTTGGGTGAAAGGGCTTGACGCAGGAGGCTTTGGAGGCAGTGACTGATGAAAGGAAAGGAAATGAAGTAAGATCGCCTAGGGAACAAGAGCAGGCACTGTCCCTGCTGCTCAGCGTTCGAGCATAAAACGGGAGCGAGCCACAGGACAAATGTCCTGAGTTACACACACAGCTCTGCCAGCTAAGCAGGACGGGTTCCTCACTGCCCATGACCTTGGGCCTCGGTCCCCTTCCCGCCACTCCAGCAGTCTCCTGCTGCCCACCTGCCTCCCCTACAGCCCCTGTATGTTCCCTAATTCTTCATGTGCGGCCAGACCAGAAGCCCAGGTGAACGGCTTCCCAGGCTGCCGGCAGGCAGATGGACGGACAGGCGGACACACCAGGCAGATCCGTGCTCCAAAGTGGCTTTGTTTCCTGGGCTGTGGTTTGACGCTGAAGGGTCTGTGCTGCGGGCCGGCACTACCCCCACTCCGAGTCGCCACCAACATCCCCCTGCCTGAGACAGATCCCTCGTTGTCTGACCAAGGGGCTTGGGCAGCGTAAGAACGGACGTTGTGACTGCAGCATTGCCACCTGCTCCTTGAGACCCTCCTGTGTCCTGGTGCGTACATGCGTGGGTTGCACTGAAACGGGAGGCATGCTGGGCCCGCCCATATGCCAGTGGGGGTTTAGCTCTCTTGGGCTGACCCAGGGACAGAAATCATTGTGTTCTGGCAGGTTTGGGCTGTGCTAAAGGGTTGGATGTTCCCCAGGCTGCATGGCAGAAGAGCACACGGAGGGGATGGAGATAGGTTGGTCCTCAGATGAGGCTCACAGCAGTAGGAGAGGATCTGGCTTGAAGGATCTGGAGCGATGAGGGACCCAGTGGCGGGATCAGATTTTTCCCGGCTCTCACAAGGACAGGCAGGCTCCAAACAGCGCCAAACACCCTGGCTGCAATGGCACAACTCCAGCAATGTCACTGGCCCTGAGTTTTCCAACGCTTCCTGATTCAGGGTAGGTAGGAAATATCCAACCAACAGCCCCGCGCTGCGCATTTTGGGGCCTCTGCTTCCAATCCTCCAGCGACAGCCCAATCCCACAGCGATATCTCCGGCGGCCCTAGAGCAGCCGGGGACGGAACTGATCCTGGGGCTTGCACGCCAGTCCTGTGAGCCGGCTCCCAGCGAGCGCAGCACGGGCGAGGAAGCTGGCTCTGCCACGGCCCGTATTGTGTCTGCTGCCTGGCTAAGCAGGGGGTTCCCCTCTCCTGGGTCAGCCCAGCACCTTCCATGACATCCGAGGGAGTTAGAGGTTCAGGATCTAGCTACAGTGCAATCGGGGGGGAGACTACAGCTCTAGCTGGGCTAAAGACAGCGAAAATGCAGGGGCAGCTTTAGCAGAAGCCGGCCCAGAATGGTGGGTACCTACCTGAGGTCCTAGTCTCCACGCCACTGCATCTTCACCGCTCTAGCGAGCCATGCTAGCTGGCAAATGCCTATGGGCGCTGCAGTCACCCCTCTGGCTGCAATGTAGAAATGCCCCGAGCCACGTTCTCTGCTCCCGTCACGCTGCTTTTACCCTGCCTTGGCCTAGAGATGGCCCCAAAGCAGAATACCACGGAAGAGCCCCCTTTGAACTTTCGAGCTGTCCAGCTCAGGGTCCAAGCTGGAGCTTGGGCTTTGTGCACGTTCTCTCAATGCAATAGTTCCGCCTAAATTTCCAAGCAGCTCGTCCACTCCTTCCTCCCCCGAGTTGTGCTCATCCGGGCCCTTTGCTCCGCCTGAGCTGGGGGGAGGGATAGCTCAGTGGTTTGAGTTCAATCCTTGAGGGGGCCACTTAGGGATCTGGGGCAAAAAATCAGTACTTGGTCTTGTTAGTGAAGGCAGGGGGCTGGACTTGATGACCTTTCAGGGTCCCTTCCAGCTCTGTGAGATAGGTAGATCTCCATATATTATTAAAAGGCAGCGGGGGCTGGGGAGGAAGGCCAGGAGCTGAGAGGCAGCGCATCAGAAGTGCTGACGGAGCCAGCTCCTGGGCAACGCTTAGCAGGTGAGGCTGGCTCATTCCACAGCACGCAGTGATGAGAATGCAGCACAATAACCTTGCAACAGTGACGCAGAGGACATAAGCCGCAGGAGCAGCAGCAACCTTGGGGATGTGAAACAGCTCCGAGAGCCAGCGACGGGTAGAACAGAGAGGACGGGCTGGAGTGCAGGAATGACTGTCCCATTCCACTCCAGATTTAGCTGCATTTCCACGGGGATCGCTTTACACAAAGGGCCAGATTCTGATCTGATTCACACCAGCAGCTCCCTTGCCCTGAATGGCGTTGCTCCTGATTTACACCAGCATGAGCGAGAGCAGAAGCGGGCGCGGGGGCTGCAAAGCAATGGGATTCTTCCGGGCTCTGGTGTTAATAACTGGCCATATTTCTAGCCACCCCAGAGGTGATTGCATTTCAGCCGTGGGTGAGCGAACTCCCTATACAGAGACTGTAAAGCAATGAGCGTCTTCTGTGCTCGATACATGTGTTAATAACAACAGAACAGGCTTAAAAAAAAATCCTCTCTCTGGGTGCAGCGTAATGGGCTGTCGGAGTCTCTGAGGCAGGCCAGTACAAGCCAAAGTGCATCCATCTGCAAAGGGACTGACAGATTTTCCATTTTAAAACAGACCTCAGCCTAGCTGTGCTTCAACCCCCGTGTTAAAAGAACCTGTGTGGTGCCTGGTCTGACATGCCGGGAATTCTGTTCTCGCCGGGGGGGGCAAGTTCATTGCAAGACACTGTTGTGGCCTCTCCTCCCTCCGGCCTCAAGAGCCTGCCTGCATGGACGGTACATAGGAACAGGATGATGATGTCAGGCTTCAAGGCAGCTTAGAGCTGCGTGGGCCTCGCTGCGTGGTAAGAGATGCCAGGCCGCTGGCTGGGAAGGGAGGGGGCAAGGCAGGAAGGAAGGTCCCGTCAGCCTCCGTCCCGGCACCCAGCCACAAGGCAGACTGCTCTGAGCGTGCAGGCAGGATATAGCACGGCCGACTCCACACGTGAGTCACATCCTACCACACCAGGTTTGCTTCATTCCTGCTGCAGAGGAGGTCACCGGGGCTATGACTACACCATGGAAACTCTGCCATCCTAGGCCCCTCATGGCAAGGCAGCGTATGCGGACAGAAGGGGGTTTCTGCTGCCGGTGTAGGAGCACCAATTCCCCAGCCAACCTTAACTCTGCCCACCGCAGCCCTCTTCTGGCTGTGTCCACACTGGGATGTGATAGCTATGGGGGGGCAGGGGAGTGGTTTTATCACCCACCCCGACAGGCCATGACAGTGTCACTCCAGACCAAGCCTAGATCACTAACCAGCTTCTGTCCCGTTGTGTCTGTCCTTTCCAGGCGTAGCTGTGTGATCAGCTAAGTCTTTCCTCCCAGCGCGAGAGGATGGCCCCGAAAGCATTGCGGCGGGTGAGAGGCACCTGTAACCTCACCGCCCACAGCAGGATGGGATGGGATAGCACAGCACAGACAGCACTGATGGGGCCATGGCTGTGGGCGGAGGAGGCTTGCGCAGACCCTGTTGTGTGGGGATAAATACTGTCACATAGATGCACTGAACTGGGGTAGTGGGAGCTGTCAGACGAACGCATCCGTCAGTCCCTATGTAGCCCGGACGGGCGCCTTGGAGACGGCTGATGCAAGGACGCCCCTAGATCCGCCTCACACCCAGTTTGGATTTCCACTCCTTCCCCCCCCCCCCCAGGCCCTGTCTGCACTCCAGCTTTTCACCGGGTCTGTGATCCCTTGGGAGACGTGGGTGCTGCAGCCACGCGGGTGCTGCAGCCATGCTTTGCTTCCCAACAGGGCGACTACGAACCACCACCTAGCTGTGCCCAGGACTGCCACATGGCGGTCTTCCTGGAGTCATACCGCTGTAGGGAGGTGCCCCCCAACCACCTGTCTATGACGGGGAGGCCAGGGGTGTCCGTCCATCCAGCTCTCTGTGAGCTAAGGTGTCCCAGGGGGCACTGCTCCACCCGGCACTGCACACCCCCATGGCATTCGGTGCCCTGCAGGATGGGAGAGCTGCCCAGGTGTTCCCAGACTGCCAGGACAAACCCAGGCAGCATGGCTGGTGGAAAAAGCAGCTGTGGTAACCAGGGCAGATGAGTTGGTCACAAGTGGTTACCAAACTCTGATTGCTCGGGCAGCGCAAAGAGAACCGAAGTGGGACCATCTTACCCAGCCTGCCAGGAAACAAAGGCACAGGCAGAGGGGTAAAGAACCCCTCTCTAGTGAAACATTGCCTGGCACAAAAATACAGATTTTGGATCTTTTTGAAAGAAAGAAATTGTACAAAAATCTAATACTAAACTGACCTGCCAAGGCTAGGTCTGGCTACCTGTCAGTTTTTAGCTGTGTATTAACACATATTGGCATGTCAATAAATTCTAGTGTAGACAGGACACAACCCTTTGTTACTAGATGTGCTTAACCCCAGCTTGTCCCCACGGCTGGGCAGAAATGTTTGGTGCGTAGATTTTAATGGCCAGAAGGGTCCATTATAACCATCTCGTCTGACACCTTATTTCCAGTTTGAATTGATCTAGCTTCAACTTCCCACTGGCGGAGCTTGATTGTACACAAGCATATTCAATCATGTTCATTAACACGCGACAACACAGGACTCGGGGAGACAGACCCGCGGTCCAAGTGCAAAAGGGAAAGTAAACAGCAGCGCTGCCGGGATTCGATTTTGACACTCGCCGCTGTCATTACTAGCGAAAGGAAGGAGTGATAGACAATATCGTTTTTAATTGGCTGTGTCTATTTAACCTGTTAGTAGGGTTCCCCGCTGCGCCTTTTCCCACTTCAAAAAATGACTCTCTCCGAGACAGATCTCTAGACTATTACCGCTCCTGGATGCCTGACATCGCCTTTGTAAAGAACCATCACAGATCAACCACCCCACCCACCCCCCGCAACAAACCCCACCTCTCTATAGTTCTCTGCATACGGACTTTAAAGAAACTTGTGACCTGCTGCAAAAAAGAGAGAGGAGGAAAAAAAGACATATTTTATCAAAAGAGAAACTGAGGCCGAGAGGTGAAATTCCTTGGCTGAGGTCACCTAGGGAGTCAAAGGCCAGGGCAGGTCACAATCTCTGTGCCTCAATTTCTTCACCTGTAAAATGGGAAGAATGCTCCTGTAGCAAATCCACAGTGGCTTAGAACGTCCTGGGGGTCTCTGTGCGGTACCCCACGATCACCCAGAATGTCAGGGAAAAATCTCTCCTCCAAAAGCACAGGGCTGTACAGGTTGTGCTAAAAGAGAACTCCCATGAGCAGTTTTCAGTACAGGGCCTATGACACAGAGCTCAGCAGGGCTGATTGCAGCCAGCAGAGGGCAGCAGAGCCCAGACACACTGGGCAACGTACTGCAATACAAACTCGCATTTTAGTTTCCTCGCATTAGCTATTTGGTTAGTGAGGGATGCGAAGCTGCTCCTTTAAACCCCCCCACGAGTTTTGGACCCACGCCCTGTTCAGCCTGGCTGATGAGGCTTCCAAGAGGTATCATGATGCGTCCCTAACCCACAGGCTGGCAATAAACGCTTGCCGAGGACACCAGCCGGATGGGGCAGGTTGCATGACAGAAACACTTTGCAGCTGCCAGCAGCAAACTGCCTGCAGCCGGGCGCCTTCTGGTCCATATGGGACCGTGCCATTGCACGGGCGTCTCAGCCCAGAGCCGGAGACGCGCTCAACACATGAGGGACAGATGTTGGAGGAAAGGAAGGTGGGGGAGGACACATCAATGACATAATGGGGCGGGGAAGAGGGAGGAAATCTAGGGCGAGGCCCTGCTGCCATCAAAGCCAAAGGCTCAAGTCCCAGCTGGCTTCAAACAGCAACAAGGACAAGCCTTCCCTGCACAATAGGACTAATTCCTGCTCCAACCTGAGACGAATGAAACAGCAATTGAGGTGTCCTCCCTTCCCCCTTCCCAGTACAACAGCTCCGCGTGGTGGGGGAAAGTAAAGGCTTCTCTTTCCGTGCCTCCATCCCGCTTGCCCCTCCGGTGTAAACAGACATGCTGAGCTGAGTAAAGCAAGGACTGGACCCTCCGTAGCGGATTCAGACAAGCTGTATTCCCTGTTGAGCAAAGCCCTTCCCCTGGGATCTCTTTGGGGGCAGAGACGGTCGCTTTGTTCCATATATAAGTGTTTCGCTGGAGCGGGGCCGAAATGAGGAACGACCGCTGCATTTCGCACTGCGTGAGAGAGAGGAACTGCTTCCACTCCCAAACCCCGTTCTGCGGAGGGGGGAGCTGCGCCGCGGCCCGCTGGGACATCCCGGGAGAACCCAGTGGCGCGATCGGTCTCTCGTCAAAGCCAACGAGGGTACGTCTACACGGCCCTGGGTCTCCGAGCCTGGGTCAACAGACTCGGCTGGATCCCAGGCTCTGAGACCCAGTCCCCTGGGTCCTTTATTGCAGCATAGACAGACACTGAGAGTTTAGCCATTGGGTCCAGTGGATAATGCAAGCGGCTGGGACTCCGGAGATCTGGGTTCCATCCCTGGCTCTGCCGGTGCCCTTGGGCAAATCGGTTCCCTTTCCACCCTTCTTGTGTATTTGGGATACGAGTTCTTCCGGGCAGGGGCTGATTCTCACTAAGGGTCTGTACAGCACCTAACACAACCGGGCCTCTCGGTGCTGCTGTAATAGACAGAATTACTTCTGTAGGAGCATGGGAGCAGGCCCCAGCCCTCTGCGAGCGCCAGTCCTCCACTAAGCCACGCCAGCCTGCGAACTTTGGCCTCTTGGGAACCAGAGGGAAAGGAGAAAGGGCCAGGCTGGGGGGAGGATAGAACCAGAGGAAGGGACATGCTGAACGAGGGGGGACAGAAAATACCTTTATTCCATGTCTACATGTTCAAATGCAACGGGGAAGAGAAGAACGCAAACCCCAGTGGGATCTGATCCCTTTGTACAACGTCTTGCCCTGGCCCCCTGCTCCGTTGGCACACTCATGCCTACGCAGCCCCTGCGTGAGGATCTTTCTGCACCCCATGCGCCTGTCGGTAGCCAGTGGGGAGAAGCAGCAGTGCGTCACGTTTGCACACGGCAGGTCAGGAAGAAAAGGCCGCAGCTGCAGTTCCTGTCCCGATACCGTTTGTGACCAGCCAGGAGACGGCACGGATTGAGGGCCATGCACAGGCAGCGTGGATCAAAGAGGGGCCCAAATGGGAACTCCAGGTCCAAACACACCCAGGCGTTGACTCTGGTTCTGTTTGCGCCACAGCAGCCAATGCCCAGACCCTGGGTTCTGCAGTGCTAGCCTAGACTACCAGCCCACAGCCCTCCGCTGGCTAACGTGGGAAGCTGTCACCAGTTCAGGAACCACAAATGTTCCTGGACCTCAGAGCCTCCCTCCCACTCACTGGTGTCTGAAGCCAAAACATCGGCCGAGCTCAACGAAAACGTCCCTCCAGGAAGGAGTCTGGTGTCCCGAGCGGGCCAGGCCAGTTGCCACTAACGCCCGTGTAAGTCAAGAGCGAAGTCAACGGCGCTAAACCCACAGGCACCAGCTCAGAGCCGAGCCGGATTTCACCGGCTGCACCTCCCACCTTGCTTCCGCAGCACAACGGGGGAGTTCGGTGGTTTGTGGAAGTCAACTTGAATTAGAGCTCGTTTGAACGGCTCCCCCTGTTCTGCCCCCACAGCTTCCAGGTCGGCTGGCCTAAGTACGGGCTACGCTATAAAAAGCAGAGACGTGAAACGCCCACCCATCCCTGGGACCTAAATCTCTCCGGGGCGGCTCTGAACTGTATCCATAAGGGGTTCACTGCTACGTGATAAAGGCAGGCAGATCCTTACATACACTGTAGCCAACAAGATTTCACTCTAGTTCCTCGGGACGGCAATCTCTGTCCTGTCCCCATCCCCCAAGAAACCTTGCTTGGTCACAGCTTTTAGAACGTTACAGCCCAATTACGGCTCTCACACAGCACCCCGGGGGACTGGGTTATATTGACAAGAAAATGGGTCTGATTCGGATCTCACGCTCCGTCAGCGAGAATCAGGAGTAATTACACTTTACGTCACTGGGTAGAACCAGCATGAGGGCCTGGTTCCACACGCACTTATTACCTGGAGTAGCCCCTATGACTGGGTGTAGCCCCACTGAAGTCAAAGGGCTGCCCTCACTGCTCTGCCAGGCGTGGTCACGTACTCCTCCCAGAGTGAATGTGAAACGCGACCAGATCAGAACAAGGGACGGCACCCATTCAGCACCCAAAGGAAGTCACATCAACAGGACTTAAGCATGCGTTCAAGTGTTCTGCTGAATTAGGAGCAAAAGGCCGACGCAAGGGGGCTGAATCACCGCTCCCTCCAGCACAAATGAAGAGTGACTCAGCTCCAGTCAATGGATTGACACCACGGCAAAACTGGAGTAAGATGAAAGGAGAATTGGGTAAAGCGTGCAAAGCAACGGAGAAGCAGGCCAACCGCAACGATCCAAGGCACTGAGCCGCCGCAGAATCGGGCCTGACACGAGACCAGAATCGGGCCCCTTGATTTTAAAAGGGTTCTTCCAGATTTACATCAGCGGGAGCGGCCCAAAGCCTGCATGTGTTCCCCCAACCCGGGCACTGCTCATTTAGGTCATTTCCAACACCTGAATGAAAGAGACAAACCCACCAAACCGGAGAATAGCCTATTTTTAAAATGAAGTCACAGCCTTCTTTTGGAGCAGAGACGGGTCCCTGTTCCCTGGGGGCGGGGGGGGGGGGGGGGGGGGGGGGGGGAGGGGGTGACGGAAAAAGACCTGGGGCCTTAGGGGGGAAGGCCCCTTTTTTTTTTTTTATACAAAGTGCTTGTTACAGGAAGTTGCATCAGCGATACACGGGAAGGGGCGTGTGCAACTTGGCGACGCTTCCCCCCCCGAAAATAAAAAAGAAAAATTTTTTTTTTTTTTTTCTTTTTTTTTTTTTTTTTTAAAGTTTCTTTTCCCTTTTTTTTGTTGTTTTTGTTTGTTTGTGCATTAAATCTCCTGCCATTGTGTATTTACAAATCTCCGAAAGGAAAAAAAAATGCCAGGATGCATGATAAGTGGCCTTTCCACACACACACAAAAAAAAGATAAGTCTTGTTTTAAAAAAAAACAAACCCAAAAATCTACAAGTATCGTTTCTTACTGAATCAATGATAGAATTTTTTTTTTTTTAAGAGAAGGAAAAAATAAAAAATAACCAAACCAAAAAGGACCCACAGACACTGAAACAGAAAAGGAGCCACCATCCCTCTAAGTTTTCCAAACCAGAAAAAGTAGTAAGTACGTGTGAAATTCGAAACCAGGTGTCTGATTGAAAAACCTCATTCATTTCTTCTCGTTAATTTCGTCCTCATCTTTTTCCAGCGAAGGGAGGAATTTTGAAAAAATTAAATTAAAAACCAATATTAAAAAAAGAGAGAGATGAGAGAAAAGAGCCTCCCAAATTCCGCAGAGGTGGGAAGGAAGAAAATTGGGTGCGATTTAAAAAGAAAGCAAGAAAACTGGATTTTTATCTCCGACTGTGTAATTAACAACACTCTGTGGGGAGTCTGATGGTTAACTGGTGACGTAGTGTTTGGTGGAAGGCTGGCCGTAGACTCTATAGAAATCCTGCCGCCCGTGCTGCTGGGATGCGTCAATCCATTCCCTCACGGCAAGTCCGGGAAGCGACTGAGGTACAGCCGGAGCAGGGGGAAGCGGGTGGGAGTACTCCTGCGAAGAGACTGTCCAGGGGAAGTGACCCGACCTGGGGTACGGCTGGTGCCCGCTGTGATTGGACACCGAGGAACAGTAACAGTTATCCACTGAGCACACCAGGATTTTGCGTCCGCCGTACTGGGATAGCACAGACTGCTGAGATGACGTGCTATTGGGATAGTGAGACGGGTTGAAGACCGAACCAGAGTGGACTGGCTGCGGGCCACTGGGCAGTCCGACAATGTGCTGCGTGGAGCTACAAGGCACCATGGGTTGTGCGGACTGGCCCTCGCCAGCGGAAGCCCCCTGGCTCATATACTGGCTAGCCACAGTCCCGGACGATGGCTCTAGAAAGCTGCCTTCGGGGAAGGCCGCGGAGTGCTTGCGTTTCTCCGCTCCGGAGTTGCTGACGCTAGGGCACGGGTACATGGGGATGCTCTGTAGGAATGGGACCGGGGTGCTGAATGGACCTGGATGGGGAGAGAGAAAAGACAAACAGCCAGATCAGAAACCACCGCTGGAATTCAGGAGCCAGAGGGGAAAACTAACAACAGCTCAGAGAAACAACAAGACCAGAGGCGCCAACTCCGTGGCTGGAGCATCCAAGATAAAAAAAAAAAAAAAAGTGGGTGCTCAGCACACACCAGCCACCCACCAATCACCTGTTTGGCAGGCCCTGCTGATCAGCTCCTCCCCCTCAGCACCTCCCACCTGCCGCCAATCAGCTGTTTGGGGGGCCCCACTGATTGGCTCCTCCCCCTCCCCCCAGTGCCTCCCACCCGCCGCCAATCAGCTGTTCAGCAGCAGGCAGGAGGCGCTGAGGAGGAGGGGGACGAGCAGGGGTGGGAGGAGGCAGGGCGGGGCTGTAGCTGTGGGGAAGGGGGCACAGCGCCTCCTAGGGCATTGGTGCAGTACTGACTTGGAAGAGAGAGCACCCCCTACTGAATCACAATTAGCTCTTCTGGCAGCATCTAATAGCCCTTGGTGGTCTCCCAACCAATTCTAGCCTGGCCCATCGCCAGTGGGTGATGCTTTACACACGGCACCACTGGCATGCAACTGCTTCTGGGGTGGAGGCAAGCGGCCAGGCAGATCAGTTAACATTCAGCAACAAAGCAGAGAGGAGATTTTGGCCCAGGACACGTGGGCAAACTGCAGCTTCCAGGAAACACTCCAGAGGATCTTAGCTGTTGCCCATGCTGAGCCTTGGATTTGCAGGTCTCACCCAACCAAGACACTGTCAAGAACTTGGCTTCGGAAGGATGAGCCAATCCAGCTAGATTGGGACCTCCCGTTCCCAGCAGTCTAGGCAAAATTGAGGCTGGGACCAATAAAGCATCAAGGCCTTTGGGGGAGACCTACCAGGCCATCCTGTCTCCCACCCGAAGCTAGTGGGAAGAGGCAACCCCCACCCCATCTGCTCTCCTGGGCCAGCCCACTAGGACCTGCGGACTCCTATCGGTACCAGTCCCTCCCTGCGGGCAGGAGCTCTCCATCCTGCGCAGACCGCGGTGGCCCAATCTGGGAAGCAGCCAAGAGTCCAGCGAACAGGGGGGGGCTGCAGAAATGATCCGAGAGGCAGGCGCTGACGTTCCCGCTGTCCCTTCTCCCTGCAGACTGCAGCCCTGCCTGAGGCGTCGCTGCCATGCTTCAGAGAGGGCGGGCACTGGAATCGGACCCACCAATCACCGCACTCGTCCAGAGGGAGGGAGCTGGAGTCCGCACCCTCGGGCAACCATCCAAAGAGAAGGGATGGAATTTGCCCCCTGCACCGAGGCGATGGCCCACAGGGAAGGAGGAGCTGGAAGCTGGTTTCAGAGCCGGGGTCGAAGCTGTAATTACAGGGCCATGGTCTGGTTCCAGCCCTCCCGAAGCCCGTTCCCAGCACCGGAGCTGCATTGATGTCGGCCAGCGTACAAGGCGAACCCCGGCTGGGTCTCTTGGAAATGCAGGGCTCCGTACACCAGCCAAACATGACCTCACCCTCCTTGCCGAGCAGCCGCTGGCTAGGGACGCTCTGCATTAGTAGTGCAGCCATTTGGCAGGGCCTAGGAGCAAGAGGAGGCAGTGGGGGAGGGCAGGCAAGAACCACAGAGCCTGGAGAAGCCAGATCTGTGGCTAGCTCAGTCACCCCAGCGTGTGAAGCACACTCTGCAGTCCCAGGCCATGATTTCAGGAGCCCCTGCCTGGTGGCAATGCTAGCCACCACGGGCTGTTAATTATCCTGGGAACTAGAGGAAGCCATGGGGTTTGTCTGTGTCCGGCAGCTCCAATACAGAATCCCATCTACATCCGTTAGAGAGGATTTCTGCCTCCTCTTTACCTAAAGGGGCACAACCGCAGACATTCAGAGTAACACCATTGATTCCAGGGCCATCTGCAGGAGAAGAATCAGACTCAGATTTCTACCTTGTAACAGGGCGCCAAGTTCTAGCTGCCCGCGCAGACCTGCAGGCCTCTTGCTAACAGATAGGCAGAGTTATGTCTGCTGACTCACCTCGGCAGCCAGACCAGGTGGGCCCTATTAGCTCCAACCCAGGGCTATGAAAGGAGACAAAGGGAACTCAGGACAGGGCTAAAGGGGTCCTGCAGGGACAAACTCTAAGGACAGCCAGTTGAGGTTTCTTTTGTTGTTATTTAAGTTAATGCTAAAGGCAAATGGCAGGAAGGTGCCCAGATACCATGGTGATGGGAACCAGAGACAGACAGAGGTAAATTTAGCCCAGATCCGGTGTGTGTTCTGTGATTGGAACAGGGTGGGAAAGTCACCTGCCTGCATAGCCATTTTCTGTCACTACTTTGGGAGAGCCGGGAGAGTAATTAAAAAGACTAGCATCTAGTTCAAAGAATTCACTCCAGTCCCTTCGTATTGGCTGCTGAGCAGCCTTCAAGAGACAGTGCATTTTACTGGCACGAACGTTTGCAGAAAGCAAACCTGAAATTCACCCGGGCGCTTGCACAGCAGTTGTGCGTGGGCCCCTGGCACGGAGTTGTGCTGCCTCTTTTGATTTCTAAACCTGCTCGGCCGTCAGGGGGGCGCCCGGGGAAGCTGGTACAGCCAGCAGCCGTGCACAGCATTTCAGGACAGGAAGTCGCCCGTGAGCAGCTCTTACCACCACTGCCCAATCCTCCATCCTCCCCCATGCCCTCCCGCCAGACCCTGTTCATTGTCCTCCGGGCTGGGTTAACTCGACGTTAGCCTGGAAGATTCTTGGGCCGGGTGAAGCCCCAGACGTGCCCATGGCACTGTATGTACACAACAAACGACGCCATAACCAATGGAAATGGCATGTAGGGAGGCAGAAGGCAGTTCTCCAACCGGGCCAGAGCACCGGCGCGATCACCTGTCCTGGGAAAAGGGCCCTGGGATCCTCAGTGATTGCTGAAACCAGAACTCTCTCATCCCGGTGATCCAGATCATAGTCCCCGGACAACCTGCGCTGGAGGCTAGTTCTGCAAGTTGCTTGGTGGCTGCAGCAGACCCAGGGAAGGGCAGCAGAGCGGCAGGGGATGTTTCCTGATGGGTCTGCCGTCCTTGCAGACACACACAAAATACAGAGGGCCGTTTCCTGCATGTAAACCCCCTTCACGCACAAAGGGCCGGACCCTGATCATGGTCACACCGGCATCAATCCGGAGCAAAGCCACTGGAGATCCTGTGGCTTTACTGCAGCGACGCAGAGATCAGAGGTCACGAGGGGGTTCTGGGCTGATTTAAACCCTCATGCAATTAACGCACAAGCACCGGTGCATTCAATCCCCTGCACATTTTTAGCCTGGGGAGCTGCCCTGTTTCCTTTGGTAACCCTGGACATGCAGAGCGATGGTCTGTCAGCACCATGCTGCAAAGAGCGGATCGACTCCAGCCCTGGGCTAATGCTGCTGACCTCAGAGCTATGACACCGTGGTGGGGTGGGGGGGAGGGAAGATCCGGCTTCCTCTCTCCCCGGATGCCACCGGCATCTCGATCTCAGGGCGCAGAGCGCTGCGTGACAAGGCCAATGGTTCAGAGGGACGCCTCACCTTCCAGCAGCTTCCTCAGCTGCTTCTCCTTCTTGGCGATCTCGTTCAGGAAGAGCTTGGAGTTGAGGTGGCCGATCTTGGGAGGCGGCAGGCTGCCGCCCGTGCAGTTCTGGGTCCTTTAGGAACCGGCAAGGAAAGCAAAAGGACTCGTTAAAAGCGTCGAGCTTCCCCTCCTCTCCCCTCACCCCCCCCACGCTCTGCCCGGCTCCCATCTCTCCCCAAGCCTTTCCCAGAGGCTGACAGCTGCGGAACATCTGCAATTAGCTCCGCTTCGGCCAGGGACGGAAAGGCCTTTACATCAGCCAGTCCCTCTCCTGGGCGCCATTTCCCGGGGCTTTGGCCAGCCTAGTTTTAAAAGGGCCCCGTGGTGCGACTCCCCCAACCCCCATGCGCTATTTCCCTTAGGAGACGCCCCCGTAGCCGGACATGGCACAGGCAAGAAGTCGCTCCTGATATCCAGCCTGCGTTTCCTTTCCATTCAGCCCATTAGCCCCAGTCAGATCCCGGGTACCATCCGACAGTGGCCCCCTCCCTTCTGGGGGGTCTTATGCCCTGTGATCACGGCCCCCCATTCCCAGCTCTTTTAATCTCTCCTCCCAAATCAGTCCGTGGCTCTCCTTGGAGCTGCCCTTGGGCAGGAGGCGAATGTATCTGTTAGGGCTCTTCCCAGGCCTGGCCATGTCACAACTAGGGCATGGACTTCCTCGGGGTGCCCTGCGTGCGTCTCTGCAGCCAGCAAGCAGGCGAGGACCATGCTGGAGAGACCAAGAGGTGCACCCTGCAGGGGTGGCGACCGCGAGTCCTCGCAGTGCCGGTCATTAGGCCCAGGGATGGATCCACTGAGCTAACAGGGCCACGTCTTGCACTCGGTCCCTTCTGATGAGGGCTCACTCTTCTGGGAGAGCGTGTGACTTTTCTCCCCACCTTCCTCCTCACCCCAGATAACGGCTCATACAACCACCACGCTTTCTACTTCTACAGCGCTTCTCCTCTGAAGATCTCAAAGCACTCTACACATGGCAACGACTCAAACCTCCCAAACCCCCGGGGGGTACATTCTTAGCTCCATTTTTCAGAGGAGGGAAACTGAGGCACAAGGCAGGGAAGTGACTTGCCCAACATCACTCAGTGAGAGACGGGCCTAGAAGCCAGATCGCGCGAGGCCTAGCCCTGTGTCTAAGCCACGCTCCGTAGCCCTGCAACACAGCCTGACGACGCCTCCAATCCCACCCTTGCTTGAGAACATGAGTTGCCCAGAGACTGGCTTCTTACCTGTCCATTAAGATTTTCACGGACTTGGTATTCTACAAGGGAAAGGAGAAACCCTGGTCAGTGGCTGCTGTGTCCCGATGCACCTCTCCCAGGACCTGCAGCCCCCGTGCCCCACACGCACCAGGCCTGGCTCTCTCCTGAGCAGAGATCATGCCAAATTGCCGCAGGGGGCGTGAGATGCGGATAAGTCACCCGCCGGGGGCTGGGATGGGACAGAGTCACCTGGCGCCGGTGTTACAGTTCAGGAGGAGGCTCTCCAGGGATGAACGGCTTCCTTTAAAGCCTCTTTCCTAAGGAAGCCAGCACAGGCGGCAGGAGCTCAGGGGTTGATCATCCGCCTTAAAGGAGCAGAGCTGTCTGGGGCCTGCGAGCAGGCGATTACCACCAGAGGAGGGTGAGGGGAGATACTGGCCCAGCCACTCCCCCACCCCAGCTTCGAGGCCGGGAAGGGCCCCTTGATCAGTCGGAATCCACCCGGGGAGCGAGGTGAGGCAGAGGGATCGAGCCGCTTCGTGCACCAGCTCAATCGGGGTTTGGGTGGGAGGCCCTAAAACCCACCCAGGCTCAGGAAGGTGGGAGATCCTGAGGGTTCCCCTTTTCTGTTTAGAGATGATCCACTCGGGCAGGGCCAACCACTGCCAGCCTACCCCAGGAGAAACCAGCTAATCCACAGCAAGGACGGAGGTGCATCCCGGCTCACAGCCGAACAAACGGGCCGGTGGGCTGGAAAAGCTACGCTGGCCACCGGGAGACTGGGGCCAAAATTAGACTCTTGGGAGGAGCCGATCCTGCCTTGTCCCCTGCCCAGAAGCCCCCTCCCCTATGGCGCTCTACCTCCTCTTCCAGGCTGGGAGATGGGGGTATCGACGGAGTGGGGAGAGCTGGCGTGGGAGAATCACGAGGTTACTCTGCTCCCAGCCCATCACTAAACTCGAGTGTCTTTGTTCTGGGGGCACGATGGGGGAGGGTATGCTCAGGCCAGGGACCCTGACAAAGTAGTTGCTTCCCCAAGAGGTCTCCCATCCCTCCCCTACTCTGTTAGAATCCGGCCACCAGCCCCGTTATCCCATGGGCTCCCCCTCTGCCCTCCCATGGCCAGCTGGTCCCCCTCTCGGCACCTTCATGAAGTTGATGTCCTCGGTCTTGTCGAACATGACCTGGACGGAGCTGAGCAGCTTCTTGGCCTCCTGCATGCGCTCGTTGAGGTGCAGCACCTGGGCCGCGTTCTCGTTGCAGAACTTGGCCTGGGCCTTTTCCAGGATCTCCATGGTCTTGCGCAGGTCCTCGTCCAGGAGCTGGTGCATCTTCTCGTACTGCAGGCGCACCTCGTCCTTCAGCTGGCTCACCTTCTCCTGCCGGGGGGGAGGAGAGAGCGCCCAGGGTCAGCGCCCGCCACGCCCGCTCGCTGCAGAGCCCGCCCACCGTCCTCGCGGAGGGACGGACGGACGGGGACAGGGCCTGCTAGTGCTTTGCCAACATCCCCGGCCTGCCCCGCCGCTCCCCACCACCTGTCTCTTGACAGGCCAGCCCTTCGCCTTTGCCTCAGCCCGTTGACCAAGATATTCAGGGCTGTGGAGGTATTTACGGGAGGGAACAGCGTGGCCCTGAGGGTCAGGATGCCTGGGTTCCATTCCTGGCTCGGGGGAGCAGGGGGGGGGATTGGCAGGGTGAGCTGAGGAGTGATCACAGTGGATTAATCAGTGTCGCCTACCCAGGCCTAGCTTCTAACAACCCAGAGAACAGCCTTTCCCTGCCCTCTGCCCCACCCTGCACTAACTCCATCCAGAAGCCAACGTGACCTGCAGCCGCAGGCCTCGGTGCACTGCCGCTGCCGTGCCTGGGAAGGGCCGTGATGGGTGGAGGAGCAGTTCCAGGGCCGTCTGCCAGCCGGACCATCCCTGGCCATGCAGCTGAGCAGCCTGGGAACCGCAGAGGTCCCAGGGCGGCTGTGGAGGCGCATGGCCTCTGCTGGGATAGTGAATTCCCTCCAGATCCAAGCAGATCGCCGGGGGTGTATGGGGGCTCAACTCCGCCCCAGAGCAGCCAACTCCACCAGCGAGGGGAGCTGCCTCCAGGGCCTGTTCAGGCCTTGGTTCCTCAGCCGAGCCTGCCCGCCGAGGGGCCAGATCCCTCCGCGCTCACCGGCTTGAGACACCCCCAGTCAGTTTCACCCGGAGCCAGCGAGCTAGAGCTGAAAGGCTCCACGTGCCCCCTGCTCTGCCTGAGCCCCCCAGGGGGGTGACCTGCCATGCCGTGGGGCCATAAAGAGGAGGGGGACGGAAAATATTAACCTCGGTCTCCGAAGTCTCCCCTCTCCTGTGGATTTCGGCGCTTCCCCCCCGACGTCCCTATATAAGGGTCTCACACCTCTGGGTCTCCTGCCCTGCCCAAGGAGGCATTGGCACCCCGCTTGGCTTGGAGTGTATTAAGATAGTTCCCTCCCCCACCTCCCAATGCTCCCCCACGCTTCCTCTTCCATGGCCCTGGGGGAGAGCAATGAGAACCCCCAATAGCCTGATGGAGCTGGGGGCAGGCAGAGGGGCTGCGTGGAGCCGCAACGAAAAGCTCTTGTACCAAATGACTTTCCCCCACTTCCCCAACCAGGGCTGCCTGGCTGGCACCTGAGGAACGAGGCACAGAGAGACAAACCCAGCCCCGGCTGCATCCCAGCCCCCCAGCGTCTGAGCAGGGCGCCCCCTCCTCCCCCGAGAGGGCAGCCCCACATCAGCCCCTTTGCTCCCCACACCCTCGCTTAGCCCCGGCTTCACTTGGGGGTCCATTCTGGGCCCTGACTCCCCTAATGAATCCGGATGTCCAGCAGCTCCGGGAGACCTCCCACCAGCATCGGGCCCCTGCTGGATCCTCAAGCAATGCAGCTCTGCTCTGGGGTGATTGCCCTGGCCCCGAGCAGAGAGTTAACTCCATGCCGGCTGGACCTCCGTCCCCCTAACCCCGGCATGCCCAGCACCACGGAGCCGCAGCCGCCTCGAGGACGGAAGGCGATGCCCGGGCAGCCCCCGGTGCGGGAGGACTGGCTCGTGCCCTGCTGCCGCGCGAGACCCTGCCTTGGTCGAAGGGCGCGGGCACGAGGGAGGGAAAAGCACCAGCTACCTCGACCAGCCGCTTGTCCGACTCCAGCTTGTAGAGCTGCTCCTCGATGTCCTGCTCCCTCTCCTCCAGGCGGTCCTGCTGCTTCATCAGCATCTTCTGCAAGAGAGCAGGGGGCAAACGGCCGTTAGGTGAGCCGCAGGGGCACGCGAGGGAGGAGAGACGCAAGCGGGATCGGGCGTTACACAACATCAACGGGGCAGCTGAGGTGGCGTGCTGGCTACCGGGTCAACCGTTTCTGTTTAGGACCCTGCGTTTCGGCTCCCCGCTACGAGCGACAATGACCATCACAATTACCCAACGGGCCGGTACTGACTGGGTTTGGCGGGGCAGACACTCTGGCACCCCAGCAGGAGGAGATCTGGGGTTCCGGCTGGCCTGGAGGAAACAGCACACCTTTATAAACTGAGGGAGGAGCTGCCGGCTCCACTCACAGCTGCCTCCACTGAATACGCAAAGGTATCTATCCACTGTCCCTCCCAGACCTTCGGAGAACCATGGGGCTGTACTGTATTCCCGGGGTCTCCCGTACGAGTCCCCTTTGCCACAGCCGCTTCCTATAGGACCACCAGGTCTGGTTACGAACAAGTGTTGACGCAATCGGAAGGGGCTACCAAGAGTAACAGCGTAAACAAGACGAATGGAGAAAAAAGTGCATCCCATCTGCTCCCCATCCATTCTCCTCCCTCTGTCCCGTGTAGCCCCACTTCCCCATTATTCAGGAACAGGGTTTGTGTTTAAGCAACCAAGTAAAGAACCCAGGGAATAATAATACTGGCAATAAATTTAACAGGCTGGCTGAGCACGTTGTAGCCCTCTCTAATGGCTAGTAAGGATAAGAGCCTACTACACCAGCAGCTGACTGAGTTACTCCTTTAGCTCTAGAGGTAGAAGCTGATGCATAGGTACGGAAGTTTGCAAGTTCAATCCCCACTCATAACTCCCGGTACAGGGTGTTACATATATGTGGATCTTACTACTACTCAGTTACACTTCTAGAGGCCTTTCCCTACATGAGAGGATCCCAAAGTGCTGTGTAAAAGAAAGGTTACTCTCATTCGATACACTAGGAACCGAGGCAAAGAGAGATGTCCAAGGTCACAAAGCGAGTCCGTGGAAGAGTTGGGAACAAGTGCCAGATCTCTTGACCTCCAGTCCAAATCCCTATATCCCCCGATTCTTTCAGGGGTGATGACAGAAGGAACTATTTATAGTATCGCCTCGCTGATCTGAGTGAAATGTGCAGTGTATAGGAACAAGGCAGTATCCCTTTTAATAGCTTGTGAGCCCTCTAGTGACGCTCACTGGGTTCTATGCTGTAGACACTGCCAGAAACTAGTCAGACCAGCCGTGTGTCTGTCCCTAGGCCTCACGTGTTCATGTATATTTAGTAAACATGGTTATTTGGGACCTAACTGTGCCCCTGTGGTTCCTTCGCATTGTTTCTGTTGTGTAAAGAGCGAAAGACACAACAAGATGGGCAATACGAAGGTAATGCAGATAAACAGCGTTTCAGATGCGTCCCAAAAGATGGGAGAAGGTGACCTCATTTCTGATACATGTGTTTTTTGGATAATAAAGATTCAGCTAAACCAAGCTTGCGAAATCCGACTCCCACCACAAGGAGGTTTTTTGGCTGGGGGAGTGAAATATCATGAGACGTTTTCTAGGCTGATCACTGTCAAGGTGGAATCTGGGGCTGGGCTGGTACATTTTCCCATTGATTAAAAAGGGGGTTTCAGGCTCCTCCGGCGAGAGAGGAAGCTCTGGCAGGTTCCCCCCGACGGCAGCGCACTTGGAGAGAAGGTCCGTCCTTGAGAATTTAGGGATGAGAGAGGAAAGAACATTTTCAAAGCTGCCCCGCAAGCAACTTCTATTTTCTAACCGGGGGAACCTTGTTCTGGGAAGAGGACAGTGTATTTTCCAGCTTCAGCCAGATGGAAGAGACATACACGCACACGCCCTAAAAGACAGAATAAATTAGAAATCCAAAAATGGCTACAACCATATGAGTCATCTGCTAAACAGCTTGGCTCGGCGGCCCGGCATCCCTGCCAGAAGGCAAGCGAAGAGCCACTGGTATAGGATCAGCGCCGGGCAACTCCAGTTGCTACGTCAGGGGCGCCCTGCCCGTAACACACACACACAAAGAATTCTCAGACGTTTGCTCTTAATTCTTCCTGCATTAATCCCATCAGAAAAAGCCGCTGGGCTCCTAACCGTTAATGACCGAGGCAGAAGGGAGGGGTCGGTGGGAAACGAACCGGTTGGACACGGCACAGCAACGGGGACATGGAGGGAAATGGCAGCAAAGACCAATTTTGAGGGGATTATTGCTAATATAAACCAGCACTCGGGGATTTATAATCAAGTAATTAATTCCTGGTCTAAGCAGGGGGAGGGAGAGCGGGAGAGAGGCGGTGGACGGAGCTGCCACGATTAATTGCACCGCAGGGAGAGGCTGAAGCCTTCAACTTAATTCGTAAGCAAGAATTTGGAGCCTCCTCGTTTCTTGTTTTTCTGAAGGTCTGGGGCACCTGCAGCCTCATTAACACGTGGATAAGTCAAGCACTAGTAGACGAGTGGGCCCTCTTGGGTATCTTCGCCTCCAGCCTCGGTCCCTTCAAGAGATACTGACGGGTCAAACTGGCCCTGAATCTCGGCTCTGGATCAAACCAGCATCCCCCAGTGGGTCTGTACGCAGCCCCCACTCTGCTCTCCATGAGGACCTGAGGGGGAAACTGACTTGAAACTGACTCGCAGCACTAGTGAGCCTGACTAGATGCGCAATGAACAGGAAGGGGGTGGGGTGTGTGTGTCAGGAACAGCAGAAGCATCCTAAAAGTGTGGGGGGGGGGGTGTGCCCCCCCTCACCACCCCTTCTCCCTGAGCCCCCGCTCCACATTCCCCCTCGAGGCCCCACCCTGCCCCTTCTTCCCCACCTGCCCCTTTCCCCGAGGCCCTGCCCCCAGCCTCTTTCCCCCAAGAACCCCCCTGCTCGTGCCTCTCCACCCCCTCCCCCCATCGCTTGCTCTTATGGCTATGCCCTTCCCATTTTAAAAGTGGGGAGACCATGGCTCCCTGGTCCCCCCCATTCTGGTGCCCCTGGTGTGTGTGTGTCTCTAGGTGGTTGTAAGAAACTGGTGTTGGAGGTTGTGGGTGTACACACATACACACACACACTTACAGCATTATTAATATTTATATTGCAGTAGCACTGATTGGCCACCAGGGAGAACAGGGCCCTGCTGTGTTAGGTGCTGTACATACGCAGAGAGTGCCCCCACCCTGAAGAACTCACCATCTCAACAGACAAGGCCACATGGGGAAGGGAAGCGGAAGTACAGGGAGGGAGGGGACGTGACCTGCCTACGGTCACATGTGTCAGTGGTGGATCTGGGAACAGAGCCCCGGTCCCCTGACAGTGCGATACCCCATCCACTGGGCTTCACTGCCCCCCTCATCACTCCCCTCTACTGGCTGGAATATGAACTGCCCCCTTCTGTGTCATAGGCCTTTAAAAAGCCCAAGTACAATTACTAACCACACAGGAGGCAACAGGAAGATCTGAGGCATATTAATCCTGGCTCCCCAGTCTAGCAGTGTCCGCGATCCAGTCCACCACTGCTCAGTCTGGGCCAGACCTCTCCCTCCTTCTGCAAGCCACAGAACCATGCAGCTATGGAGCCTGCGAGTGCCCGTTCCTTGGAGCCTGCATTGAGTGGTTTTTAAGGCCCGGCTTGACAAAGCCCTGGCTGGGGTGATTTAGTTGGGGATTGGTCCTGCTTTGAGCAGGGGGTTGGACTAGATGACCTCCTGAGGTCCCTTCCAACCCTGAGATTCTATGATTCTATGAGTGCAGCTTGGCCAGACCCCAGGGTAAAGCCCCCTAGATCTGGACAGGTGGACCAGTTAGCTGGGACCTATCCCAAGAGCACGTGCGTTTAAACACATAGCGACTTTGGATCAGAGCCCCGGTGAAGGCCTGCTCAGGACTCGGGGTCACGATTCTGGATGTAAAGGCCTATAAGGCGCTTTACACTCCGGAAGGCAATAGCTGGCGTTTCCCCACATGGAATCCAAAGGCCACTGACTGATGGGAAAGTTACAAGCTACAGCTCAGTCCTTTAGCCGCGTTAACTAGAGCCGCATTCTGCATTGCACAAGGCACAGACAGATCCCTGCTCAGACTCATTCGCACGGTACCGAAGAGCGCCACCGATCAGCGTCACCCACATTTTCTCTGCCGCCCCATGGGGCTCCAAGACGTCCAAGAAAATAGCTGCATCCTGACGCTTGCTTACTGCCAGCCACATCGATGGCTCCCACTCCACACCCAGAACGAGCGCCGGACTATTGGGAAGAACTGGGAATCGCCGTGAAAGGAGATGGAGGTTTCCAGCAGGGTCAATGTCAAAGCTGGAATGCATGTGGGCATTTCCCTCCTAAACAACGCAGCCCGCTTGGAGCGGCATGTCTCACTCACAGCGGGCGACGGGCTGTCTGATTCCCCCAATCCCATGCCAAGCAAGGTTTGCCGCTGACATAAGCCAACTATCTTCATCAAATGCAAGATCTGTCCAAAGGACCCTGCTGATTTTTGTGGGTCACTTCTTCTCTGACGACTGGCTCCTGGTTCTCCTCAATCAACACGCAGGGAACCAGCCGGCGAGCTGGCCCCCTCTGCATCTGCTCACAAGGTTACCTCACTGCTTGAAAAGGTTTCTTTGCCTTTGGAATACCCTTGGGAAGTCAGGTCTAACCATGAATCACCGCTGTCCAAGCCAGGAGTTGACAAACTTTGCCACGTCCCCAGCTTCCCCTCAGAGGAAAAAAAAATCACTTCTCAGGGGCTTCCCAGAAAGCCGAGCGCTCCTGAAACCTCTACAAAAAGCCACTACAGGCAGCCATGGAAACAGGAGCAACGCAAGCGTCTCTGGAACGCTAAAGAACCCCCAGGCCAGTCTCCGGCACAGCTCCTGCTTGCATGCCCGTTCCAATCCTTGGCCTCAAGCTGCACACCACGTAACCTCGGCCGTTCCCACGGCCGTACAACGGCGCAGCAGCCTGATCAAAAGCCTTTCGTGAGGCCACCATGCCAGCCTGCCGGAGCAAGGAAGGAAGTGGACGGCCCCATTCAATTCTCCTTCAGTGGCCCATGTAACGGACATTCTGTAACAAGACATGCATTACTCTGCAAAGAACTCAGACGTGACACCCAGCCTCTAGCCACGCCGCAAGAGGAATATGTAGTTGAGGGGAACGTCTCTCCACAACCAGAGCCCCTAACCCCGACGACTCCGGAGAGTCCAGAACCCTGTAGATCTCCGTGGTGACCGATCAATGCGGCGTGGTCATCGACTCTGTGGGGACAGTAGGATTTTATTTTTTTTTTTAATATAAAAGTAGTGGGTGAAATCTTGGCTCCATGGAACTCAATGGGAGCTTTGCCACTGGTGTCGATACACCTAGGTTCCTAGCAAGGAGTAGTTAAACCAGAGTTCAGTCATCTGATTGCCGGGGAGTTTAAGTGTGGGAGGGGTGCGGCGCCGTCAGCAATCCAGTCCAGGAAGGCCCACCCAGACCTTGTGCAGCACAGGTTGGGTTTCTCACGCTGCAGGCAACTGACCCATGACGCTCCGGGGGCTGTGTCCGCTCAGCAACCTCGATGCAGAATCCCCTTCGCATTCCCCGCTCCTGAGCCCTGGTTCTTCTCCCACACTCCAGCTCCATCGTAAGTGCCCACACACATCCTGCAGCAGCCCCCCCCCGGAGCCTGCAGGAAAAGTTCCTGCTGACCTCAACAGGACTCTACATCCCACCGTGAGAACGGGGCCCGGAGCAGGTCTACCGGCTCACAGGTGTTAGCGCTGCGCAGCAATGCAAAAGATCTGGATTCGATTCTCGGCCCAAGCCTCTGGAAAGGCCAGACCAACTTAATGATCTCTCCTGTCCTGTTGCAGCTCTTTTAACTATTTAACCCCTATCTATCTATTCCTCCTTTCAACCCTTCCACGCAGTGCTGCCAACTCTCGTGATTCCATTACAAGCCCCACAATATGTGGTGTTTCATCTAAAGCCCCAGGTCCTGGAATCCTGTGATTACATGAGAATCACTGCTCGCTTGCTTGCTTGAAGTTCCCAGGCCTCACTGGTGCAGAGAGAAGCTGAAAAATGTGTCATAAGTATGATCTAAAGACTCAGACACCAGAAGTCCAATGAAAGAACCTGACATTTATGACGGTTTGATACAGCTCATGATTCAGAAGCCAATCTCTGATTTTGGGGGTCCTGACTCATGATTTTGAATGCTTGAGGGTACAATGGGATAAGAGGTATTTGCACCCACCGCAACTAGTTCCAATAATAAAAAATATAGGCAGAAACCACCCCTTGCTGTATTGATGAGAGCAATTTCCTTTCTCTGTAACATGGACTGAGTTCTTTAGGTTATTTAGGTATGGGGGGGGGGGAGGGATAGCTCAGTGGTTTGAGCATTGGCCTGCTAAACCCAGGGTTGTGAGCTCAATCCTTGAGGGGGCCACTTAGGGATCTGGGGCAAAATCAGTACTTGGGCTTGCTAGTGAAGGCAGGGGGCTGGACTTGATGACCTTTCAAGGTCCCTTCCAGTTCTAGGCGATAGGATATCTCCATTAATAATAATATTTTTGAAAAGGAAAATATATCCCTTCCCTCTCCCCCGACTTCCTCCCAAACAGGTATTTCTGAATTCGGGAACTACCTCCTCCCCCCAGCTCAGCAGGGTTCACCACTTAACGAGTGATTTCTCCCCCCCAAGATTTGCAGCAAAGTCTCACAGTTCATGCCGACTTTCCTGTTGGGATAACCTGAGCCCCTTTGCATCTGTTTGATGTCTGGATATCTGTTTGCATTTCCCAGAGTCTAAGAAACCTTACGCCCTCTCTCTGAGAAATGGGACGGTGCAACCATTTGCTGGGATGGCAGCTGATCAATTTATTCCATTTAAAAAACAAAAACAAAGAAACAACCCTTATCCTTAAAAAGCAATAAAAAAAACTCCCAGTTTACACTGCCCCACAACATGAATTTTGAGGAACAAAATGTACAAAAGATTAATAATCTTCATTTTATTTCCTTTTTGTTTCAGGGCAGAGAGGTGGGGTTTTTATTTTGTTTTAAATTTAAGCCTTCCCCTGTGGTGTTGTGAACCCAAGTACAAAGACATGAAGCTAGTAGCCTATGAAAACCAAAAGTGAAACTGACCAGAAACACTGAGAGAAACTGACTGGTCCAGTTTCACCGCTGCAGCCAAGTGAAACGCAAAAAGAGAATCAACCGCATCAATGGTGAAAAGCAGATCTGTTTGTTTAGCCTCTTTGAGGCTTAGTAATTCCCGGTGCTGTCAGTAACACAGGGAAGGATTCTTATTTTATATGCAAATTTTGACAGTGTCTTATTAATAAATAACGTTACTAGCCACAGGAATCCCCACAAGTAAGGAGATGCTGCCCCAACACTTAACACAGTCTCTTCTATAGTCCAACGTGGCAAGGGCCGAGTCCTGCAAGGGGCTGGAGGAGTTGGGTGCTGAGCACATAGGAAGCAGGGTGCTCAGCACCTGGCAGGACTGGCCCCCACTGTGTTGAGTCTATTGTTCACTCCGTACATAGTTACCACAGCAGTAACTGGTTCCTTAGCAGCCGGCGATACATTGGTTCACAGGCGGAAAGCGGAAGCGGTTCCAGCATCAGAGCACAATGGATTTCTGAATGGAGGGAAATACTGTTTTACTTCCTCAGAGTAGCCTGCCAGTGGGGATCCCAAATGAATCGGAGCCTGGGCTGAGCGGACGTACTCCAACCCCCAGCAGCATAGCACTCCCCGCCTGCCTGTTCTATTATCGTCACATATCATTTCCCCCCCAAAAAAGTAGCCGTACGGTTAGCTTGATAGTGGTGACTTAGAATCATAGAATCTCAGGGTTGGAAGGGACCTCAGGAGGTCATCTAGTTCAATCCCCTGCTCAAAGCAGGACCAACCCCAACTAAATCATCCCAGCCAGGATGGGATCCAACCATGATAAGGGAAGGATGGGATCATGCTCTGGAAGGCCACAAACACCAAGCTGTTATTAAAGGTAACCGAAGGAAAGAAAACCCAGGTTAATTATCAGAGGATCTATGTTGGGCTGGGCTGGGCGAACACCTGGGAATGTTTATTCGGGTTAGCGGTGTTGAGGTCCCCTGCAATCACGAACAGGAGTGAAATTTTGCTTGCGGGAAGAGACGGACTCTCAAATGCTTGTTCAAACCGGAACACGCATCATCGACCTGGCAGTGCAAGGATCCTAAGCGCTAAGTACCCTGTGATGGCTTGATGAAGCCCTGGCTGGGGTGATTTAGTTGGGGATTGGGCCTGCTTTGAGCAGGGGGTTGGACTAGATGACCTCCTGAGGTCCCTTCCAACCCTGAGATTCTATGATTCTAAGTCACCTCCAACAGCTTGTGAGCAGCTCCCAGATGGAGCTCCACTGACAGAAACCAATCGCCGGGTCGTTCAGACCGATGGATACACTGGTAAGGATCGAGGCCTGGGAGCAGGGAACTGGTGAGCAGGAAGGAGAGGTTGCACTCGCTGCGAAAACGGCTAACTCTAATTGCAGGGCACAAGCATGGAGGAGGCTCGGCACTTCCTGAAAACCAGGCCCCTTTCGGGGCACATCTACACTGCAACAAAGAACACCCCACGGGAGTGAGGCTCAGCGCCTGGGCCAACGGACTCGGGCTCACCTCATAGGGCTAAACATAGCCGTGTCGACGTTCCTGCTTGGGCGGGAGCCTGGGCCCCGAGACCCACTCACCCCTTGCCAGGTTTCAGAGCCCAGGCTCCAGACTGAGCCCAAACGTCTACATTGCTACTTTTAGTGCCATAGCATGAGCCTCGCAAGCCCCAGTCAGTGACCCGGGTTCTGAGACTCGCTTTCACGGGGTTTTTGCAGCGTAGATGTACCCTGTGATGTCTCAAATCGGGCACCCCCAAAACAGAGGGACCTTACAGCACTAATCCATTTTGAAAATTTCAGCTAAGCTCTCTCTCTCTCATCTAAACATGACTAGAGTACAGTGAGCGCACGGGAGCTGGAATCTTGCAAAGGTGCCGAGGCGAGTTAGGTGCGCAAATCTCACTGAACGGCAATAGGATTTGCCTATAAAAATTCCAGCCATCATTACACACACACACACCTATACACGATTATTGCTTGTATTACAGTAGCATCTAATCACAGATCAGGGCCCCATGGTGCTGGGCACAATACATACACAGACCTGGGGGGAGGTGATTTTGGTACTAGGGACTAAAACTTTGTAGAAATTATATCTATATTTTAAGTTTCCAGACAGAAGGGAAACAAACAAGGTAAAGAGAGCAAGGCAGGGCTGTTATCTGCACTGGACAGATGGGAACTGAGGGCCAGAGACACTCATCCAAGGTCACAGAGGAAGCCCACAGTAGTACAGGAGGGAACTGAAGCAGAGTTTCCCATGGTCTAGGCGAATGCTCTAACCACTAGGCCATACTTTCTGCACCTGGCCGCTTGTACGCCGTGTTTCTACCCAATCCATTCGATAGTGATCCTGCGACTGTCCTACTTTCAAGCGTTGAACAGTGCTGAGCCCTGGTCAGCGCTTAGCAGGTAATAATCGATACCCCCGGCAGCACCCCCCAGCCCTGCCTGGAAGCCGCCATCGCTAACCCAAGGTGACAGCCCAGCCTGGGGTAGTTCGGTGTCTGAGCTGTACCCACGGCAGAAGCTGAAAACGACGCGCTCAAATCCCGCTCTCACGGAAGTCAATGGCCAAGCTCCTATGGAGTTCTATGGGAGTGGGTCCCACCCCAGGCCGTCCTTGGAAAGCTGTTTTTCCTGCTCTCGGGATCACAGAAGCCAGATTTCCCGTGCACGCCCTTCCCCTTGAAAACAAAGGGGATCTGCCTCCTATCAGCGAGCCCTTTCGTGCTTTTGCACCTACCCAGACTAAATTCAAACTTGCACGTGAATCTGCCACACGATCCACCCCTGTGAAGCACCCTCCCCCAGCAGCTCAGCTGGTGGCAAGAACCAAAAAGCTTTGTCTGGCTGAGGTTCTTCCATGGCACCTCTTGCTGGGATCTCCGCATTGCATCAGACGCAGACCGGTGACCACCGGTGAGAAGGGGGTTCTGACCGTTTCCAAGGAAGGCTTGGTTAAGTCCTTACTAACAAACCCCAGCGATCACTAAAGCAGCATTTTAAACCTTTACATTTCGCTGCCCGCTGGTTCTGCCCTTCGTTGACATTTTTGCTCCTTCATTGAGCTTGGGGCAGTGCACAATCAGAGGAGCCCCCGTTTCTTTTTGGCTCTAGTGAGTTTTGCTCGCTAGTTCTCATGCTGCGGCAGAAGTCTGGGCTGCAAATGCCACAAGGTAATTTGAAATCCCCCCACCCACCCCCCACACCCCACACACACACAAAAGCTTTGGCTAGCTAGTTCACGTGCTGTGACCGCTGCTTGCCACACTGATCAGAATCATTTTGCCGTCCTCTTGTGCCTCACTCTGTCTGTTGGTTATTTCTCTCTCCTCTTGTAACTTACGAGGACCATCCTTTTGTTATCTGTGTACAGCGCCTTGCACAAGGGAGGCCTCGATCGCAGACTGGGGTCTCTCAAGGCAACCATAATGCAAACAATAAACAACACGCTTTCACTGAACCACGATTAAAATTTATATTCTGATCAGAGTGTATTACAATATTTGTTTTAAATACCCAAAACCTTTTTTTTTAAATCTACACCACCTGACACTGTCCCTTTAAGCACAACTGGCTAGCTAGCGCAGTTCTCTCACTGTACAGAGGGCAAGTGCTGTCGGGCTTTGATCTCTCTCTCTCCTCGCTCTGGCTCTCCCCTTGCAGCCAAATTACAGCGCTGAGCACCCGAGTGAATAAGGACATTGTTTGCAACAACCGGAAAGACAGAGCGGAGGGAACGAGGGGGGGGGCACAGAAGGAGGAAGATGCAGCAAGAGCAAAGAGGTCACAAACGGAGCAATGGCTCCAGACACCTTAAATCGGCCGGAGGTAAAACGGTATCCGGGCTCCACAATGAGACCAGAGTCCTGTGGGAAAGCTGATCCCGGCTGCCCCGGCGTCCCAGCATAGCAGTGGGGTTAAGTCACCAGCACTGGATTTTAGAACACAATGAACTAGAGACACATCACAGGCACACCCCGCCCCTCCCCCCCCCCACACACTCCTCTCAGGCTGCATCCAACACCGGACTCCTCCCTCCATGGTTGCTAACGTCCTGCTTTTCAGCCCGCGCCACAAAAAAGTGAATTTCCTACGAGAAACGCGTTCGTAACTATGGCGACCCCTTCCCATCCAGGGGAGGGCTACCGTGCTCCAGCCTGTAAACAAGCAACAGACTTTATATGGAGATGGCTCAGCCACCAGTAAAATGCAGCCATCTCTGGGGTGGAGCGTGTTTAACAGCACGCCGCAGCACGAGTACAATTTAAGACAGGAAGTGACGAACACCGGACCCATTTGAAACCACAGAAGGAATTTCGGGGGTGGGGGGGAAGTAAACACTAGGGCTGGAATTTGGCCAGGGCACTGGGGTGAACATCCCACCTACTGCAGAAACTTTAAATGACAAAGAGCGTTTAGGGTCCCGATACAGAAGACAGGGCCTCCTCCCTTAGTACGGTGCTGGGGAATTGCTCCAATACTGCGGGAGGAGGAGATCAGTGACCCCGAGACCCCTTCATGCCTCTCATGCAAATCCTATGCAAGCCCAGCCCCACTTAGTTCATCAGATGCGATGCGTGATGTCTCTGTAGGAGAAGGAGCATTGTGTTGCCTTTAACACAGAGAAATCAGTGCGCAGAACTTCACGGCCTCAGAGCCAGGAAGCAGCTAACTCCTTGGGCAAACGTTGGGACCCCACCTGAAACAACCCCAGCCTCTGAAGGGGTGAAACACGCTCCGCTCCGGATGAGTGCCTCCGACTGACGCAAACAGAGAGGCGCTGGCCCTTTAATTATCTCTCCAACCCCCAGGAGACTGACTGTAGGCCGATCCATTTACATAGACAGGAAGGAAATGTTTTCTGGGTTTCATCTTACACAAATGTACAGTAACCAGCAGTCAACAGAGGAGGTCTTAGGCGAGCGGAACGCCTCTCCTCCCCCCCAGCCAGCTAAACACACATATCATCTATTTTCAGGTCTGGCCAGGCTCATGCTACTTTCGGGTGGATCCAAATCTCGGGCCAAGTTCCACCAACGCTACCAGGAGAAGGGGAAAATATGCACAACGCCCGCAAGGGCTGAATGTCACCCTAGGAGGGAGACAATGCAAAACTGGTCTTGAGAACTGACCCACCCCCGCTCAGCTACACCTCAAGATCACTCTTGCAGTTGGATTTCAAAGAGGCCCGTCTTGTTTTGCAAACCATTACGGATGCATCAAAACCACACTGCTTGCACCGATCTGTTCTTCCTGTCAGGTCCAGCCTTTTATAAGGAAATCAGGTGTCGTTTTAGGGAAGCCCTGTGGCCTGTGATATACAGGAATTCAGATTCCACAATCACAGTGGTTACCGTCTGGCCTTGCAATCTATTCAGTTGCATTTCGGCTTTTGGTGCTTGCAAGTTTAATGATTTGACAAAGGTGCCTCGTTGTATTTCTGTGGACAGCCTTGTAACAAATCCAGGAAACGCTTCACGGAGGTCACTGGGCTGAATACAGCTGGGCCACATGGAACTTCACACTCCCAGCAGGGACAGAACTCAGATCCTCCTGCTCCAAAACGACAGGCCTTGCCCACTTGAACTAAAGGAAAAATCTCCCCTAGCACAGAGCTGTATAGGGCCCATGACACACAGAGGAGCCATTTGGTTTAAGATCCTTGAACAGAATAAGTTATGTAATCGCAAAATTACTTCTAAGTGGAATTTGAACATGATCCCCCAAATGGTTGCAGCTTTTATTGACTTCTATGTTTGGGGGCTATGCACAGAGCCCTCCTGCAGATCTGCCACAATTAAAAAAAAATAGAAATATGGGCACTGAAATTCCACAGTTCGCTCCGATGTGTTTGAAACCAGCATCTTGGGTGGTGAAGTCGTGACCAAATGCCTCCCTGGGGCAGCACCTGTCACCTTCCCAAATAACCACCTTCGGTTGACTCTAGCGCCTCATCGGAGGATCTCAAAGCACCGGACAAACATTTAATCAAACCTCACAACACCCCTGTGAGCTGGAGCCCCCTTAGGAAACTAACGCACGGAGAGCGGAAGTGACTTGTTTAAAATTCACATAGCAAGCGAGGAAGAGAACCCAGGAGTCCAGCCACGCTCCCTCCTCCCCAGTAAGATGCAACAATATGCTATTGCTTGTATATTTCGGTCCGCTTCCAGTCCTTCCTTGGAGTCAGGACTCACAACCATAGCGGGACATGGATCAAGGTCAGCTCTTGGCCCCAAAAATCCCCATGTCCGTAACGGATGTCGTGAGACGCTACTTGGACAACATCTGCAGTCAAGCTCCGCCCTCATTTGCACCTGTCCGCACTGGGGCCTGGGTACCACTGAGTGTAATTTTGATGCTCCCCACTGGGACACATGGAAGGAGCCCAGTGGGAGGACGTTGGGTGGGAGAGGGCTGAGAGCCCGTTTACTGTCATCGCCTGATGCTGAAACATCGCACGGCTCTGGGCAGAGCAATCGAATCTGTGTTGCAGCAGCAGTGACTTCATTCCTTAATGGTACGTCCCCTTTTCCCCCATCCCATCAGATTACTGCCTGCAGGCTGGGCGGGAAGGGGAGGGGGACATGGATACCCGCAGGATCCTTCTTACCACTGGCTAGTTTTGGAGGAGAAAGATGCATCATGTTCCCGGGTTCTTTATTTTGTCAACCAGGTGGCCCTCCATCCCTACCCTGCAAAAAAGCCCCCACGCAGCAGCACTGCAGAGGTAAGCGTGTCTCTCTGTCACACCCCTTCCACTGCTCGGTACTTCCGGCTGCTCAGCACCAGCGCCCCTGCTCAGGAGACACTGCGGGCTCGCTCCCCAGTCTCCTTAGGGGAGCTCCGGGGGTGGGGGGGGGAATTAGAGGACACCATGAGGTCTGGATTGAGGTTCACCTGCAGAACTGGGGGCGAGGGGGGCTTGCACTGCACCGGGCTCCAACCCAGCTTGGTATGAAACAGAAGGGGGGGGAGGGATAGCTCAGTGGTTTGAACATTGGCCTGCTAAACCCAGGGTTGTGAGTTTAATCCTTGAGGGGGCCACTTAGGGGGATCTGGGGCAAAGTCAGTATGTGGTCCTGCTAGTGAAGGCAGGGGGCTGGACTCAATGACCTTCCAGGGTCCCTTCCAGTTCTATGAGATAGGTAAATCTCCATATATTAAGTCGTGTGCCTGGGTTTCCTCCGGGGTTCGCACCGCCAGCCCCGTTTCCAGTCATTGCTCCCTGCTGTTTCCAACCACCCCCTCCCACCCACCCACAACGCTAAAGCAAAAGGCCCCGCTGCACCCAGTCAATCACGCTCTGCTCCCCAGCACAGCTGACAGCGAGGGGGATAGTCATTGGTCACAGCTCCCCACCCTCGCTTCAACATGCCAGAGAGCTCATCAGACTTTCTAATGAACGCCAGGGGCAGCCTTCCCACCACACAGGGTCTGGTTCGCCAAGGGGGTGGGGAATTATTGCACGCTGGGGGTCTGTACATCACTCCAGCCCTGCCCAGAAATCTACCCCCTACAAAGCCAAACAGGCAGAGCATCCAGTGACCGGTGAGAACTAGATTAAGTCCATTAATGGCTATTAGCCAGGATGGGTAAGGAAGGGTGTCCCTAGCCTCTGTTTGTCAGAGGGTGGAGATGGATGGCAGGAGAGAGATCACTTGATCATTACCTGTTAGGTTCACTCCCTCTGGGGCCACTGTCCGAAGACAGGATACTGGGCTCGATGGACCTTTGGTCTGACCGTTCTTATGAGAAACTCCCCCTCCCTCTGTCTAGATGCTGCCTACCCCCCGCATGGACACCATGTGCAAAATGGCTCAGAATTGGGCACCTGAGGCAACAAAGGGCCCAGCAAACGCTGCTCGGTCCCACCCGTAAACGGGGAGCAAGGAACGGCAAACACAGTCAGAACAAGCAAGAGGAACTCCTTTTCCCCCAGCCTGGGAAAGCCAATTCGCAGAGGGTCAAGGAGTCAAATGTTGCGGCTGGATAATTTTATGGGCCATAATGTTCAAGTCACGCATGGCAAGATCGAGGTAATTAAATTTCATGCTTCAGGAGGCTGAGGTCAGGAAGAAATTCCCCACCCCTCCCTGTGTGCACAGTGCCGTCCAATCATGGTGGCCTCCCTCTGAAGCATCACACACTGGCCCCATGGTCGGGTTGGCCAAGCGTTCCTATGGAAGATCTTCAGAGGTATTGAGGCATCTAACTTCCACTGAAACCAATGGGAGTTAGGAGCCTAAATACCACTGGGCCTGCCTTCCTTCCTTGTGTTGCAGCTTCACCCACGTCACACCCTACAGCCACAGGAGAAGCCCCTTCTCTCTCCCCTCTTACCCTGACGCTGCAGTCGTAGAAAGAGACAAGCCGCATTTCCCATGGGGTGGCCTGCAAGTGCCCTCTGCTGAACTCACTTCCTGGGCGCTGGTACCGCCGCGGGGGGCCCGCCTGGCAAGAGTCCTGCCTGTTTCAATGGCCCCACAAATTGGCCCGTTTTCTTTAGAGACGCTAGAAAACGTCCCCTCTTGGAACCATGTGAGCCAGGGACCTCTGCGGGGTCGCCCGGTCCTCAGCGGCATTGTTATGGGTCACCCCTCTGGGGTGGTGAGTGCCTGAGACAGGAAAGCCACAGTCAGCGGTTTCCAGGGGGAGACAATGCAAATGATTGTGATTGCACAGCGAGGCGGATGATCTGATCCTTTCCCGGCTCTCCCCCCCCCAGGCTGCCACCCCCTCAAGCAGGCAAAGCCTTCCTCCAACCGCTGCAGACCAGGGCATGCTGTCAGACATGTCCTTAGCTGGCCAGGCCCCTTTGTCAGAGTAGGAAGGAGAGGGAGAGAGAGAAAAAGGGGTTAGGAAGGATAAACAGGAGGGGAGAAAGTGGAAGAGCAGAAAGCTCCTGGCAGGAGTGAAGGCAGGAGGAGCCCTCCCCCACACCCAGCACTTCCCCCCACCCCCGTTCCCCCGGCCACAGGTAAGGTGGGGACGGTGGCTTTATCCTGGTCACATTGGTGATCTCTCTGTTCCATCCAGGAGCTCCTTCCCTCAATCCCAGCACGGATACCGTGAGGCTGAGCACGGAGCCGCAGGCAGGGATCTGCAAAGGGGAACCAGACAAGCATGGTAACATCAGTGTGAACCCCTCGTGCAGAGACACTGCACCAGCACGATTCACCCCAGTCCAGGGGAACTACTGCCTAGAGTCACAGCCCGATGCTTAACTCAGGTGCGACAGACAGGACAAATATCGCTGTGGTTAGAGGACAGATCGGACAGGGAGAGGACGTCACAGCTCCATCTCGGGCCAGCCAGACACACCTCCTCTTCTATCTGCCTGCCCTTCCCGAGCACTAGATGAGAACGCTTTTCCTTTCTCATCACGCTGCTCCCCCCAACAGACTCATTAGAAGACGACACAGTACAGGTTCTGCAACGCCATAATCCAGGGACGGGTGCTTTATACCATCAAAATACTCTGCAGAGCAGAGGGCTCCTGCGTCGGCCACTAGACTAACAGGAACGTGGCAGAAGGCGAAGGCTGGCTGGAGAGAGGAAGACCGTACATGTGGGATGGGGGAGGCAGTGTGGCCTAGCGGATAACGAACAGGCTAAGGACTCTGGAGACCTGGATTCGATTCCCAGCTCGCTACTGACCAGATGTGTGACCTACTGATTTGCTCCGTTTCCCTTCCCACCTTTTGTCTCCCACGTTTAGGTTTGGACACGCTCTACGACGCAAGGACGGTCTCTCACTATATTTGCACAGTTCAAGGTGCTACCGTCATGCAAATAATAATGCTAAGGCAGTGGTCAAACGGCAGTGAGAGGACGTGCCGTCTCCGGGTCTACAGAGAGGCTCTTCTAGTGACCTCGGCTGATTTTCGATCTGCAAACAACTTACATTTTTGCCCTGGCAGAATTCCAAAACCCCGAACACCCTGACTACTAATGGTTAGCTCTGCCGCACGGCAACATTGCAAGAGACGGCACTGCTCCCAGAGTCAAAAATAAACGCGGATTTCGTAACCGGGATAGTTCACAACGGCCGCAGATTGTGTTGGTTTTTTTAATGCTGCATCAGGCATCACGGACTAACGAGTTCTTTGCAGGGATCCGGGTTTCACCTACACATGCTCTCACACTCAGTCACAGCCCCATGGTCCAGCAGAGAGAGACAGTCTCTCTCTGGAATTTTCCCTCAATCGGTATTTGGGGGGGGGAGGGGGGAATATCCCTCTTTATAAATCCTGATGATTAACAATGAAAAATTCCCCCTTTCTGGAGGGGAGAGGGAAACTGATCAATATTGACATTTCCCAAGGAGGAGATCAGCCTCCTGACCATAATTACATGACAAGCAGCAAAGTCTCTCTAAGGGCATAACAACACCCCCAGCCATAAACTTCCTAAGGGGGAGGCCCCACCACATCAAATCAGCGACAGCTACTTTCACTTGCCCAGTCCCCATGGCAACAGGATGGAGAAACCAGGGGCAACAGCTAGGCAAGGCCTTTCGGGGAGGGGAAATAGGTCAGAAGCTCTGAGCCAACGTGGCCTCATCAGCGCAAGGACCCAGAGTGCGGCCTCTGGCCCAGCGAGCGGCTGAATGGCTAACAGTAGCCCACGCTGCCCAGGCTCCCGTCTGCTCTAAAGCAAAGGAGATAAGAGAGATGACGGGCCAGCGAAACCGTAACCTCCCTGCAGAAAGCAGGGCTGCGAAGGGCAACCTAGAGGTTATACGGCCCAAGGCAAGATCCAAACCGTTACGGGTACATAAACCGAGCTAGGACGCCCTGGTTGGGAGATCACCCCCCTGACTGCTCATCATCCTAGGCTCTTCTGCAGCTGCCTTTCACGGGCGGATCTCAAAGCGCTTTGCAAAGGGGGTGGTAACAACGGTCTCCCGTTGGTTGAGGAGGGCACAGGGTACATTTTTAATTCTGGGCGCCCAGTTTGACTGGGATGTAGCACGTCGGGCCCCAAAACGTCACAGGACGAGCAGGAGGCAGGGCCTGCATTAGAACTCAACCCTGTATCCACAGTGTCGTGTCCCCCCCGTCTAACTGCTAGAACGTGGGTTTAAGGCCACCCCTTTCCCGACCCCTGAAGCACAGCCCCTCCAAATGAACAGTGCTCAGCCCTGGCCGGGCTCCAGTGCACGGCCCCACACCCCGCTCGCCTCCATCGGCTCCTTAGCTCATCGCTTCTCTCTTGTGCTTTTTAACGATTAAGAGTTGTATTGATTTGCAGCAAAACAGCAATACCAGGTTGGGGGGGGGGGGGGCACAGAGCATAGGAGAGAAAGAGGAGGGGTAGCAGAAAGGGAATCTGGCCAGGAAGAGGAGGGAGAGAGGATGAAAAGCCGGAGGAAAAAGAACAAGACGGCCGTGGTGTGGTAAGAGACGAGGGCTGCGGAAGAGGGATTTATTCCCACAGTCCGTGCGGGCCCATGGAGCACAGAAATGATGATTTATAATGTGTATTGTGGCAGCACCGGGGAGGCGCAGTCAGGGACCAGGTGCTGTATCAACACAGTCAACAGGACAGGGGCTGAAGCCAGCAGCTGGTGTTTGCAAAAGAGCCTAAGGGAGTCAGGCACCAAACCCCTTGGACTTTGAAAGTCCTGGCCAGAGCCCTTTACAACAATCACGAAAGAGCTGGGGGTGAAGTCCTGCCCTCGCTGAGGACAATGGAAAAACTCCCACTGACTTCACCAGGGGCGGGACGTCCAGTCCCTGGATTTTCCCTAATTCTCTCTTTCACAAGCAGCTGATCAGTCCTGGTGGAGCCAACCCAGGGAAACAATGTGACACCAAAGCCAGAAGCTGATCTCTCCTGCTGGCTTGAACATAATCAGCGGATGCCTGGAAGTCCCGGGTTCTAATCCCAGCTGTGCCACCAACTCATTGCGCAACCTTGGGTGGCTCGCCTAACTCCTCGGGTGCCACCACGCGTCCCCAGCTCTAGAATAGGAGATAGCCGCTTAACTGCCCCAATATTGCTAACACCTTCTGGGAGCTGGGCGCCTTGAATCTCTCCCCCTTGTTGTGATGCTGGCAAGGTTACGGTATAAATGAGCCAGAGATGAGCCTGACCCCCTAAGCTGAGGGGCGCTCTGAACCCAAACCCTCCTCTGGTCCTTCTCAGAGCCCAGCAGCACAGGCTGGGAGCAGAGAGAGATGCTGGGCTGTTGCTTGAAGCCGGCGCTACGCAGCCTGCTATCAAACTTCCGACATCTGTTGGCTGGCTGGTCGTGCTCCCAGCTTTGCTTCGGGTCCCTTCCTCCTCTGCGGAAGCAGGCGAGCCCCTCCCCTCCCCAACTCCATTCCATCCCCTGCCAAGCCCAGGGAGATCCGCTCTGTACTTTGGAAGATCTAAACTAGGTCGCACTGCGGCTTACCCTGTTGCCGAGTGGTGCTGCCAGCCCCCACTCCTCCCATGCACTGTGCTTGCCAAGCCACCTCCTCTGGCACGAGGTGGCTCTGCTAATACACTCAGGCTGGGGCGTGGGGCCAGATTGGAGGCAGCACAGAGAGGCCCTGCTGGATTTCCAGAGGGCAGGGTAACCAGTAACCAGGCAGGCTCTCAGAGGGACAGGAACTCAGGAAATCCTGCACAAACCAGCGACCTGATACTCAGAAGGGAAAGAGGCAGATCTCCCCACCCAGCTGCTAAGAGGCTGCGGGGCCAGGGGCGGATTGTAATCAGCAGTTCGTTCCACGACTGCAAAGTGCAGGCCAAGATTCAGGGAGCTCCTGCATGGAAAAACTAGGTAGCACAGACTGCGGTTGGCCAAAAGGAACCACAGGGTCTGCCTGTGTCCGGCAGCCTCAAAAAAGAAACCTCCTTTCACGGGCTGCAGCCAAGTCCTGTGTCTGCTCCATGTGGGGGCAGGGTGGAACCTGCGGGGCCCTTCTCAGTTTATTTTTTACTGTGACGCAAAACACTTTGGTTTCAGTGGTGAGCAAGCTGCCCCTTCCCTCCAGTTCACAACAGGCAGCACGAGCCGATGGGAGCCTGCAAGTGCCCGATGCAAGACACAGCTACTCCTCAGCTGCACAATCCCACCCCCAGCTCCACCAAGCAGAGGTTGTCTGGTCTCCGAAGGCAATGCAAAACGGCATTAGAACCCAGTCCATTCCCCGGTGGGCAGACGGCGTGCAGAACTGGGGACATGCAATGGCTGAATCAGCCACACTGCAATGCTGCCTTCCTTTATTTCCAGCCTAGGCTCCGAGGAGCGTGAGAGGGGAAAAGACCTTGAAATTCTCTGGGGAGTTGGAACTCCTCTTCTTGTATCCAAGCAACTCCACCTCCCTAATACGCTCACTGCATCAATGGTGGATAAGCACAACAGCCAAATGATTTTGCTAAAAGGTAGAGGAGCGAAATAATCACTTGCGTTAGCATTAGGCTTCAGAGTTAACACCACAACTAGATGTGCGCCAGGCGTGACCTCTCAGAGCTTTCAGGCTGCCTGCAGACATCACGGCATTGGTGACATTCAGATCAACTCCACACTCCTAATGGTTAGAGACCGGACCTTTATTTTCCCCAATGAAAATCTAGATTCTGCAGTCAAATTCTTCAACACTGTGTGAATTCCGCAGCCATGAAATCCTGGAAAACACAGGCTGTGCTGGCTACAGCGCAGGGAAAATAAATGAGAGAGAGCAACGGGTGGTTTTGTGGCTCAGACCACAGGAAGGAAGAGTCAGGAGACCTGGGTAACCTCAAACAAATCAATTCACGTCTCAGGGCCTCAGTTTCCCTATCTTGGGGGTATGTGAAAAAGGGTTAATTAGGGTTTCTCGAGTGCTTTGAGAGCTTCAGATGGAAAGCACGATAGACAATAATATCTCAGCCTTTAAAATGCTTCACGCTATTTCGCTCTGTGCCGTTTAGTGAGCAGAGAACTCTGGTCCTCCACTGCATTCAGTCACTAACCGCGGCAAACACACCCGCACCCCCTTTCTTACTGGGGGAAATTCATCATCGCCAGAACTCCTGTGTCCCTCCAGCCTGAGAGCACATGGCAATCCACACAGGCACCAGGGGAAGACCATGTAATCAAGCTCCTTGGGGATCTTTGATCCGGAGTGTTTTCAAACAGGAACACGGTACAAATCTAGCCTATTGCTGCGCCGCTTCCCTCACCTGTTCTGGAGCACGAGGGGAGATCTTTTTAAGAAAGCACGAGTGGATTTAATGCTCGTCAGAGGGGGAGAACCCCTAGCTCCGGCTCGAGCCAGGTGCAGCAGAGACAAGTGCTATGGGAGATCAAACCCGCTCTGATGACCTCTCCCGCCCCCAAAAATGTTCTGCCCGTGCATCTGGTCTTGCAACAGCCCCTACTTCCCAGCCCTGGACTCAACACACACAGCACTACCAGTGCCCCTCAATTGCAATTCGCCTCCGCCATTTCTCCTCCCCGTCTCTCAATCCCGGTCCACAGCTCCCACTACTATCCCAGCCCTGGGCGCCTCCTCACCACCTGCCTGCCCCTCAAGGCCGATCTGGCTATTCCAGTCCAGGGCTCTCCTCCCACCCCCACAGCTCTGCTGATGCCCCTCAATCCCAACTCAGAGCCCCCACAGCTATACCAGCCCCAGGTCTCAGTCTGCCAGTTGTGTGTGGAGTTTATGATTTCAACTGAGATGGGATCATCCAAATCCATCTTTATCTGTTACCTAAGCCAGGATTTGAACCTGACAAGCTCCCCCCCATCTGCTCTCATTCTTATTCTAACAATGAGCTGAAAAAATCCTTATGTTTTGCCCACACCTCCAGCTGATGATACACTGGCACCCCTAGGGAACAGAGCAGGCAGCAAAAACTGGCCCACCTGTCTCAGTCCTGACGCGGAAGGCACTGCTCCAGGGGCGAGCGTGCGGTTCGGTCTCCATTCAGTCCTCGATCGCCCTCTGCCAAGACCAGCAACAAGGGGAGTAGTCGCTGCCCACTGTGGTGGGTGCTTTGCCCATCGCTGGGAATTGGGTTGAGACCACCCAGCAGGACGAGAGAGTAACAACTTTCAGTTGTCTCTACAGTCTGGCTCTGAAGTTCCCACTCTTCGCTATCCAGCCCCTCTGTCCTGTCTACATTAGAAAGCTTGCCCCGTTTTAAATAAATTGATTTTTAAACTCAATCTAGTTAAACTGATGCAAAACCCTAATATAGACGCACTTGGTGGTTTAACCCTTTTTGACTAAATCGATATGCGCCCGGGTTCAAGCTGCTTAAATGCATCTCTAGGAGGCGGTTCCGCTAGTTTAAAGGGACAGATTTCCACACGGATTAAGTTAAACCAGGGCAACTTTTCTAGTGCCGATGTGGGGCAACACTGTCTAAAGTACCAAGGAACCTAGTCCCATTTTCCAAAGTGACTCAGGCATTCAAGAACCTCACTGAAAGTCAGTGGGATTTAGGCACCTCAACCTGCAGATAGGAGCAATTCCAGTAGGTGCCTATCTGAATCTTAGGTGCCTAAATGCCTTTGACAATCTGACCCTAACCCCTTTTGAATAGGATTTAGGCTTAGGCATTTTTTGAAAATGTTGTTGCATCATCATTCACTTTATACAAACACTCCAGTTTTTACAAACAGTCCCTTGGTGCTTCTAACAGTTGCAAATGGCTAGTCCAGCAAACAGCAAAACTGCTGCCTCAGCTAAACAGAGAGAAACAACCAGAGGAATTTTAGAGCCAGCTGGACTCGGCAATCAAAATGAAAAATAAAAATCAGGTTTTGCACTTCTCCCGCACCGTCCCTTGCAGGATCTCAAAGCGGTTTACAAACATTAATTCAGGCCTGCTCAAATCCCACACACAGTAAGGGACACATGGGGATCACACTACACATGGGGAAAGGCACTCACTTCTGGAGCAAAACCCGACAGCCGATTAAACAGCGCACAGCAACAGCCGTTTACAGCACCGTGAGCTTTCTGCCCATGAAGCTTGGCATTTCAACCATGAAACGCCATTACCAATTACAATGTTGCTGAAGCTTCGGACCCGTCAGCTGTCTCCTTTAAAACAAAATCAGCTTGGATAATTTTTTTTTTTTTTGAGGGGGTGTTTGCTCAGAATTCTAAAGGCTTGGATTAGGATCTTTATGAATCCCATAGTTAGAATGTGCTGAAAAACGGCCCGGGAACACCAGATGTTCCAGCAAAGCTGCCAACCAGCAGCTGCTTGCAGCCTGTTTTTATTTTAAAAAGCAAAATGATATAGATCTATATTAAAAAAAAATTATATACATTTTAGATACACGCACGCCTCATGGTATTGATTGAGGCTGTGGGTTTTGCTTCTCTTATGTGGGAATGGCAGCAGAGGGACGGAGCTCTGCAACAACCCTCCCTTGAAACCTGGCCCTTTTCCTACTAGGAAAGAGTCACGTTACTTTCTGAGTGGGAGGTGGATTTCTGAAGGTCTGTCCAAACTTGCCAATAAAAAGAAAAGCACCACAAATAAACACCATCTAACTAACGGTGCCAGCACCCGGGTCTAATGGCATCACCTCGCTGGCACTGTTTATCTTGAGATGCACAGGGGGGCGGGGGGCAGTGTGAGAAGAGGGGCCATTCTGAGTTTCTATTCAGATCAGGGTTAGTTGAGGGGTGTGGGGGAAGGTCTGGGGGGAGAGAGAGGATGATCTTGTGATTAAGTCACAGGAATAGGAGCGAGATCTTTGTTTATGCTCAGCTCAGTGACAGACTCGCTGGGCACAAGTCACTGAACCATGGTGCCTCAGTTTCCCCATGAAATGGGGATAATTATATTTACTGATTTCACTTACCCCGGTGCCCATTCAACACTTTGGGGCTCCCCTGCCACCAAAACTCACAAGAGCAGAATCCCACACACTTTCATTTTTCGCTCATGGTAAGATTCCCCACCCCCAACACGCTATAAAAGGAACATGTACGGTACCACGGGGTGGCAGTTTCAGGATGAGGTGCTGAAGGGATACAGAGCCTCTCGCAGGATGGAGACTGACTAAAAGTCATCCTGATCATCCAGCTGCAGAGGAGTGGGGTCTAGTGGTTGAAGCAGGAGACTGGAAATCAAGATACTATCAAGATCTGCCGCCGATTCCCTGCATCGATCACTTCCCCTTTGTGGTCAGTTTCTGTGACTGTAAAGTGGGGATAATAATGCTTCGCCATGTTGGAACTTAACGAACGTTTGCAAAGTGCTCTGCGATCCTCCGATGGAAGGCAGTGGAGAAGGGCAGCTTCAGTCCTATTAGTAAAGTAATACCAGAAAACAATTTCAGCTACCTTTATCCTCCACGTTTCTTCACATTTTGAGGTGTCGGTTAAGACTATTCATTATCTTCCCCCAGCTTTCATTATAATGCTGGGGAAAACCAACCCTAGCAAGAAGAATCCAAGGCAGGAACGGGACCTGACTTTGAAGTTAATACTGCAGGCTACTTGCACTGAATGGCACAGGACAAAGGAGTTGTCCTGTTGGAACAGCCCCATAGTCCCTCAAGTCCAACATCCCATCTCTCACCGTGGCCACTGTGGGATGCTTCCAAGGAAGGGGATAAACCCCTAGCTGAAATACATCTGGCCAGTGGCACAATGCCACCCCATGGGGAAACCCCACATGGCGATTAGTTTACAGGATTGCAACCCCATAATTCAAACACTCTCAAGGGTGGGGTATTCAGATCTGGAGTTTTGACTCCGCTCCAAAGCTAACCCTTACTTAAGTAACTTCAGATTCTGTTCCTACTGCTAAGCATCTGCTCCTTTGAGCAAACTTAATAAATTATTTGCCTCACTAATATAATGTGGCAGGGAGTTCCAGAGGTTAATCACACATTGTGTGAAATAATCTTCTCTATCCATGGCAACAAGCTTCCTGCACATCGAGAGAGGATATAACCACCCCCACGGGGAAAGCGGATTTTTACCTCGCTCATAACAGCCTGTCTGATATTTTCTGTCCCATTGCAAGTGCTCCGCACCTGTCCAGATCAGGTCCAACAATAATTTGTTACACTTAGCACTGCACAGCCATTAATGAATCTTTGCCCTTAGTCTGAAGTAAGGCCCTCAACAAATACTGGACATCAGATTATTTAAATCTTGCGCTCACACCGAAGGGACCAAATTCTCTGTTGGCATAAACAGGCCAAACCGTATTGACTCCCGCGCTGAATCCAGGCCTATGCTGGGAGGATGGAGGCTAACGGGGAGCAGCCACTGAGCAAACGCCGCTCATGGGGGTTCTGGGCCAGATCCCATTTCCACTGAAGTCAATGGCAAAACTCCCATTGATTGCAAAAGGAGCATCAATCAAAGTGGCAACAATGACTGTGTCCCAGCATGCAATGCTCCATCTTGCTCTCAGGAGCCAGGCTATGTAGAACATTGCATTCTGGGAGATGGAGTCCCACGGTCGCGCGGGGGCAGCTGCAAACCTGCATCATTTTGGTAAGAATCCAGTACGGCGAATGCAGCCTCCTGTCTGGGAAAAAATTGGGTCCGACCACCATGTTAGTCTCCTTGCCTTTTAAGCTAGGCCAGCGACGGGTGACCAGATAGCAAGTGTGAAAAATCGGGATGGGGGGGGTAATAGGAGCCCATATTAAAAAAGCCCCAAATATCGGGACTGTCCCTATAAAACTGGGACATCTGGTCACCCTAGGCCAGGGCTGCCAGCTTCCCTCAGGGGGCCTGAGTGAAGTCCATTAACCTACCTGTGCTCAGCTGTAAAAGTGTCCTCACCAAAGAGATGCAGCACCTAAGCAGGAATGCTTCTCTAATGAATAAGGCCCAGGACTGGGAGCCAGCAAATCTGGGTTCTAATCCCTCTTCTATCGCTGGCTTCCCTGGCTGAGTCTAGCTACCCCCCAGGTTTTCTGGGATTTGGCCCCTACGCTAGGCCTAGTAAACTAGCCCAGGGCCAGCTCCACAATGGTATTTAGGCTCCTGATTTCCACTGAACCGGTATACGAACGCCCAAAGGGACCGTAAGGCCATCTCATCTGACCTCCTGCAGACAGATCGTGGGAATTTCCCCAATGCTAAAGCCCAATCCTTCCCACTCAGCTGTGTGATTTCCGACCAATTCCATTTAAGCAAATGGAGTTACAGCTGCAAGCAGGAGGGAAATCAGACCCAACCGCTTGGGGGGTGCTTTAAGACGAGAGCTTGCCTAATAAAGGAGGGAAATCTCTTGCACAGGCTTCTCGGTTCTTAATTCCAGTGGCGCCCGCCGTAGGTAAATTTCATGCACACCCCAGATGGGAGGGGATACAAGGGAATCGTTTCCTGGGTGCTCTGCCCACGCTCATAAAGAGGTCACTGAAAGCACCAAAGGGGGTCCCGCCAATGGGACAGCGATGGGTATTTTGCTGCTTACTAGGGGCACTTGATGTGATCGAGCCCAGGCTGTCAACATGTGTCGAGTGTTTCCTCCCATGTCAGGCATCTGACAGTGAGCCTCTGGATTCCTTTGCCCCTTACTGAGAGCAGCACCTCCCTCCCCTTGCTGGGCCAGCGGATAGGCCATTCAGGAAGTCACGGATCCCTTCTGATGTCATGAGGGATTAATTCGCATAAAGGCCACGCCTCCTGGGAAGACATGGGATGGAAACTCACTGTGCCTATGGCAAACTGGGGCCTCTAGCTAACACCATGTGGTTGATGAGCGCATCAGTCTGGAAGAACAGTATGGGCTCACAGCTGAGAAAGAAAGGAAATGTTGTATTTCCCAGTCCATACGGCTAAATTCCCAGTGTCTTTACTATCAGGCCAATGTGCCTAGGAGACCATCAGTTGCTCGGCCTTATCACAGCCACATCAGTTTGTGCCCCTTTATGAGGTTCAAAGGAGAAGTTGAAATTTAAAAAAAAAAAAACACTGAACAGATCTTTTTAAAGTTAAGTTTAAAAAAAAAAAAAAAACACCCAAAATACCAAGCCTAGGAATTATTTATGCTCTAGGAATTATCTGGGGAAAGTTCTACGACCTATGTTATAAAGGAGGTCAGAGTAGATGATCATAATGGTCCCTTCTGGCCTGGGAAATCTACGAAGTCCCAACTTCCTCATTTTTGTTGGAAAATTTAGTAGAATTGTGACATTTCAAGAGATTAAAGTTGAGCAAGGGAGAGCTGGGGTGGGGTTTTCCAATTGCACTGTTTTAATCAGGGGTAGTCAATAGGCAGACCGTGGGCCAAACCTGGACCTCCAGACGCTTCTGAATGGACCCTGACATCTTTTTATTTACTTATTTTTTTAATCATTTTCTCTGGAGTCTGGACCTTGACTATACCTTGACCAAGAAATTTGGACCTTGACAAAAAGTAATTGACTATCCCTGGCTTAAACCCTTGGCTTTGCTCTACACTTGGTGTTTGAATTCAAACACCCAACACACACTTGGGAGAAAAGTTCTCTTTGTGAAGGCATCCAACAGTACTGCTCCTTCAGGCAAAGGCTGTGTAAACACTCATCCACAGTTCTCTAAGCCCTGGTCTACACTGGGGGGGGTGTGTGTGGAAGGAATCGATCTAAGTTACGATCTAAGTTGACATACTTAGATCTACTCACCCCCGTGTCTTCACTGCTGCCGCTCCCCCGTCAACTCTGCCTGTGCCTCTCACCGCGGTGCAGTACAGGAGTCGACGGGAGAGCGCTCGGGGGTCGATTCATCGCGTCTAGACTAGACGCGATAAATCGAGCCCCGCTGGATCGATCGCTGCCCGCTGATCCGGCGGGTAGTATAGACATACCTTAAGTGCTCCAAGGAGATTGCCAGCAAAAGCAAGGGAGACAAGGGTTTAATTCTTAATATGTCAGGTTAAAAACAAAAAACCCCAAACACACCCAAAACAACCTTACAGCTTTTTCTACACATCACGAAGAAGGAATAAAGAGCACAATTGTTTTTTTCTTCCTCTTTGCAGATCACCTTTAAGATCAACGGGTCAGGATTGCTGGCCATCCTAATCTGCCCATCAACTCATGAACACACCTGTCTTTTCTTTTTGCTCGCTCCCTGGGATAGTAGAGAACCTTCTTTGAACCCTGGCTATACTTGCATTAAACCAGCGCTAACTAAAATACCAACAGGGCCAAATGGCATTAAAAACCCAAGTTCAGACCAGGTCTACACATGGCCAGGAGCAGTTCCTACTCCATGAAAATCCCTGCAGCTTCTTACTATCAATTTCCAGGGTCGTCTTCACACCCTGTTTTGCACCCACCTTTCTTTATGACCATACGCTTCCCTTGACTTGCACCAGCGATGCCAAGTTGAACAGTGGTTAATTAACAACGGCTTAACCCAAGACATTTTTTTTCCTCCCTGACACACAACCCAATTTACCTTGCAACCCGGAGAGACCCCCATGCTCAGATGCAGAGCTGAATTTCCTTGGTCTCAAACTATAATGAGACCGCACCTCTTCCCGGGGAGCGTCAGACCCATGGCCATTCTCAGGGACTGAGTTGTACCGGCCGCTTGATGGAGACCATGAAGTAGTGGCAGGTGTTTCAGACATTCCTTTTCAATAGGTATGATTAGTAAATATTGATCTGGGGATCTTCTTGCATCATATGCGCCTTGGGGAAGGGACAGCGTCTCCCTCTGTGTTTGGGAAGCACATTTTGGGTACTTGCCATGAGAATCAATTATTGTAACTGTTTTGTTTTAAAATTATATATATTTTTTCTGTTAGCATCCAGATGTCTGTCATTGGTTTTTAATCTTCCCTGATTTGTTAGCAGCCTTTGACACTATTGATCTTAAGATCCTGATGCCTCATTTATCTTCTTGTTTTGATTTCCAGGGACTGGTGCTCAGGGGTTTGAATCTAGCCTAGTCAATTACCTCAAGTGATGTGTGGCAAGAATTTATTTCTAGTTTTGGAGAGTTAAGCTGGGGTATTTGAGGGAACCATCCTTGGACTTTGGTTGTTTATCTTGGGATCTGCAAACCTACCCTGAGGTTGATAAAGCTACAGTGGATTTCAGTATCCTCCCTCTGCAGATGATATTAATATATCTAAAGATTCTCCGTCACAATCCACTCCACTTCAGAGGCGTATACAGCTGGTGGAGACAAGCCCGGGAAAAAACCCTGCACAGGGGATCTTCCCAGCTGGCACATAACTAGCATAAGAACTCTGCGCTAGTTCAATTCTGGCATAAAGAGTGGCCACAGTACACTGTGCTCCTGCTTCCCACAGCCATAGGGGTACATGTAAACCAGAGCAGCCCCAAGGAAGTTGGCTATCAGCAGAAATAGAAATCGGGTCTCCTGATTCAAAAGTACAGCCCCTGCAGCTCCAGAAGAGTCTCCATTAGGACTCTGTAGCATTCAGCAGTACAAGGTCTATGACACCTTTTCATTCTCCCTCCCCATGTCTTAACATTAGCTCCATTGTAAAGATAGGGAAACTGAGGCAGCGAGGTTAAGTGACTTGCCCGTGGCCACAGACGGAGTCCGTGTCAGAGCACTGCTTCAAATTCAGGCCTAATTTCTGGATTCGGGTGTACTGCCATTTTCTGAAGCAGGGATCGAAGAAGGAGGCCAATTTTCTTGTGTCCAAGTGTCTTCACTGAAACTCTGTCCTCTTCCAGCATGCCCTTCCACTGGAGCTGCAGCAATGGCTCTCGGAGACTTGGTTTGCCCGGATTTAGAGTTTGCTCATCATGCCCCCTGTTCTTCTGGGAAATTCTGGAGGTCTCATTCTCTCCAAAATCTCTTTTGACCTTTTGTGCTCCCAGATCCTTACCAGGCGCTCCTGGCTTCACTCACAACGGTGTTTATTCTGACCTAAGGACTTAGTCTTCCTGCGTTTCTAACAATCAGAGCCTGACCGCTTGCAGGTTTTTCTTGGCTGTTTCCATGTTATCTGGATATTTGCACACCTCAGAATCCGGTCTGAAATCTGGTTTGACCTTCGACAGGTCAACATTTGCTCCCTTCAACTGGCAGGATCTGGCTCAGGCAGCTGAGGGCTAATGGTGTGCCCGGGAGCTGGGAGCCAGGACTCCTGGGTTCTCTTCCTCACTCAGCCACTAACTCACTGCTGTGGCCTGGGGCAAATCAATTTCTGTTCCTTCATTTCCCCTAACAGTCCCAGAAAAGTGGGAAAACTGACCCTTATTCCCCCTTTTTTCAGGTGCTTTGAGATCTTTCGCGGAGAAGTGCTACATTCAGGTTACATGTTATTCTAGGGGTCTCTTCAGTCTCCCTTAGGATATGGCTACAGTGGGATTAAAAATACCCACAGCACCCTGCCTCAGATCCCAGATCAGCCGATTCAGGCTCGCAGGCTATGGGGCTAAAAACTGCGGTGGGCTGGAATCATAGAATATCAGGGTTGGAAGGGACCTCAGGAGGTCATCTAGTCCAACCCCCTGCTCAAAGCAGGACCAATTCCCAACTAAATTGTCCCAGCCAGGGCTTTGTCAAGCCTGACCTGAAAAACCTCCAAGGAAGGAGATTCCACCAATCAGAGCCTGGGCTCTGAGACCCTCCCCCTTGAAGGGGAGTCGGAACATCTACATTGCAATTTTAGAGCCTACGGCAGCCCAAGTCTCAGGAGCCTATGGCAGCGGATGCAGGCCAGCTGTGGCTGTGCAGCGGGTCTTTTATCAGTGTAGATGCCCCCTTCGACCCTCCTCTCCAGCCCCTCCATCATCCAGCGCGCCCCTTTGCATGCCTTGCCTCTCGGGCAGAACATCATTCTGTTCTGGGGGGAGCTTTACCACCGAGCTGGAGGTTGAGCTTTGGTTTGTTGAGTCTGTGTTTATTATGAGCCGTCCGTGGTGCACTCTGGTGCACGGAGATTACATTAACAGGTAACCAGAATCACAAGCCAACCTTGAAGTGAATCAAGGGCAGGAAGGAAAACTGGGCCACTGGGGCCTCCCCAATTCAGCAAGGTACTTAAGCCCCTGAGTAGCCATGCTGACTTCAATGGGGACTTCTCACATGCTTGGCATGTGCCTAAGTAGCTTGCTGAATCGGGGCCAGAAGCCGCCCGCGCCAGTCTCGGCCACCTTCTCAGCACTGCAGCGTGTATGGTGATGGCGTCTGCACATGGACGAGCGGTTAGAAAACAGGACTCCTGGCTCTGACCACGACTTGCCGTGTGACCTTGGGCAAGGCGCGTCCCCGTTCTGTGCCTCAGTTTCCCCAGCTGTCAAACAAGGGTCATGCCAGCCTACATCCCAGCGGTACGATTAAGCTCACTTCCCCGACACATGGCGAGTGCTTTGAAATCCCTGGAGGGAGGCCAGAGACAAGCACATTGTTACAACTGCTGGGTTGGAACGCTGGCCTGGGGCGGGGTAGTCACCTCCTGCTGGCTAACACAGGGAGGCTAACAGGGCACACATGGGGAGGCAGCTTACCTGTGGGAACAGCACAGCAGGGGCGAAGAGAGAAAACTGGGGACCCTGCATGGTGCAGGGATGTAATCTTATGACCCCATCCACAAGGGTCTTCCCATCGGAGCAAGGCGTGAGCTGCAGGATGTCCCACACCACCAGCTCCAGAACAGCTCTGGACAGGCCCTCAATATCAGAGCTAGAATGGTCCGTTGGCCTGCCCAGCCCTGCGCCCCACTAGACCCAACAACCCTGGAGCAAAAAGTGTCATTTGCCCGGGGATGTCCAAATGAAATTAAACCAAACAGGGGCCAAATCTCCCATCGTTCATCCCCCCTGGCGGTGACGGAGACCTCGTGGCTTTATTATTTATTCCCCCCCTTTGAGCCTGTTGGAAAGCCGAGCTCAAATGAGCTTTCGCCGTCAGAGCCCGGCGTGCCCGGCCAAGAGAACAAAGAGACAGGCGCGCGCGCACACAAGAGCGAGAGAATCCCTTTGTCTGCAAGCAGGGATCCTCGCCCAGTCACATCAGTTTCCACTGAGCGACCTGCCGTTTGTGCTGATGCAGGGGGGAGGGGAGGAAGGGGGGGGCTTACACCTGCATCTCATGCCTGCTGCACAACCTTGAAGAGGCCCAAAAAACCCCCCCCCCAATCCCAATCAACGCTCGTCTGTCTGCGGTGGAGCATCAATCTTTCAACTCACCTGCAGCGCCCCAGCAAAACATCAGAACCGACTGGAGGGAGGTTCCAGGGGACAGGATATGAAACCCTCACAATAACTGGGCTCAAAGCAGGGTTTATATCACCCCCATGTATTTCTAGGGAAATTGCCAGTTCAATTTAATAACCTTTTTTATTATTATTATTATTAAAAAGGTCCAGCACTGAAGCAAAGCTTCAGAAACCAGGTCACCCTGAGGTTTTTGAAAGCAGGAGCAAGGAGGAGACAAGAGGATCCTTCCTAGGAGAACATGCCGGGGGGAGGCGGGGGGGGGAGGGAGAGAGCCCAGCTCACCACGAATCCACTAGATTATACTATCTGTCAGCCTGCCAATATTCACTCATATTTTAGAGAGCGTGCGAGCGCTCGTTCCCCAGCCAGAACTTCCGTGTCTGCCAAGCGCTTCCTCTGGATCCATCCGCAGCTGAGAAGTTTCCAAATCCGCTTGTGGAGGTATCCAAAAATAAAAGGCACAAATCAAAGAATAAAAAGCATCAGTGGGGGCGGGGAGGAGGGAAGACAGGGGAGAGAAGAACCTCAGGCTGAAAAATAAATCCCCATTTTTTCAGGTACATCGTCACCAGGAGACAGGAAGAATTTAGACTGCGACGTCTTGCTATATAGCTATGTAGCACCCAGCAGAAGCGAACCCCAGTTTTGGCTGGGGTCTCTTGGTGCTGCCATAATACAACCAATAAGAAAGAGGAAGAGGTTGAGGTTGTGACTGAATGCTGGACCCGGGGCTGCAGATTCTCCTTTGCTGAAAACAACTGGGTTTGGACAAGGACTATTTTCACAGGCTTGATCTGGAGGAGAGACATAAAATACTTATAACAACCCCAGGATTTCGTGGCTGAAACTATGCTGCCCTCCAACAGCTGCTCAGGACTAGTTCTCTCTTCCTCCAAAAGCACAGGCCCCTACCCTGTGAGCTAAAGGAGAATCTTCTTTATCAGTATAGGGTTTATGACACACAGCTGAACAGTTCTGATTCCATGCAATAAAGGGAAGTGGTGTACACACCCACACCGCACTAGCCAGTTTACTGCAACGCTTCTGTCCACGGTACTGTGCAAACAAACACAACCCCCCTTTACGGTATAATAAATGTTAGCCCCATTTTATAGGTGGGCAAACCGAGGAACAGAGAAGTGAAGCGGCCTGTCTACATTCACACGACAAGTGAATAAAGGAGCCTAAGATTAACTCAGGAGTCCCTGGCTACAAGTCCACTAAACACCATCTCTCTTAACAAGAAGGGGCTGATAACCCCACCCCGCTTAGCCTACTGCTGCGGCTAAGGCAGAAAGGTGACCGTCAACAGTCCAGAGATAAATAAAAAGCACAGACTGGATTCTGCCCTGGAGCCCACGGGAGCGACATGCGCGACCCAGAGCAGGATCCGGCCCTGAGTGTTGATTTATAAATCCGTATGTACACATCCATTTGAATTCTGACAGAATGACGGCCGGCAGCCGCTGAATTCACAGCATTCCGCGCAGATCACATTGATCACTGCAGGCCAGGGCAGCACAGAAGCGGATTATAAAACACCGCACTGGCTAGCATTTCTGCAAAGCTCCCTCACGGCGCTGCCCTCTCTCGGCTATTTCATTGTTTCAATGTTAGTCCCTCCTCTCCTTCCCCACCTTTTGTTGTCCCCCGTCCCCCCCCCCGCCCCAGGGGAGGATCTGCTGTTGTCAGGCCCAGCTCAGCTCTGATTACAAGTGCAAAAACTGGTAGGATCACTGAGGTGTGCTAAGGAAAAACAAAATACACCCCCCCCACACACACACAACAACGGAATAGGCCAACGCACTGCAAGGCGGTCAGAGAGTTCTTTGCTTCCCTCATTGCTCTAACCTATTGCCACTAATCCAACAACCTGCTCCTCGGGCGGCCAGACAGGCGGCTTCATTCTGCTCTTGCTTATGCTGGTATGAGCCAGGAGATCTGATTTTGGCCTAAACCAGCCCTTGCAATTGGGAAGTTTGGGAACAATCCATTCGTGGAGATAGGAGGAGGGGAGGCCAGGGGGAAGCGTCTTCAAAATCTCTCTAATATTTTCCAAAACTCCTCCGCTCCTTTGATTACAGCTGGTCAGGGAGGGTGTCAAACTTCCCCTCCCTTCCCCATCACGCCTCTGTTCCCAACAGGAAGGGGGGGGGGGGAAGGGGAAGAAATTATACTTTCAAATCAAGGCCTCTTTTCTCTCCTCTCTTTTTCAACCGCCCGGCCCTTTCCTCCCCCAGCCAGAGCACATGTAGAAGAGAATGGTTCTCCATTGCCTAGCTTCTCTGGTGAATGGCACTCTATGAATACCACGGGTTAGCCTCAGACTGAACAAGATGCTGGACCAAGTTTATTACAACAAGGGTATTTCCGCAGCCATCAAAAGCTCTGTATATACCCGCAGGTTTATACTGGAACAGACCTGGCCAACACTGCACTGACTCCCTGTCTGTTTCACGGTTGCCCTCCCTTTGCTTTTGAAGCTCTTCAAAGCAGACTGTGTGGTGTGGTAGGAGCTGCAGAGGAGAAGGCCCTGGGGCCAGAATTTGTGACACAGGGAGAGCAGTCGGAAGAAGGAGGTTCTAACCCCAAGCTGTCGGACTCAGTGGGTGAGCAAATCATCCGGTCTTTCTGTGCCTCAGTTTCCCCATCTGTAAAATGGGATAATACCTAAACCATGGGTGGAGGGAGGACCTCAACTCGCTACTGGTTCTAAAGCACTGAGAGCCTCGATAAAAGATGCTATGCACAGTATCACATGGACCTGTCTCATATGCGTGTGTAATCTATATACACCTACCCCTAACGCTGTCCCTCCTCCACTGCATATGCCTATATGCAGTCCCAAATTGTGGCCCAAGGGCCTTCTCCTCTGCAGCTCCTGCCACACCAAGCAGCCTTCTTCCATCCTTCCCATTTCATCAGCTCCACATCTTGTATCCGGTCTCGGCCATAAACCTCTCCCCGATCTCTGCCTCTTAATTCCTCCGGTCTCTGCCCTTATTTTTTAGTTAGCTCTGTACAAAGCACTTGGGGATGGGGATCTGCAGCAAAGCAGGCACAAGCAACCAAGCTGTCTAGGTGCGATCGCATTCCGAGGCCTTAGTATAAATGCGGCAAGGAAGACGAGGGGGAGGGTATAGGAAGAGGAAAGAACTATTTCAACCCACAGCCAAGGAATTCAATAGGGAAATTCACGACAGTTTTAGTTGACTGATGGCCTAAAGGTACCGTCTTGCTTTGAGAGACTCCTAGGATCAAGACAAGTTCATGCTTGGGGTAACTTCCCGGACTTCAAAGGCTTTACACCAGGGATGGCTAGGCGCCCCCAAGATTCCTCTGAAACACCCTTTCCTGCTATCTTATGCATTTAATTTCCTGTCTTCTAAACCGTCAGGAAAACCAAGGGCAGCAGCAAAGCCCACACAAAATGGAGATGGGGCCAGGGAGGTCTGACGAGATCACCTATGACGGCCTAAAAAGACACTGCACATAAAGGCAGAATCCCAGGGCACAAAAACCGGTTCCCATTTGGCAGCCCAGCACCGGAATAACAAGGGGCACTGCAGGTCAGGGCCGAGGAACATCGGAAGGGCTGTGGGCAGGGAATTGAAGGACATTAGCAGAGCTATGTATGGGGTGTCTAGGACTAGAATAGCTAGGGACTTCCCGCGAGTGCGGAGGTGCACTGGCATAGCTGGGCGGGACCTAGTGCTGGAATAGTCGTGAGTCTGGAGTGAGGCACGTTTGCAGAGCACTATGGGAAAATGCTTGCATAGCATCTGCCCTCACTGACCACAGTCACGAGTACTCAATTACACCAAGCTCTACGCAAATATGTATAAACACTACCCATCCGATGATCTGTACCGCACACACACACCTGCTAACAAATCACCTGGCAATCACGCCTATTAAATCAAACCCTATGCACTATAAGATACAAAACCTGGCTTTGTTTTTAAAATGCAACCCACCTCAGCTCTGCCTACAGGTTCTCAGTTCTAGCCGGTGCCAGACACCCAGTATTTAGAGGCACTCCAGTTCCAATCATATTTTTTACCATTGGGAGAGAAGGACCCTTTCAAGGGGAAAAAAAAATCCCCCCAGCTCCACAGCTGTCTATCAAACAGAGGCTTGCAGAGCTCCCCCTTTGAAACCCATTGTGTAACTGACAATTTTTTGTCCTTGCTGGAGTGCGTCAGGGAAAAACCGATAGGGCCAGCCAGGAAAGGGGGTGGGAAAAAAGCCACAAGGGACATTTTTCACAGATCATCTGCAGGGAGGGTATGGCCGGCCACTGCTTTGCCTGGACAGGCACGATTAACAGGTCACATCTGTGTCAGGCTCTGCAGCCAATTCTCCCAGCAGTGCACTGGCACAAGGCCTGCCTCGGTACAGAAATTTCACTCCCAAAAAATCTCCCCCAGCAGGAGCTGAGAATTCATCACTGTTCCCCCCCCACCAATCCATTTCAGACTTTTGGCAAATACTACAGGTCTCCTCCCTCCTGGATTTTAAAACAGAGCTGAGATCAACTCGGCTCTTTGGGTGATTAAAAACAAACAACTCCCCAACCCACCACGTCCATTAACGCTGCTAAATCCGAATTAATCCCGTAGTGTAGACCAGGCCTAAAAAGCCAAAACCATCTTCCCCGTGCAATAGCCCAATCGGCACCGCTCTGGAAACAGTGCTGTACCGCCTCAGCCCCTGAAGGGGGAGCACTGAACATGGTTTTCAAAAGGTCTCACCAAAACAATGCTCTTCATATATAGAACTCCCATTCTTCTGAAAAAAAATACTAAAGCTATTCAGAATATAGAAGAATCCCCCCAAACACACACACACACACACCAAGCTGTTCTACCTTTAAGGCAAGACAAATAGCAGGATTAAAACCCCACAGCATCCCTTAAAAAAAAAAAAAAAGGAAAAAAGAAAGACCAAAGCACAGGTTATAAACAGTATTTTAACTCTGTACTGTCTGCTTTGAGATTCTCAAGTGAGCTTCCATTCAGGCTAGTCTAAGTCAATTGCATCCAGTGTAAAGACCAGGATGAACATGGCAACATTTGGAGAATGTTTGGGAGGAAAAAATATTTTGCTGGTTTTGTTTCCTGTCTTCCTTCAAATCCCCATTAGGTGACTTCAGAATCGGAGACAAACTTTTCTTTAAATAGACAAATAAAAACCAAAGAACAACAAAGAATTGTTCCCAAGATGGGTTCTTTTGCAAGGTTGGAAGGAGATTCCATTATGACCGGGGATAAAGGGCAGCCCGGGAACTTTAAGATTTCAACAATGAAGGCAGGGCCTGAAGAGAAACTCCTCATTTTTTGATTCCTTGATACAAACAAAATGAAAAGGAACAAAACAGAGGGTTTTTATTTCCACGCCACAAAAACAGGAAATAAAGGAGAAAACATCTCAAGGGGGGAGGCGATATATTACACACATTCGCACGCGAAAGATTAGCACATATCGTTTGTGGTTATCTGTATTGCAACAGTGTCTGTGAGCTTCAATCATGGACCGGGACTCCCCTGTGCCAGGCACTGTACACACAGAGAGCAAAATGACAATCCTTTGCCCTGAAGAGTTGAAATCTACGTACAAGACGATCTGCCTTTGCAATTCTGCATGTGTTTATTCAAGACCCACCTGCCCCTTCTCCCATACAGTCGCTGTGCCCCCACTCCTGCCAACCTGGAAAGATCTCGCCTGACTCGTGCTCAACATACTGTTTATAGTGTGGTGGTACTTGAAGGTCTCAACTAGATTGTACAGCCCTAGCGCAACTGAGACCAAACACACTGAAAATGACAATCCCTGCACCCAAAGAGCTTACAGTCTCCAAGACTAGACCTAACAAGTGGAGGACACAAACAAAGGGTCAGAGCTGGGTGGCAGGGGACCCGGATAAGAAAACTAATACGATGGCCACATGCCTTGGGCCTGTCGAGGCAATGATCACAACTTGCCACCTGGCTAGCTGTGATCAGGTTACCTTGAAAGGCCTCCAGTGCTGATGTCAGCCCCAGGCCCTTGTTCAGACATGGAGGTGGATCCAGAGTCCAGCTACACATTAATATTAGGAAGGTGACAGAGGAGACAATCAGGCCCGGAGTCTCCGAACGGGGTGGGGAGGGATAGGTCAATGGTTTGAGCATTGGCCTGCTAAACCCAGGGTTGTGAGCTCAATCCTTGAGGGGTCCATTATAGTGATCTGGGGCAAAAATCTGTCTGGGGGATTGGTCCTGCTTTGAGCAGGAGGTTGGACTAGATGACCTCCTGAGGTCCCTTCCAACCCCGATATTCTATGGGGAAAAAAAAAAACCAAAAAGATCCATGAGGAATATCACATGACCAGTTACTCTCAGACACCTTCCCCCCAGCCCCAGATCTCACTAGCTCCGTGCTATTAGCCATTTATCAATGTCATTATATAGCCCAGCTCTTTGGGGTTCTTCGCCATCTCTTGTTGTGTTGTGGTTAACCACACTCAGACATGGGAGTCAAAGGGAATATTCGCCTGAGAAAGAACCACCAGATCCGGCCCTTAGTGTCCAAGCTCCTGAGGGCAGGAAGTTGCCATTTCTTATTTGTCTGCAAAGCACCATGCACACTAAACATATAAATGGGCAGATCCCAAGGCCTACTGACAAAAGGTGGGTTCCTTGCTATTTTATTGAAGGGGGAAACTGAGGCACAAGACGTAGGTCACATAGTGAGCTAATGGGATAACTGGGAACAGAAGCCAGATCTCCTGACTCCCAGCTCTGGGCTTTATCCACTGGATCACGGTGCCTCGCTTATTCAGACAAACTCAGGCTGATGACTTGTAGAATTGTTGATTAAGAACCTCAATATTTGGCCTAATCTATGTAAGGAATGTTTCCGGTCCTCATTACAACATCAGAGCACTTCACAATCTTCAGTGCATGGCCCTGTAGGGGGGACCAGTGCCGCCATCCCCATTGGACAGAGGAGAAACTGAGGCACACAGGGGCTAAGTGACTCCCCTAAGGTCACACAAGAAGTTTGTGGCAGAACAGGGAATCAAACCCAGGTCTCGAGTCTCAACTAGTTCCCTAACCTCTGGACCATCTTTCCTAAATAGTAAAGGTTTGCAGTGAGGCTGAAGTGTATTCCTTGACTGGCTGTAGCTTTGCACCCTGCAGTTTAGCCAGGAAACCCCCTGAAGGGGCTGATGCGGAGCCAGCAGAAGGTATCCTTCGAGCAGCAACACATTTTAAAAGTGGGCGTGGATGAGATCCAAGTCTGCTGGGAACGCACCCGGAAAATTCCTTGGCGCTGCACAGCGGACCACCCCATTGCGTGGGTTTCCCAGCCCGGCCAGCCACTCCCGACTCTGGGATGAAGGTATCTTTTCTACTTTTCCCAGAGAGGATGAATTAACAGAAGCAAACAAACGCTTCTCACAAGCCTGGCTGAGTCTTTGCCCTTCCTCAGGGTGGGTGTCGGGGGGGAACCACTAGCAGCTCCATGCAAGCCTTGGCTTTCCCAAAAAAACCCGGAGGGGGAAAAACCACTTCTGTGTGAGCTCACACTGGGTCCTCTCTGCAGAGCATCCGCCCCTCCCCCCCCAGCCTGGCCATCCAACTGGAAAGTAATTATGTTGCGCTTTTTATTTATTACCGTGTGTGTTTTTTTTAATTGCTAAACGGTGACTCATCTTGGCAGCATTAAAATACACAGGAAATCATCCCCATTTCACAGCAATCACCATTCGATTCACTGTTAAATATTTATTCCGCGCACTCTGGCGCTGGGAGGAAGCGAGGGCCCCACTGTCCTGAAGCAGTTGTGCAGGAGACAGCAGAACAGAAGAGGAGAGGCCTCGGGAGCCAGCCCAAGGAAGACAGCAACGCTGGGATGGGTTGATGGCCTCCGCGCTTGTTAGCTGTCCCCAGTCTCCGCAGCTAAAGGCAGGGACTAGACCCCAGGATTAGGGCAGGAAGGACTCCACCAGGCCACGCTGCCAAACAAGCTTCAACGTACAAAACCCCCTATTATTTCAGTTCTGGGCACGAGCTCGCGAAACCCCAGTGGTCTGTGCTCCTCCCAGGATGGGCACGGGTCCCACCCGTCCCCACCACAAACTCTTCATTGTTCAGCCAAATGTCAGCTTAAGTGCCCACAGGCAGAAAAGCTGGCGCATTAGCCCACTGCGCCCCCATGCTGCCCTCTCCCCAGGGCTTTTGGAGAAGGCCAAGCACTGGTGACACCACCCCCAGCTGCTCAAGTTCCTACCCCTGCCTCACCCCTCCTCCTCAACACGCACCTCCAAGGGGTTTCAAACATCATCAGAGGAGGGAGACTGGTGGAGCCCGGGGGCGGTGGGAAGAGAGAGGAGAGGCTGATTTGACCCGGACAAGCCATACCAAGGGAGGGATGCATTGTAATCAAGGCATTGCTTGCCACCCCTGGGAGCAAGCTGCCTGAAACCAGATTTCAATGCAATTCAACCTACGAACCCATCTGATTTCCCTTCCACCCTCGCTTATTTGGAAAGCAAACAGGACCTTCAGAAAAGGTTCTGGAAGCAAGTCCTCGGGCAAAGGGCCTCTCTTTGCTGATGTTTTGTTCTAAACCAGGATGATTTCGTTCAGCGTTCATTCGCTGCAACAAATGGCCCACGGAGGGGATCACTTCAGATCCTTTACGTTATAACCACATACCCATAATTAGCTGCCTCGCCAAGTTACCCATATCCTCTTTGTTAATTAGTCTGCAAAGCAGTTGGAAGGTTTCAAGTCCTATTGTCACCAGTGGGTGACAAATGACTTCAAAAGATCCCCATCAAATGCCTCACTGCTTCCTCTCCTCCACCTCCACTCCATTGTCTGAATAACCCCTTGAAAGCAGAAAACACATACCCCATCCCAGTGATTTTATCACCCACCCCTGTTTGGCACGCACTTTCCCCCACCCCCATGATGCCTTTCCAGCTGAGCTTGAAATTAACGTCTGCTTTAGTGCTTTTGTAGCCACACTAGTCCACAGGATATGAGACACAGTAGGTAGGTTGGTCCAGTCAAAGATATTACCTCACCTACTTTGTGTCTCTCATGTCTGCTTTTGTTTACTTCCCCATTTCTACCCCAGCACCACTGAGGAGCTAGGAACAGGACATTGCATCAAATGGCAGCTGCAGAACCATCAGGGAGGAGGAGTGCAAGGAGTTATTTTGTGTAGGTCCTACATAAACACTGGGCCTTTTCAATAAACAAATAAAAAGATTCTCAATGGCACAACAGAGGATTAAAGATGAGGTAGATTGGGGAATAGGTGGCAAATTCCTCCCCTAATGATTTTAAAGCAGATGGAATTTGGGGAGGGGGTGTCAGATTTGACTGTGCCCACTTGAGTCTGGAATCTTCCCGAGTAAAAGCCCTTGATCAAAAAGAATCGCCGTGGGGGGCTAGGTAAAGGTTCAGATAGGCAAATACGCAGGGGAAGTGATTCGCTTCCATCCCCCACTCAAATTGGAAGAGATCTATGAAGTCCCTTTGCCTTGCCCCACTGGCCAGTCCCAGGTCGGTTCCAATGACACATTATTTTTAAGGACTTTGACCATCTCTTTGTGACTGGAATCTCCTCGGGGCAGGGACTTACTTGCCTTTGCTCGTCTCTTGGACAGCACCATGCACGCCACGGGCGCGCTGCAACCAGCACAGTCGTCTCAGAGAAAGAGACAAAAAGGGACAACCGCGGGGTCCACTTACCCTGATCTCGTTACGCCGGATTTCCACGTCACACACCGAATGGCCCTGGTGGGCCCCGCTGTAGTAGCAGCAGAATTGGCACACGGCGACCTGCTCCGCTTCACAGTGGTACAGTCGGTAGGCGTTGTGTTGGGGGCAGCTCCAGGCCCGGACGTCGTCCGCCTCCACCAGGAGGTGCCCCCGGGCCGTGGAGGGCTGCTGCAGGTGCGTCTGCACGTGAGATTGACAGCAGGGGGCCTCGCACCTCAGACAGATCTTTTGGGCGGGCAGCGGGGGGCCCCTGCGGCAGAAGACGCAGTGCAAGACCGAGGGGGTCTTCTCCAGGTTGAGGGAGTTGAACTTTTCCACAATGTTGGTCAGTTTCAAGTTCTTCTCCAGGTTGGGTTTCTGGTTGTAGGCCTGATTGCATTCCGGACAGCGCACTAACCCAGTCTCTTTGGCCCACGCCTCCCCTATGCAGCCCCTGCAGAAATTGTGCTTACAAGGAAGTTGAACGGGTTCCACAAAGACATGCAGGCAAATGGGACAGATAAGTTCCTCTTCGAAACAGTTCTTCCAATTTTCAGCCATTTCTACGGATAGATTTATAATCTCTCTCTTACAATTTCAGTTTGATCTACAGATGCAGCTGGAGAGTGGGCTTTTCCCCCTGCAGTGGGAAGTCTGCCGGAAAACTGCTATTGAAAAATAAAATAATAATAATAAAAAATAAAAACTACAGTATATCCTAAAACTCAAAGTAAAATAACCCACGGAGCAGAGTTCTACCAAACTCAAACACTAACCAAATGTATATATATGATTTGATTAAGGGCCAGTGTCAGTTGAAAAAAAAACACAGAAGCTTTCAGGGTTTAAAGCCCACAATTTTAACAACTCTTAGGAGCAGTTTTGTTTCTTTTGATTCCGGAAGGTGAATCAAAACTTACTGAAAGTTGGGGGGAAAAAATCCATACAAAATCCAGTAGCAGAGTCCAAGTTCTATAAAAACCTCCTAAATTTAGAACTCCGGATTTGATTTTTCTTGTCTTCGGTTTGCAACTGACATTCAATATTTTAAAGGGACTTTTGTCCACCAACCCGGTCAGAAGCCCAAGAGAATAGACTGCCTCCGATTTTTTTTTTCCCTTTCCTTTTCTCCCTGAGGGGAGCTAGGAATTAGTCTTAAAAAAAAAAAAAAAATCCGAGTTAAGATCCAAATGGAAGATTAAAAAACAATGAAACAACTAACTGGATTCTTTCAACTGCCCCAAAGATTTTCTTCTAACCCAGCTGAGCAGCAAAAAAAATTCTGTCGGTTGCTTTGGAATAGTGAGATCTTGGACGGAAGAATACAGTGGGAAGATGGGTCAATCATTCAGATGAAATTCCAGCCCAGAGCCAAAGGAACCCTCCCTGTCCCTTCCTCCTTTCACAGACAGGAATGAGAACGAAAAAAGGTTTGGGAAAGAGGGGAAAAAAAGGCCCATGAAACAAAAAAATCAACCTGTGCTCTAAATTCTCACTAGGGAACAGGTTTAGAAAATGAAAATCTGGTTTCAGGATCTGGAGAGATTCTGAGTCAAGGCAAAAACATCCCAAAGTAGAAATAATAAAAACAAAACAGCAGCTCAATATTTGGGAGAGAGCTGGGTCGCTGGTAGGGAAACAAGCAGGCCTTGATCAAACTGAAAAGGAATGTCTCAACTGCTAATGAAGAGCCCTTCCCCCTTCTTTTCCTTCTCTTCTCGGTTTTCTCTCTGACATGAAAAGCTATTTCTCCTTTCAGATCCAGCCTGCAGCAAGGGGCTGAGAGGGAGAAGCGGAAAGAAGACGGCTGAAATGTACAATTCCAGCAGGATCTAGTCAATTCTCAGCCATTTTGAGTGGCCTCTCTCAGTTTGGATTTTAAAAAGAGAACCACCCGATTAAAAGGGTGGATTAAAAAAAAAGTAATAAAACCAATACAAAAGAATCGACCTGGCAGACGGCACCACCCTGCAAAGCAGGCGCCTGATGGGTCAGGGTAAGGAGGGGAAACTCCAAATCGCGTCTGTGCAGCGGCAGCTGTTCTCGTCTTTTGGCTTTATCATCAGATCAAAAAAAAAAAGCCAACACGCTCATCACGGCCACCTCCAGCCATCTTGGTTTCCTTTTCCTTTTCTTTTTTTCTAAATAATCTCTTTAATAAAAATAGACGTCTCTTCTTGTCCTCCCTACGCCCCCAGAACCCTACAAAAATAACCTGGCAGCACAAGGGTTTCCAGGCTCTCTCTTCTCCCCCCCCCCCCGAGTCCCCGCCCCACGCAGGGGGAGGTGGTGGGGGGGAAATAAACCGACTCCCTACAAAATTAAAATAAAAAGAAAAAAACCCCCCACCCACGAACCAGCCACAACCCAAGCGGGCTCGCCCCGATGTCACACGCGCGCCGGGGGAAAGGCGACCGGGGCAGCGGCTCCCCTAGGCTGGGCCATACAGAAGGAATACGGACTCCTGACAGCTACGGAGCCATAGTCAAGAAAGAGGCTGTCACATCCCAGGTGCAGAGCGGGGGGGGGGGGGGCCGGGTCCTCTTCGGGCTGTCGCTGCGCAGGGGGGCGGCCCGATCCCCCCGCCCCGAGCGGGCTCCCCTGGGGCCGCGGCGCCTCGTTCGCCGCCGCCGGCGAGTGACCACCCGGGGAGCGCGGGGGGATCCGGTCCGGAGGCTGCCGCGGCCGCCGACTCCTCCTCGCCCGCTGCTGCCGCTACCGCCGCTGCCTCCCCCCGCCCGTGGCCGCGTCTCACGCCGGGGCTGAGCCGCCGCTGCAGCCTCTAGCCCGGGCCCCGCCCCGCCGGCCCACGTGACCGCCCCAATTCGCTACATTGAAACACCGCCGCGTTCGGCCCCCTGCCTTAAAGCGGCCGCGCCTGGGCGGCAGAAGCGGCGGGGGAGGAGGGGGGGGCCCACCGATCTCCACCTCCCCCACGCCTGCGACCCTCACCGCACCCCTGGCAGGGTTAGGGCTGTGATGACCGTGGCACTCGGGACCCCCAGGCCTGGGCCCCGCCGCGGTACCGAGACAGCCGCTGCCCCAAAGAGCTTCCCATCCTTGGCAGGAGAGGATGGGGGGCAGCGGGGTGACCAGATGAGAGGAAGAAAATATCGGGACACATGGGGTGCGCCATGAAATATCAGGACAAATGGCGTCCCGACTAAACTAGGGTGACCAGACAGCAAGTGTGAAAAATCAGGACGGGGGTGGGGGGGTAATAGGAGCCTATATAAGAAAAAGACCCAAAAATCGGGACTGTCCCTATAAAATCGGGACATCTGGTCACCCTACGACTAAACATCAGTCGGGATGCGGGACAAACGCCTCAATATCGGGACAGTCCCAATTTTATCGGGACGTCTGGTCACCCTGGGGGGGGCAGGAGGGGACCTGCAAGAAACAACCAGGCCCCGCTGGTTAGCGCGAGAGGCCGAGCGCGCAAGGCAGCAAAGTCCGTCAACGTGCGCTCGGAGGCTCACTGCTGCAGGCGGTGTAAAGACACCCTTAGACATGTAATTCCCACTGAAATCAACGTCAGGTAGGTGCCTAAATACCTTTGGGGAGCTGGGCCTCACAATCTTTAAGATATTTACCCTCACAACACCCCTGTGCAATACGGAAACGCTATCATCCCCATTTTACAGATGGGAGACTGAGGCACAGAGCAGCTAAGGCCTAAGCACCAGACCATGTTGTGTGCGACCAAAGCTCTCCAGGAAAATAGGTGGTTTTTCTAGCTGCCTGCCCTGCAAACTCAGCCTGAGATCTGAGAGACAGATTAACGCATTGCCAACAATACAGATCCTGGAGCTAGGACGTTGTAGGGATGTGTGCACTGGTTTTAGGGGTGTTGGTTTTTAAGCATAGCAGAGTCTTACAGATTTGCATACAACCTTGTAAAGGCCTCCATGTTTTCTGCACCCTGTGAGAAAAGCAGTCTAAGTACGGCCAACCCCAAGTGTTCCAAAATCATGAGTCACGCCCCCCCCAAAACGCCTGTGAGATTGGCTTCAAAATCATGAGACTGAAACCAAAAATAATGAAGTTTGGTTACTTGTTATCTTACTTCTGTGTTTTGAGCCTTTGAGCTACACTCGGGTCATGTTTTTGAAGCCCAGACCTTACCCTTTTAAAAATATGAATAGTCACATGAATCTGGGAGCTGGGGCTTTACGAAAAAAAACCCAACCAAATACCATGAGAGTCGGGATAAAATTGTGAGAGTGGGCAACACTATAAGTGTCCCTGGAGCCAAATTCTTTTTGGAATTAAATGCTCACCCCAGTTTTTAGGCGTGATTCTTATTTCTTTCCTCAGCGAAGATAAATGATTTAGAAATATTTCCAGCTTTACTCACCAGTGCTGATCACAGTGAGCTGACTTGTACTTCACCACGCTCTGCGTTTAGCTTCATCGCGGCTCGGGATTTGGTGAAACTCCTTTCACTCGGGCCAGTCCAGGGGCTTGTCAAACCCAAAGGGCCGGGGAGCGCTGAACTTCGGCAGTTTTCTTTTCCTGTTATTGATCCTGCTCCAGAAGGAGTTTATCTCGGACACCGTCATGTGCCAGTGGCAAAGAATCCTAGAGAGCATCACTTTCTTCCAACACGGAACATGGACCTTTATTAGAATAAGCAACGCAGTGCTAACCCTAAAGCTCCTCTGTTTCTCTCTGCTTTACTGTAGAGCTCTGCCTAGAAGCTCCCCAAGCCTCAGTGCTGCCTGGCGGATTGCTACAGATTTAAAGAAACAATACCCAGAACGTCACCGTTTCGTTAATTCTTTTGACCATGAGCAACGCAGACTAGAATCCGGATCTCTCTCTCTCTCTCGATGCTGCGTTGGTTCTGCAAGGAGAAGAGGCGTATAAAGCAGGTGCTCAGAGGGTACAGTGGTGAAGACCAAAGTACTGAGGAAGACAGAAGTAGTAAGCACTCATTTTACTCATGAAAGTGAGACGATCTGACTCTGAACACACACGGGCAGCAGGTCAAGTGAGAAAGGAGGAGCCGATAGTCACTTGCTTTTAAACTGGGGCCCAACAAGCTCTGTATGGCCTGTCCTCACCAGGGTTCATAACCACATTTGAAAGGGTTGGTGGTGGCTTGCATCCATGCAATGGTTTCAAACACAGCTGAAGTAGCACCTAGCAAGCTGGAGGGTGAGAAGCGCCATTAGTGGTTTACAGCAATTGTTCCCAAGCACCTCCAGGTACTGATTCCACGGGCCTCGGAGCCTGTAGCTGGCCCGTTCCTGCCTTAATAGTTGGGCCCTGATGTGCTACTGCATCTGACTCAGCTGCCCCCACCCTCGGGCTCAGGGGAGCTGAGTCGGCTCCGAACAGCAGTCACGATTTCGCAGCCAGCCAGGTTAGAGAGCGCACAGCTGCTGACAATCTATAGAGACCTTCACACCATTTTACAGACTACAACCTATGGCACCTTGCCTCAGGAGAGCTGCTCCGTGTAACCGACATCAGGATCTGAATGCTGCCATCTCTAGGGTGGAGGGCAGCAGCTAACTGGTGAAAAATAAGGAGAATAGACTTCAGTTAAAGACAGAGCCAAGTCCTGACCCACACAAACAGGGGATGAGGAATCAAGTTGTTAGCCTGGCAAATGAGTACAATCGGGGTCAGCCTTACACACAATCTGAACGCAAGGGTCAGAGGGGTAGCCGTGTTAGTCTGGATCTGTAAAAAGCAACAGAGGGTCCTGTGGCACCTTTAAGACTAACAGAAGTATTGGGAGCATAAGCTTTCGTGGGTAAGAACCTCACTTCTTCAGATGCAAGTGTCCCAGGACAGCTCACCTAGGGCCGGTGTCCCTATCATGCTGTGATACCAGCGTGGGATGGAGAACCTCATCTCCAGCCACACAGGGGAGCAATTCGTAGACTGATCCAGCCCTTCCAGCAACTGGTTCTAGCTTGGGGTCTTGCGAACTGCAAGACTGGCCGTGGGTACCAAAAACTCATGGGCCAATCCAGCTCCCAGTGAGCATTTTGCCCTAGGGTCAGGACGGGGCCATTCTTTTGTGTCCAGACATTTTAGCTGTGTTTTGAACAATTTATGTTTTGCCCACACGGTCTCTTTGAACCCCAAATTCCCACCTGTGTTGTTTTGTTTTGTTTTTCATTCTCTTGGAGATTGGGCAATTCTCCTTTTCCCTTGGAAGAGAACATAGGGGTGTGCCTGTTATCACATCTCTCCTGCCAATCTCCTTATCAGCAGCTGCTTTCGCAGGAGGAGGGAGGTTGTATATCCGACTCCTGCTGAATGTGCTAGGGTGTTGGAAGCAAAATATGTTTCCAATGTAAACACATTTCCCATAAGGAGAACTGAAAAGGCAGAACTCAAGAGTGGCTTAAAAACAGAACATTTAGATTAAAAAACCACGTAGTGCTTTCTGCCGAATCAAGATACCACTGTAATGCATGTTAACAGAAGGAAGCACTACCTTGTGGTTAAATCCCAGGACTGGGAGTCAGGACTCCTGACTCACTGTGTGACCTTAGGTTAGTCACGTGACCTCTCCGTGCCTCTCTTTGCCCATCTGTAAAATGGGGATACCAGTGATTTACCTCTCAGATTTAATTTGTCACTGTTTGTAAAAATGCTTTGAGCTCCTCAGAGAGAGGAAACTAGAGCATGGCAAAGCATAGTACGCTCATTATTACAGTGCACTGCGAGCTCCTTTAGCATCACAAAACACAGCCATCAGGCTGGCAGATGGCCCAGCACAATATAAATACAACCGGACCAAAGTGCTCATCTGCCCCGACGGACGTGTAATTCAATGCTGAATTCAATCCAGTGGCAGTGCGGGATGTGAAATCTTCTGCCTTTGCTAACTTTGGAAGTGCCTGCAAGTCACTGCAACCCAATGGGTGGTTGGTGCCCCTTGTGCTGTGCACTGGTGGGGCTGAATCCAATCTCTAGCAGACAGGAGTCTCTGCATCACAGAAGCCACCAATGCCCCTGGCCCCGTTGATGGCAATTTGGGCTCAGAGGCCAAGCACTGAATGAACCCTGCAGACTGACCTCTCTTGACACCTCTAGAAATGGTCGCGCCAGAATGGGCAGCACTGTCACTGCCACCCTACCTGGTCTGTGGATAAACAGGAGACGCTGGTCCCCAGCACTGTCAAACTGGCACAAAATGACTAAATATATTTCCAAATTCACTGAATTCAGCTGACAGGTTAAACCCTTGCCCAAGGCTTACAGGGTCCGTCTACACTTGCAGCTGGGAGCGGGCTTCCCAGTGTGGGTCAACAGGCTCGCGCTGTGCTCAAAACATCAGCTTGGGCTAGCCACCCAAGTCCAAACCCACCCAAGCCCCTGAGAGAAGGCTAGCCTGGGACGCTGTGGCCATACTGATGTTTTTAGCATGTTCGCTCGAGCAGAGCTAGCGTGTGTCGGTCTGGGGGGGGGGCTGCAACCCATGCTTCCAGCTGCTGTGTAGACACCCCAAAGATCCACACCATCCACACCTCTTTTTTAGCTGGGTTAAGTAAATACGATTTGTAATCTAGTAATACCTCCCATCCAAGGATCTCAAAGCACTTTGCACATATCAATGAAGCAGGTAATTATTCCTGTTTTACAGATGAGGAAAATGAAACCCAGCGAGTCTGGCCGGCATTTTCAAGAGCAGTCCCTGCTTTTGTGTACCTGGCTTGCGACCCCTGATTTCCAGAATGGCTGAGCGCTCACACCTCCCGTTGAAACCAGTGGTTCAATCCCTCTGCAAAATCCAGCCCGAAGTGCCCACCTGAAAATCAGTGACCCCTCTGGAAACTTGGCTTTAGCGGAGTTTCCCAAGGTCAGGGAGGATCAAATCCGACCTGCCTGACCCCCAGTCATGTGCCTGAACCACAAGACCAACTTTCCTCTTTAAGCAGAGTCTATTTGGGCAGCAAAGAGACTCGGGCTCCATGAGCCATAGTTGAAGCTGTACTTGAGTTCAGTCATTCGTGAATGAAATTGGTTTGCTGGGTTCTTTCCACACTTCCCCATTTCATAACTTTATGTAAAACTTCGGTGCGGTTGTGTGAGAGCCAGCGAGCAGGGGCTAAAACCCAGTCAGGACGTACCTCTGTGGGCCTGAGACAAACAGCCTGTTTCCGTCCCGAAGAGGAGACACAGGCGCCCCAGACACAGAGGAACAGCCCCGAAGATTTGTATGCGCCGCGAGGTTCCGAGAACCCAGCTCACGGTTAGTCAGAAGAGTCTCACTATTTGCCTAGCAAATAACGACCTGCAGAAGAGCTCTGTGTAGCTCAAAGGCTTGTCTCTCTCAGCACCAGAAGTTGGTCCAATAAAAGATATTACCTCACCCACCTTCTCTCTCGAATATCCTGGGACCCACCCAGCTACACCACCACTGCATACATATTTACCTAGCAGTCATTCATGCTACAGCTCTACCCTAATGCAAACTCTCTCCTGCTTCCCACCCAGG
>NW_020664446.1:3877857-3890469 GCF_002925995.2 Terrapene triunguis | reverse complement strand
TGCAGGCTCTGGGAGGGTGTTTGGGTGCAGGAGGGAGCTCAGGGCTGGGGCAGGGAGTTGGGGTGCGGGAGGGGGTGAGGAGTGCAAGCTCCAGTCGAGCAGCACTTACCTCAGTTGGCAACACAGCAGATCTAAGGCAGGCTCCCTGCATGCCCTGGCTCCACGTGGCTCCCAGAAGCAGCTGGCATGTCCGGCCCAGTTCCTAGGTGCAGGGGCGGCCAGGCAGCTCTGTGCCCACAGGCGCCGCCCCTGCAGCTCCCATTGGCCACGGTTACCGGCCAATGGGAGCTGCAGAGCCAGAGCTCGGGGCGGGGGCAGCGCGCGGAGCTTTCCTGATCGCCCCTGCGGCTAGGGGCCTCAGGGACAAGCCAGCTGCTTCCGGGAGCTGCGCAGACCCAGGGCAGGCAGGGAGCCTGCCTTAGCCCCCCTGCATCGCTGATCTTTTTGACCGGGCGTTCCAGTCGAAAACCGGATGCCTGGCAACCCTAGGCTAGGCCCGAGGTTTGAGAAGGAGCTGCAGCACGTAAGACTTTTGCACCAGTTCCCCTGATGAGCAGCAAGAAAACAAACATCGATGGATTTCTGACTGTGCTACGAGACACGCTCCAACATGCATGTATTTGCTTTGCCGAGGTTATTGAAACAGGCAGGCACACTCCTTGAGCACACAGAAGACACATTATCCAGAAGGCCCAGCTGGGACCGTGACCTAGCAAGAGCTCACCATGAACTAGTAAATCTAGTTGCAGCAGAAAACCAGATAAAGTGGGTTGCAGTTGAATTGGCATCGTTCTAACAAGCCCGGCACACATTTAACATCTGCGTTCTGGGAAGCTCTGGTGCGCAACTAAGCTAGTCTATGGGCAGACTCTATTAGGCCTTGTGTTGGGTGTGGCCCCCTAACGATCTCTTACCCTGTCTTAAATGAAGGGCGTGTTCACATATCAGTTTGAACAAGATTTTGTCTCCACCCACGACAAGGATTCACCCAGTCAGGAGCGGCGCAAGCGCTCTAAAGGTGGGGGGCCACAGGAGAAAATCAGTGACCCCTCTGGAAACCTCCCACAGCCCAAACCGTGGCCCTTCCCCCTGTTCCGGCACCCCTGCACCCAGTTCATACCAATATCTTTAAATACGAGGACAGATTCTTGGCCCTCTGCCACTCAGGCACTATAGAAACAAGTTGCAAACCATGTTGGAGCATAGAATCATAGGACTGGAAGGGACCTCGAGAGGTCGTCTAGTCCAGTCCCTGCACTCATGGCAGGACTAAGTATTATCTAGACCATTCCTGACAGGTGTTTGTCTAACCTGCTCTTAAAAATCCCCAATGATGGAGATTCCGCAACCTCCCCAGGCAATTTATTCCAGTGCTTAACCACCCTGACCGTTGGGAAGTTTTTCTTAATGTCCAACCTAAACCGGCCTTGATGCAATTTAAGCCCATTGCTTCTTGTCCTATCCTCAGAGGTAAAGAAGAACAATTTTTCTCCCTCCTCCTTGTAACAACCTTTTATGTACTTGAAAACTGTTATCATGTCCCCTCTCAGTCGTCTCTTTTCCAGACTAAACAAGCCCAATTTTTTCAATCTTCCATCATGGGTCATGTTTTCTAGACCTTTAATCATTTTTGTTGCTCTTCTCTGGACTTTGACCAATTTGTCCACATCTTTCCTGAAATGTGGTGCCCAGAACTGGACACAATACTCCAGTTGAGGCCTAATCAGTGCGGAGTAGAGCGGAAGAATTACTTCTCGTGTCTTGCCTACAACACTCCTGCTAATACATCCCAGAATGATGTTTGCTTTTTTTGCAACAGCAGTACACTGTTGACTCATATTTAGCTTGTGGTCCACTGTGACCCCCCAAATCCCTTTCCGCAGTACTCCTTCCTAGGCAGTCATTTCCCATTTTGTATGTGTGCAACAGATTGTTCCTTCCGAAGTGGAATACTGTGCATTTGTCCTGATTGAATTTCATCCTATTTACTTCAGACCATTTCTCCAGTTTGTCCAGATCATTTTGAATTTTAATCCTATCCTCCAAAGCGCTTGCAACCCCTCCCAGCTTGGTATCGGCCCCAAACTTTATAAGTGTACCCTCTATGCCATTATCTAAATAATTGATGAAGATATTGAACAGAACTGATCCCTACGGGCCCCCACTCGTTATGCCCTTCCAGCATGACTCTGAACCACTGATAACTACTCTCTGGGAATGATTTTCCAACCAGTTATGCACCCACCTTATAGTAGCTCTATCTAGGTTGTACTTCCCTAGTTTGTTTATGAGAAGGTCATGAGAGACAGTATCAGAAGCCTTACTAAAGTCAAGATATACCACATCTACCGCTTCCCCCCTATCCACAAGGCTTGGTACCCTGTCAAAGAAAGCTATCAGGTTGGTTTGACACGATTTGTTCTTGACAAATCCATGCTGACTGTTACTTATCACCTCATTATCTTAAAATGTTTGAAAATTGATTTCTTAATTATTTGCTCCATTATCTTTCCGGATACAGAAATTAAGCTGACTGGTGTGTAATTCCCCAGGTTGTCCTTATTTCCCTTTTTATAGATGGGCACTAGATTTGCCCTTTTCCAGTCTTCTGGAATGTCTCCCGTCTTCTATGACTTTTCAAAGATAATTGCTAATGGCTCAGATTATCCTCAGTCAGCTCCTTGAATATTCTAGGATGCATTTAATCAGGCCCTGCTGATTTGAAGACATCTAACTTGTCTAAGTAATTTTTGACTTGTTCTTTCCCTATTTTAGACTCTGATCCTACCTCATTTTCATTGGCATTCACTATGTTAGACATCCAATCGCCACCAACCTTCTTGGTGAAAACCGAAACAAAGAAGTCATTAAGCACCTCTGCCGTTTCCACATTTTCTGTTATCGTCTTTCCCCCTCATTGAGTAGCGGGCCTACTCTGTCCTTGGTCTTCCTCTTGCTTCTAATGTATTTGTAGAATGTTTTCTTGTTACCCTTTATGTCCCTAGCTAGTTTGATCTCGTTTTGTGCTTTGGCCTTTCTAATTTTATCCCTACATACTTGTGTTATTTGTTTATATTCTTCTTTTGCAATTTGACCAAGTTTCCACTTTTTGTAGGACTTTTTTTGAGTTTTAGATCATTGAAGATCTCCTGGTTAAGCCAGGGTGGTCTCTTGCCATACTTCCTATCTTTCCTACACAGTGGGATAGTTTGCTCTTGTGCCCTTAATAATGTCTCTTTGAAAAACTGCCAACTGTCTTCAATTGTTTTTCCCCTTAGGCTTGCTTCCCATGGGATTTTACCTACCAACTCCCTGAGTTTGCTAAAGTCGCCTTCTTGAAATCCATTGTCTTTATTGTGCTGTTCTCCGTCCTATCATTCCTGAGAATCATGAACTCGACCATTTCATGATCACTCTCACCCAAGCTGCCTTCCACTTTCAAATTCTCAACCAGTTCCTCCCTATTTGTCAAAATCAAATCTAGAACAGCCTCCCCCCTATTAGCTTTCTCCGCCTTCTGAAATAAAAAATTGTCTCAATACATTCCAAGAACTTGTTGGCTAATCTGTGCCCTGCTGTGTTATTTTCCCAGCAGATGTCTGGTTGGTTGAAGTCCCCCATCACCACCAAGTCCTGTGCTTTGGATGATTTTGTTAGTTGTTTAAAAAAAGCCTCATCCATCTCTTCTTCCTGGCTAGGTGGTCTGTAGTAGACCCCTACAATGACATTACCCTTGTTTTTTATCCCTTTTATCCTTACCCAGAGACTTTCAACAAGTCTGTCTCTTATTTCCATCTCAACCTCAGTCCAAGTGTATACATTTTTAATATATAAGGCAACACCTCCTCCCTTTTTTCCCCTGCCTGTCCTTCCTGAGCAAGCGATAGCCTTCTATACCAATATTCCAGTCATGTGTGTTATCCCACCTAGTCTCTGTGATGCCAACTACGTCATAGTTGTGTTTATTTACTAGCATTTCGACTTCTTCCTGCTTATTCCCCATACTTCTTGCATTAATATACAGACATCTAAGATACTGATTGGATTCCCTCCCTCCCCCCCACAAGTTGTGTCTTGTCTCTCCCTTATTTCTGCTATAACAGCCCATGCTCCCCCCAGATTCTGACCCTTCTCCCAGGTCTCCATGTTTTTGACTTAGCTGTGGGCCTTGGTCACCTGCCCCAGTCGAACCTACGTTAAAGCCTTCCTCACAAGGTTAGCCAGTCTGTAGCCAAATATGCTCTTCCCCTTCCTCGATAGGTGGACCCCAGCTCTGTTTAGCAGTCCTTCTTTCTGGAACAGCATCCTGTGGTCAAGGAAGCCAAAGCCCTCCTGGCGACACCATCCTCGCAGCCAAGCATTCACCTCCAGGACGGTTCCAGAGGAACGTGTTCTACTCACAAAACCCATAGGACTATTCCAGGATTTCATTGGAGGGCTCTTACCCAAGAACTGACCAGGCCTGAAGCTGCTGAGATCTCACTGCTTGAGAGCCGGGGCTGAAAGGCACTGTAGAAAGGGAGAGTTCACTTGTTATTATTATGACCGATAGCAACTGCCATTCAGAATCTCATTGCTGGGCAACTGAAGAGGGTGTTAACTCCCCTTTGCAATGACAGATACCAACTGCCAGTTAGAATTTCATTGCTGGGTATCTGAAGAGGGTGTTAACTCTCCTTTGCCATGATGGCAAAAAAATTGACAACGATTAGGCAGTGAGATGCAGGGCCGGCTCCAGGCACCAGCTTACCAAGCAGGTGCTTGGGGCGGCCACTTCGGAGAGGGGCGGCATGTCCAGCTGTTCGGCGGCAATTTGGCGGACGGTCCCTCACTCCTGCTCGGAGCGAAGGCCCTCCCGCCGAATTGCCGCCGCAGATCGCGATCGCGGCTTTTTTGTTTTGTTTTGGTTTTTTTTGTTTGGCTGCTTGGGGCGGCCAAAACCCTGGAGCCGGCCCTGGTGAGATGGCTCAGACCACTGCCTGTCATGCTGACCAATATTGTCTCATTGATTCCTTGTGCTCCCCCCTTCTGTCTGTCTATATCCATCTGTTGTCTCCTACTTTGATTGTAAAATCCTTAGTGCAGGGACTGTCTTTTTGTTCTGTGTTTGTACAGTGCCTAGCACAATGGGGTCCTGGCCCTTGATCGGCGTAATCACGAGTAGAAGTAGAGAAGTTATTTTCCCTCTGCATTTGGCACCAGTGTGATCGCTGCTGGAATAATATGTGCCTTTCTAGCGTTCACAATTCAAGAAGGATGTTGATCAATTGGAGAGGGTTCAGAGAAGAGCCAGGAGAATGATTAAAGGATTAGAAAACATGCCTTACAGTGATAGACTCAAGGAGCTCAATCTATTTAGCTTAACAAGGAGACGGTTAAGGGGTGACTTGCTCACCGTCTGTAAATACCATCATGGGGAACAAATATTGGATAATGGGCTCTTCATTCTAACAGAGAAAGGTAGAACACAATCCAATGGCTAGAAGTTGAAGTTAGACAAATTCAGACTGGAATTAAATAAGATGTAAACTTTTAACAGTGAAAGTAATTAACCATTGGAACAATTTACCAAGGGTTGTGGGGGATTCTCCATCACTGGCAGTTTTTAAATCAAGATGGGATGTTTTTTGAAAAGTTCTGCTCTAGGAATTATTTGGGGGAAGTTCTCTGGCCTGTTATGCAGGAGATCAGGCTGGATTATCACAGTGGTCCCTTCTGGCCTTGGAATCTCTGAAGCTACAACTTGGAATCCTGTGCGTTATGGTAACACAAATAATTCATAACAACAATGTTAGGATTCTAGCACACACCTGGTACACTAGCAAAGTGTCGGGAGGCTGACTGGCTGAGCCGGCTACCACGTGTTCCGGCTGTAAGCTCTGTCACCTCGCCCCTCTTTGCAGCCAAAATCTACACCTGGAAGGGGATGCTGGAGAATGCTTAGCAGAATTCCTCTGGACTGAGTGTTGAAGTTTTTGTTCTGTATGTTAAAAACTCATCTGAACATATACACCCCATTTCAGCTGAGGCCAAGCAGATGACCTGACTACTTGGGATTAGTAAGGGCCTGATTTTTACCCCAGCTTCCATTTCTGAGGGTGCAAAATTACACCCAGAAACAACTGTGCCTTCATTGTTGCGGACACAACTGTAATAATAATACTTGTTTGTACGTTCGCTAGGGTAGCGAGACTGTCGTCTTTGTTACTTGTCTGTACAGCGCCTGATACAACAGGGCCTTGATCCTTGACTGGGGACCCTCTCACGGCTATTAAACAGCCCCTTAGCCCAAGCCCTGCAAGGCTGAGTCACGCAGCAGGCACGGACCAGCCATGGGTTTTTAATAGAAATCATAAGAAGCAACCCCGAGCCAGCTAGAATTTCATCACTGTTGAATAGGCTCCGTCTTTGGATCAGGAGCTCCGCCCCCTACTCCATACATACCAGTCAGGCTGTTTAAAGGGCCATTAATACAGATCACGATAGGGCTCCGTGTCAGGATTTCACAGCCTTGCTCATACCATACGGCACTCGCTACCTATACTCCGTGGACACCGTTCCCTGCGACTCCTCTGTGCCAGTCCCTCTAGCACGTCCAAGAAGGAGCCACAAGTATTGACGCATGGGTTCCTGGCACTTGGGGTAGCTGGTGACTGAGTAAAGATCAGAAACGGACAAGAGGGCGCAGGCTCACCTCTGTGGTGTATTGAAAATTCTGTTAAAATTGTCGACTGACACTTTAAATTGCAGGGGGTTTTCCTGGTCCTGCTTGCAGTCTAGGTGGCTCTGTACGGATGTGTGCAAATCGGACCTAGCAGCAATCACTCTGGAGAGAACCAGTCTAGAATAAGGAAGGGTGAGTTGTGTCACTCCATTTTTAGGGAGCAGCCTGCTTTCTCTCTCTCTGTTTTTTGGTTCTTGTGTGTTATCGTTCCGAATACTAAGATATAAAGTCATGTTACATTACAACTTCCAGCAAGAGTATTTTGTTTTTATCTAACTTCTTTGTGTGTGGGCCTGTGAACCAAACAACTTCCTGGCAGAAAACTGCTGTGATCCCTTAAGAGGTCATGCCCCAACAGCACAGAGTTGCTGCTCTGTGTGTGGTACACCATTTGCCTTTAGCATTAGAATGCAGTAAAACAAGGTGTGGCTGCAACCAGGCTCCTTTGTACTGAGAACTTTTCAGTGCACACGCTGTGCAGAGTTTGGCTTCGTCTACAGGTGGATGAGACCTTGTAAGAAAACCCATGATAGTACAGGAAAGGATGCTAGCAATGCAGTAGATTGCGCTCGTCCCTCTGAATGCAACATGGTATTAAGGGGCGCTGTGGTTCTGCCATCTAGATAGTACTTAAAGCCAAAGTTCTGAGACTTTGCTTTCATTACAGTTTTTTTTTGTGTGTGTGCAAAAGTAAGGGTAACGCCCAAGTGTGCTGGCCAAATGTTAGCTCCAGTATTGCCTTCCTGCGCACCTTAAATTTAGCCCTGCTGTTTGACTTGGATATGCTATTTTTCACTTCTTGTCCTGAACGCCTGCATAATGTTGCTTTGTGGTATTAACCAGCTGCCATGTACCACCTCAGAGGTGGCTGCATTCCAGTGATGGGTGACATGATCCCTCTCTAGTACCTTTACTTACTTCTCAGGGTGGTGTGAGACTTCATTAAGGTCTCTAAAGTTCTTTGAGCTCCTTGGATGATTTTTGTTTTATTTTAAAGGGAGCAGGCCGACTGAAAGAATCTGTCTATTTAAACAGCGGAAAGTAATTTCTTGTACGGCACTGGAAGCCTGGGGCTGTCCTCCTCCTCCTGGATTTTACAAGCTTTCTTAAGGCTCAGATCTGTGGGAGCTGGGCAGGGTGGAGGGTGCTGTGTCACAGGCTCTGTCAGCCAGACAAATTATTAATAAGGAAAACCTCCCCTTGGAAAAGCTCAGCTCAAAACTATTCATGACTCTTGCTTCTATATAAACTCCTGCACTCCCTGGCAAGCGTGAGTGACAGCCGACCGGCTCCACCCTGGAAACGGCACAAGTCACTCCCTGGCAATCCCCACTGTGTCCGGAGGGCATGGGGCTGCGTCAGTGGCTTGCAGAAGAAAATGCTCAACTTTGATTCTAGCTTTGCAAGTGCAGGGCGTTCATTCTGGGGGAGGGGAACCTACATGGCGGGCTTGTAAAAGTGGCAGGCGAATAGCACAGGCGTAAGGCAAGTGCTGAGCAAGCGTCTTCCATGCAGCTCTGCCAACGCTGACCGGCCTAGCCCGTCCCTGGCACAGCTCTGCACGTGCATTTCAGCTTCGGCCTGCAGCCCCTCCCACTAGTCCTTAGGAAGTTCTACCAAACACATCAACCTTGACACGCAGCCTCACTGTTGTTCCAGTCCTGGGCCTCCCGCTCTGTAACACAGATCACTCCACTGCGGTTTTGTCTTGGGGCCACTCCTCTCTCCAGCTCTTCCTATGCCCCACTCCCCCGACACACAGCAACCCTGCTATCTAATACAACTTTCAAGAGTGCGCTGCTTTAAATGTGTAAGGCTGTAAGCCCTAGATCCTGTGTGTCACCTTATAAATACCTACGGTGAGACACAGACAAACAGGCCGTGGCAGCATCCGTGTGTGTGGTTCATTCTTCCATTAGCAGACTGCAATCATGTTGATTTTAAAACAGGAACAGTTGGTGCTAAGTCATTAGATATGTGCTTTGACCCATGTTATATTTTAGACCGGTAACAAAAGTGTTAATTATCTCAGCATGTATGAACAAGGAATAAACTGGAGTCTATGAAATCTGCTGCTTTCTTATTGGCTACAAGTGCTGCAGACAAAAAAAAAATCGTCATTGTTTCAACAAATGTTCTAGCCTGCGCCTGCTGTGTTTGTGTAGTTAGTCTGAAGACACAGCTCTGTGTACAACAGCAACTTGAGAGTGGGGGTTGCAGCTTCTGGAAGCTTTGATCAGTCTCACACGTCAGAAAAAATATTTGCGTGTGTAATACAAGCAAAATATTTTCGTAAGGAAATTCAAGCGGGTCGTTGTCATTCTTCAACCACACAACACGGCCCTTCCTTGGATTTTTATATGAAGAAGTGGCTTGTTCTTTCTTACTGCTCCCACCTAGACACCACTGTAAGCTGTGTTCACAGCTCCGCGCCCACGGGCTGTGATCTTATCACAGCTGGTCGAGATGGACCGGACCCAGAACTGAGAGGAGAGAGCTCAGAAAAGAAAAGAACCCAGCACGCAGCAGGAAGTGGTGCGCATGATTTGGGGGCGGGGGCACTCTGCCCTCTGATTCAGTATTAAATCCAGTATCCCATCATGGTGCTAGGGGGTGCTAAGCTGCTACAGAGGCTATCTTTGGGCAAGAGTCCCAATGTAACCATAGGCATGTCACTTAGCCGCTCAGTGCCTCAGTTTCCCCATCTGCAGAAAGAGGACATTAGCAGCTCCCAGACTCCCATGGGATGCTGTAGAGCCGAATGTATTACCCTTTGTAGAGTGCTTTGTGAGCCTGAGTTAGAACACGCTGCAGGAATGCAGAATTAATTGGTAACAAATCAGCGTCCACCTGAGCATTCATGGGTGTCACTATGTGGCACGCTTGGAACGTTCCAGCAGCAGTGGGAACCAACTCTGATCCTGCTCAAAGGGGATGTGGACACAGAGCTGGGAGTGGGGGTGGGATTCGCAGCTCCAGGACACACTCTAGCAGCAGGGGCTAACTGCACCGAGCACGTACCTGTCTGAGACTCTAGGTGTGTACTCAGGGTGACTAGCTCGCAGTGCCACGGCTACGCTCTGTTGTTAGCAAGCTAGCTCCATCAGAGCTAGCGCCACTATTTCTCCTCAAGCTGGGAATCACACCCCGAGCTCCAAGTGTAGATGCACTGTAAAGCACTGGCACCCATCCACTTGAACTAAAGGAGAATCCCCGTGTGCTAGCAACAGTATAGGGCCATGACACATGGGACAGCTGTTTTGATTCCACCCAGTGGGAATACACACACAGTAGTGAATACACACACACACACACACAGACACACACACACACACAGAGCTACGAGGATGATCCCAAATGAAGTTGTGACTCACAGGATTTAGAGTCTGGGGCTCAAGAGGCTAACACAATAGTCTCATTCCTGAGAGGCAGCCCGCAGCTGTGCTCTCTAATGTCTTGACAGTCTGGGTCTGTCTACACAGAAGAGAGCCGGTCCAGGGTTCCATTCTACACAGGTCTAGATTGCCTTCCCTCGCCGCCCCCTTGGGAGCAGGGAGACTACAAATAGCAACCTATGAAATGGCGCAAACAGAAGCCAAAAATGACCCCACCCTGCAATCGTTAAATAGCTTTTAACTCTATAAGAGACTATGAAGATCACCTAGTCTGAGCTCTGCTTAACACAGGCCAGAGAGCCTCACCCAGTAATTGCTGCTTCAAGCCCAGACCTTCTGTTTGCCCATGTAGCAGGTCTCTTAAAAAGGCACCTACACCATTGCAGTGTAGATGTTCTGGCTGCAGCCCCCGAGCTCTGGGACCCTGCCACCTCCCCGGGTCCTAGAGGGACTTAAAATCTTCCAGTGATGAAGAATCCACCCCACCCTTACGTCAGTCTGGCTGCTTTGCTGGAAGAGGAGCTTTAGCCAAACCCCAGAGGCTGGGCTCAATACAGGGGGAAACGGGTGAAATCTTCTGGCCTGTGATACACAGGACGTCAGTATTCGATCAGACAGTCCCTTCCGGCCTTAAAAGCTGTCCCGACGGTTAATTACCCTCACTGTTAACATAAGAATAACATTAGAAAAGCTTTAAAAACAAACAGACAACTCAATTTGTTCACTGAACTTGAAGGCTTTCGTACGTTTAATTGCTGGTAACTCTTCTTACTGGGGCTTCCTGGCCAGCTGAATTAGAATTCCCCTCTCGCCTGCCATTCCTTTCCCAAACCCAATGGAGCAAGGACTAGAAAGGATGGAAAGGGGTAATCTGTGCCTGGGAGCCTCTAAAACGTCATGGCTCCATGTGTGGAATGCAAAGCACTTTACAATCATTTGGAGTGGTAGCCCCGTTAGTCTGTATCAGCAAAAACAACGAGGAGTCCTTGTGGCACCTTTGAGACTAACACATGTATTTGGGCTGTAGCCCATGAAAGCTTATGCCCAAATAAATTTGTTAGTCTCTAACGTGCCACAAGGACTCCTCGTTGTTTTTACAATCGTTAACGGCCATTGCCGCACACAGGGAATCCGAGAGACAGAGATCGAGTTGCACATGGCAAGAACTCAGAGCCTTCCAACTAAACAAGTGCTCTCACCCTTTCCTTGCGGCCCCTCAGTTCCACACTCGATGCGCAGGGCGCTGCAGAAAAGGATGTGTTTAGACTAAACAGAGGTGTGGTTAGAGGCAGTAGGTCAGGGCGGCTTTGCTAGGCATGTGGCACTGTATGCACCAGGGGATATAACCCTAACCCTGGCTGCATGCAATAGGCCGTGCATCAGAGCTAGAGTGGTCACCGCACCTGTCTGCTTCCTAATTTCCCCAGCAGTGACAGATGATCTTAATGGCACCCAGCTCGCTGATAAATTGACCACTCTCATCTATGTTCTGCTGCCCTGCCACTGGGAGCCACCTTGCCGCTTTCAGTTCTGATGGGGAGGGACCACCACAGAGATCAGAAAGGAATTCAGTCTCTATGGCCCTTTAAATCATTGGCTTCTCCGCTGAGGCTGCCAGTTAGAGCTACTGGCTCTGGGAGGTATTGGATGCCTGCCGATTTCGAACTGATGGGAGTCCAGTAGCTTATTTCACTTACGGTCACAGGCCACCAAAATGCCCATCGGCCGGTAACAGCTTTCTTCACTAATGACCTATTTTGGAGTCCTAGCAGCAAAAGGTTCCACAGCCCAAGGCCTCTCAATCCCCAAACCCAGCTTTTATGTGCTGTAAATGTCTCGGGCACTGTAGGAAAAAATTGCTTCACATCCAGGAAGCAAAGGTCGCTTTGTCACTCGGCATGCATGAAAATGCTGTTTCATGCTGTCTACAAAGAAGACTTGTGCCTGGTGGATCGCATTAAGAACTTGCCTCTGCTTCCCAAAGCTATTTGCGCTATATTTCATCAGCCCACAGAGGTACAGAGCCGGTATTTGCTATGTAGGGCCGCAGATCCTTATAATGTGATTGGAGAATGGAGCTGTTTGCAGAGATTTATTGAGTGACGGTTTATTAAAGTGACAGGTCCCTTCTCCACCACTGCCCAGGACGATGGTCACCGGCTCTGAGCAGAGGGTTCACTTTAGTTTGCCAGAAATCTACTCTTGTAAAAATCTGTGACCTTTTAAAAAAGGTTTATAACTAAACTAAACAGCCAGGGGCAAGGCTGAAAGCCCTGACTCAGACCTGACTCCCCCGGCTAAACCCCCGTTAAAGCCAAGTGGCTGGCTACTGTGGAACAAACTTCTCCCCCTGTGGTGAGTAAAGGCTTCAGCTGAAGTTTTAAGACTGGGTTGAAGGTTTATGGATTAAGTGATCTCACAGGGTGGCATGATCCAGGATTCAAACGGCTGCAGCCATAAATACGTCTGCTTAATGGCAGCCCCTGGAACATG
>NW_020664446.1:3739592-3852857 GCF_002925995.2 Terrapene triunguis | reverse complement strand
TTATTAGGAGAGATTAAAAAGACTGAATCTGTTCAGCTTAGAAAAGTGACAACTTGGGGGGAATATGACAGAGGTCTATAGAATCATGACTGGTGTGGAGAAAGTGAATACGGAAGTGTTATTTATCCCTTCACATGAAAACAAGAACCAAGGGTCAACCAGTGACATTAGTAGGTAGCAGGTTTAAAAAAATAAACATAAGGAAGTACTTCCTCACACGATGCACAGTCACCCTGTGGAACTCCTTGCCAGGGGATGTTGTGAAGGCCAAAAGTATGACTAGGTTAAAAAAAATTAGTTGGGTTCATGGAGGATAGGTCCATCAATAGCTATTAGCCAGGACAGTCAGGAATCCAACCCTATGCTCTGGCTGTCCCTGAACCTCCCAGAAACTAGAACTGGATGACAAGGGATGGATCACTCAATAATTTGCCCTGTTCTGTTAATTCCCTCTGAAGCATCTGGCACTGGCCACTGGTGGAAAACAGGATACCAGGCTAGATGGACCATTGGTCTGACCCAGTCTGGCCATTCTTATGTTCCTACGCATTGGGAAGTGTGATTACCACTGCGTACAGCGTTAGTGAGATCATAATTAAAAGACTGCGGCCGGTTCTGGTGTCCATGCTTCTAAAAGGAGGTTGACAAATTGGAAAGAGTTCAGAAAAGCGCTACAAAAATGATGCAAGCACAGGAAGACGTGAGAGACTAAAGAAACAATCTATTTAGTTTAACAAAGAGAAGGTTAAGAGGTGACTTGATCACAGTCGGCAAGTACCTATCTGGGGAGAATATTCTGATAGTAGAGACAAGAGCACGACTCTACAGCTACCCTCAGTTGTCTTTTCAAATGAGCAGGGGCTGGGCTTAGTCTAAGTCCTGTTGACACACTCAAGGTTGAGGCACGTTAGGTGTCAGGCATCTGTACTCACCTAAACTTAGCGAACAAAATCCAGCGTGAGAGAGCAAGGTAGGTACTTGTAAATGTACATGTTATTTGCAGTGGTGGTGTATCCGTGCTGGTCCCAGGATATGGGAGCGATCACGTGAAAGCTTGTCTCTTTCACCAACAGAAGTTGGGCCAATAAAAGGTATCACCTCCCGCGCCTTGCTCATTCATGTACGTTAGGCAGCTAACCACCGATGTATGGTGCACAACTGGATTAGATCAGTGCAGAGTCAGCGCACGCACCTCTCGGAGAACATCTGTACGTTACAAGGCCATTCACTGATTCAAAGGTAAGAGCAGTCCCCACAGAACGCTGGAGCTGCTCCTTAGGCACCTCCCCGTCCAGGTACCAGCCTGACCATTACCTTTCTTAGCTGAAGTCATCAGACAAGCTCACTGGCCAAAGTAGTGTGGCTGCTTCCCCCGCGACCAAGTCTCTGTAGCCTTCGCATGGTTGTCTGGCTGTGCAGAACTGGGTTTTAACTGTATATTTTGCAGAAGCAATAGGGGATCCAGACATCCCGGGGTGGGAAATGGGAGGCTCTCTTGTTCTCCAGTTTGCTCTGCTGCTCTGCTGGTCACTTCCAAGCAGAGGAAACACTTGGGACTGAAATTCAAGGGGGTGATATGAGACCCCCCAACTCAGTGGAGAGGCACAACGGCTGGGTCAAGATGACAACAAAAAGGTAAACAAGGGGGAAAATATGCATCCAATTAAATTTCCAGCAGGATACAGCAGCCAGTGGTGCCCAGTGCAGTTAAACGTACCCACGCCAGGCTGATGAAGAACCCACCATCCATGAAACATGTGGCTGGGAGCATCCTATTAAACGCTCTCTGCGGATATTTACATACACAAGGAGAAGGCAGAGAGCTGTAGGATTCATGACATTAGGACTCAGCGTCCCCAGGGCCTGCCGCTCAAGGAAGCGTCACAGGTCCATTGGGCCGGGCGTCTGTGCTGATACTGTTAATTAGCCCACTGACACGTTGTGTTTGGAGAGCAGACAGGACTAACCTGAAAGAAGTGACACCTCGTTTGTTCGACCTGGGCAATTAAGGGAGCTGGTTTTTCCTCCCCAATTTTACTAACAGAAACCATCAAAGTCCAAACTGAGCCTCGCAGTACAGCCTCCAATCTGAATACCAAGGCAAGCAACCTCTGCGAGGATTTCCTCTGCTACATTTCTGAGATGCCTTGTCCAACGAGCCACATGTCTTCCCAGGCACAGGGCATCACCGTCAATAGTTCCTTCCTCTCTCTCAGTGGATCTTGGATTATGGCTTGAATCTCTTCTCTCTTGGCAGGGGTTGGAGCTGGAATTGGTGTCCCTGTTGACAGTTTGTTTCCTCTTTAGGGATCTTACTAAAACAGGCTTTCTACCCATAACTAACTAACCACGGCACGCTATTCGAGAAAGCAATGCTCTTGCTTTTCAGCATCACCAGGCATTTCCAGTCACTGAAATGACTGAATGATCGGTTTCTGGCTTCTCAACGGGGGGTTGCAAGCAGGTTCCATCAGCTTACCACCTCCCTCTTTATCTTTATGACTAGATGGGAGGGAAGGGATCTCAAAACATCTGTTGTACCAAGGCCAAGAATCACTGGACTACCTCATTCATCTGGCCCACCCCTGGCAAACCCAGATCAAGAATGCTGCCTCCGGATGGAAGTGGGATTGCGTTCCCCACCTTCTGACGACATGACGTAGCACGCCAGTTGCTACATAACGCTCCCTTAGGATCTTTGGGTGTAAGGTGGTCTATAGCTGCTAAGTATAATGGCATATTCTGCCATAATTTGGAAACTCTGTCTACATACAATTGATTAATTCTGTTTATTATGAGCTCTCAGTAGGTTTAAGCCCTTATGAGTCTGTCCTGTCTTCTCGCCTCATTCTCCTTGTGCTAAGGAGACAGGGAATGGTGCCTGCGTGTCTCTCGAGGGTACTGGTGTGGGTTGAATCATCCCAGTAATGAGCCACATGGTTGAGTGTCGTTGTGTGCCAACCAATTTGATGGGAGATGAATGGAGCCAGACCGGAGCACGGTGGTCTACTGCAGAGTACCAGAGGGCTAAACCAGGTGGTTGGCGACTTTGAGTGTTTGCTCCCCGTGAAGTCCCAGGCAATTTGCGTAGAAGGTTGTGACACAACCGCACCTTAGCTGCTATCAGGGGGCGGTTAAGATGTATGAATGATCTATCTAAGGCAGTGGTTTTCAACTTTTTTTTTTTTTTCCATTTGCAGACCCCTAAAAAATTTCAAATACAGGTGTGGGTCCCTTTGGAAATCTGAGTCCGCAGACCCTCAGGGGTCCACGAACCACAGGTTGAAAGCCACTGTTCTAGGGTTCTAGGGTTACTCCAAGGTGGGCTGGGTGGGATTTGTGTTTCAAGCGATGTCTATTGAGAAAGATGTTCAGTTCGTGGGGTGCTCTGGCACGGTCAGATACTCAAAACCATCTTGGTCACCTTTGGTTTTATATACCACTGACTACAGGATTCGGCCATCTTAATCAAGTCAGCGTTTAGGGCGGGGGTGGCCAGCCTGAGCCTGAGAAGGAGCCGGAATTTAAATTAAAAATTTAATTATATTAAATTAAAAATAAGGCACAAAAATGTGGGTGGATAACCATTGCAATAAACTACCCAGGGAAGTGGTGGATTCTTCATCTCATGATGTCTTCAGATCAAGACCGGATGCCTTTCAAATCATAGGACTGGAAGGGACCTCGAGAGGTCATCTAGTCCAGCCCCATGGCAGGACTAAGTATTATCTAGACCGGGGTGGCCAACCTGAGCCTGAGAAAGAGCCAGAATTTACCAATGTACATTGGCAAAGAGCCACAGTAATACATCAGCAGCCCCCCATCAGCTCCCCCACCTCCCCACTCCCAGGGCCTCCCACCCACCGGAAGCCCTGCCCATCAGTACCTCCCCCTCTCTCCTCGCACATCCCGATCAGCTGTTTCGTGGCGTGCAGGAGGCTCTGGTGGGGAGGGGGTGGAGCGAGGGCACTGCAGGCTCAGGGAAGGGGGTGGGAAGGGGTGGAGTGGGGGCAGGGCCTGTGGCAGAGCCAGGGGTTGAGCAGTGAGCACCCCCAGGCACATTGGAAAATTGGAGCCTGTAGCTCCAGCCCCGAAGTCGGTGCCTATACAAGGAGCCGCATATTAACTTCTGAAGAGTCGCATGTGGCTCCGGAGCCACAGGCTGGCCACCCCTGGTTTAGGGCATCTTCAAGTTCTGGCCATGCCCATGCTTGGATCCCTCACCAAATGTCCCCTGCGTGAATTTGCAGGACTGGATGGTCATTTGTGTACAGGTTGAGAATCGCCCGCACAGAGCCTTGGGATAGATTGGTGGCTTGTCTTTTCCATGCACGGTCTCCCACGTATGCTCGGAAAGGTCTGTTGCAGAGGAGATGGTCAATCACGTTGACTACCCAGGCTGGGAGTGCTCCTGACAATTTAACTAAGAGCCCCGTGTGCCGGTCCATGTGATATCCTGCTGCCAGGACCAGAATACGGCTCCCATCTCCAGGTTTGTCTGAAAACCTTTTTTCGATGAATGCTGTCAAATCTAGCGTTGATTGCAGGTGCTCTGAGCTCTCTGAAAGCCTGCTTGCTCAACGCTGAGTATTGACTCCACTTCTGAGGAGATGCACTGAAGAATGCCTCTCCAGCACCTTAAATAGCACAGACAACAGGGAACTCGGTGGATAGTTTGCAACATTATATGAGTCTTTCTCCAGTTTCAGGAGAACAAGGAGTTTTGACATTCGCCATGTCTTCGGAAGTCACTCTTCATTGACTACTCGCGTGAAGAACCGTGCCAGCCACTGATGAGCACAAGTTCCAAGGCGCTTCAAGAGCTCTGGCGATATGTTGTCATAGCCAGCAGCAGCGCCGCTCCTATCATCACTCAGAATTTCGTCTAACGCTGTGGCTGTGAACAGCTCTCCGAGTGGCGTTTCTCCGATGGAACCGACGCATTGCTCATGGACTATCGTCTGACATGTCTCTCATTTGGGGCCTTTGACACGTTCAGCAGACAGCTGGCCGCTTGGCTTGGCATGACAGGTGGTCGGCTTAGGGCTGGTGGTTGCTGAGCTGTGCCGAGATGACGAATCAAATTCCAGCATTTCCTACTTGAGTGAGTGACGTCTCGATTCCAAGCCGTCTCTTCCCATTGTGCCCCTCTAGCAGCATCTAGGGACTCCATTAGGTGATCAGCAATGTCTGGATCACCAGAGGATTCAGACTGGCTGAGCAGTTTACCACGTTCACCATCAAGGCCCAGCGCGTAGACCGGATGGTGCCTGTGCAGTATGGATGCACAGACAGCTTTGAAGATGGCTCCAAACGCAGCAGCACCATCAACAAAGAGATGAGATGTGGGGGCAGCCCTTTGAAAAACACAAAGCCTGGGTCGGTCAGATGGACAAAATAAGCTTGGGGCAGCGGACACAAGCTTTTGTAGCAGAGGGGACCTTTTGACTGCTGGACCAGCCAGGAAGTGGAGGACACTGACCGCTGGAGTCAAATACAGGGACTCCCCATTCCAGAGGAAAAGCCCTTCATAAGATGGTGTCGTGGGGTAGAAACACTCCATTGTGGGATGGCGGGTTGAGGCAGACAAAGGGGTAGCTACAGCTCAAGCAGCCCCGGACCTTGCCCTTGGGGTGGTTCAGCCTAGAGACCAGAGTCCTTAGAGCTGCCCTTGGGCAGTTGTGTCAACCGTACGGGCAATGCCTGCACCTAGCGGTAGGTGCAGAGGGGGCCAGGGGGCCCGGGCCCACCCTACTCCACTGGGTCCCGACCCAGGGCCCTGTTCAACCAGTAGTTCTGGGTTCGGGCTCGGTTTCCCATTTCAATCTTCATGTTCCCTGGGCCGCTTCCTATCCTCGAGTCCTGCTCTGTCAGTTCTCTTGCGGGTAGCTCCTGTCGCTCTCGTCCTCCGCGGCGAGGGGAGTTCCGGCTTAGATTCCTTCAGCCTCAGCAGTCTGGAGCTCCAGCAGCTCTCTGGTAGGAGCCTGCAGCGTACATCCACTCTCCTCCTCGGTCAGTCCAGACTGAGCTGGGCTGCTCCCTTTTATATCCTGCTTCCCGTTAGAGCAGCGGTTCTCAGCCAGGAGTACGCGTACCACTGGGGGGACATCAGTTCATCTAGGGATTTGCCGAGTTTTACAACAGGCTACCGAAAAAGCAGTAGCGAAATCTGTACAAACTAACAAATTTATTATAATAAATAAATAAATTTATTTATAAATAGAGACTAATAAATTTGTTAGTCTCTAAGGTGCCACAAGTACTCCTGTTCTTTTTGTGGATACAGACTAACACGGCTGCTACTCTGAAACCTGTACAAACTAAAATGTCATGCAGACACGGACTTGTCTATACTGCTCTCTATACTACAGACTGAAAAGTAAGTACACTATTTATATTCCACTTCATTTATTTTATGATTATATGGTAGAAATGAGAAAGTCAGCAATTTTTCAGTAATTGTGTGCTGGGACATTTTTGTATTTTTAGGTCTGATTTTGTAAGCAAGGTCGTTTTTAAGCGAGGTGAAACTTGGGGGTACGCAAGACAAATCAGACTCCTGGAAGGGGTACAGTAGTCCGGAAAGGTTGACAACCACTGAGTTGGAGCATGCCCAGCAGGGGCGAGGGGGTGTGGTCTCTTCAGCCGACGGTGTGTGGTCAATCCTAGGTAAGCCAGTGTGGGGTCACAGAGGGCTAAGAATTCTCATTATTAAATGTAAAGGAAGCCAGCTCAGCGTGGGGTGTAAAGTGATCAGAATGACCAACCAGAGGGCAGCATCAAGCATAAAGATTCTTATTAGGATGAGTCACATGGAGTTTTTTTAGCCGCTCTTTAAAGGCAGCTAGGCTCTACCGGACTGAGCACAGGGCTGGATGGAAGTCAGGAGACCCAAGTTATCTCCCCAAATCTGTCACTGATTTACTACAGCCTTGGACAATAGTTTAACTCCCACCCCACCCCGAAGTAATGGGATGGTGATGTTCAACCCATCTTTGTGTTGTGCTTTGAGGTCTATAGGCAGAAGGTCGGATTGTCAGTGCCAAGCCGTAGTAGAGCAGGAAGGGAGGGGTGAAGGGGATCAATCAAGGAATCAGTGTGTCCCCTTCCATCTTTTGAACCCCTTGTTACCACCTGAGGAACATAAGAATGGCCATACTGGGTCAGACCAAAGGTCCATCTAGCCCAGTATCCTGTCTTCTGACAGTGGCCAATGCCAGGTGCCCCAGAGGGAATGAACAGAACAGGGAATCATCAGGTGATCCATCCCGTCGCCCATTCCCAGCTTCTGGCAAACAGAGGCTAGGGACACCATCCCTGCCCATCCTGGCTAATAGCCATCAATGGACCTGTCCTCCATGAATTTATCTAGTTCTTTTTTTAACTTGTTATAGTCTTGGCCTTCACAACACCCTCTGGCAAGGAGTTCCACAGGTTGACTGCGCGTTGTGTGAATAAATACTTCCTTTTGTTTGTTTTAAACCTGCTGCCTATTAATTTCATTTGGTAGCCCCTAGTTCTTGTGTTATGAAAAGGAGTAAGTAACACTTCCTTATTTACTTTCTCCACACCAGTCATGATTTTCTAGACCTCAATCATTTCCTCCCTTAGTCCTCTCTTTTCCAAGCTGAAAAGTCCCAGTCTTATTAATCTCTCCTCATACGGCCGCCGTTCCATACCCCTAATCATTTTTGTTGCCCTTTTCTGAACCTTTTCCAAGTCCAATGTATCGTTTCTGAGATGGGCCGACCACATTTGCACACAGTATTCAAGCTGTGGGCGTATCATGGATTTATGTAGAGGCAATATGATATTTTCTGTCTTATCATCTATCCATTATCTATCTAACATGCCACGTCTGGGCCTCACTGAGGGGTTAATAGGAAGCAGGAGATCTGTTGCTGCTGGCTCGTCTTCACTGGAGGCCGCCCAGAAGCAGCAGTTGCGTTTCCTTGCAGCACAGAGAGGTTTCTCCCTTAAAACGTCCAATCCACAGCAAGGCAACGAGGGCCCTCTCCCCCCCGCCCCGAGGAGCCGAACGTCATGCCAGATGCTAACCTCATCGGAAGGAGACCAGGCCAAATTCTTCGTGCTGCCCAGAGCAGTTTATATGTAATTAATTAGTCTATGGCCCTGGCTGGGCTTTGCTAACAAGGCAGCAGTGGGTAAAGGGCCATCGAACCAGTAACTTACTCATCAGCTCTAGGATGCTAACAGCAGCACATCCAGAGTCTTTAACCGTACCCCCCAAGAGAGCTCCACAGACAGTGGCTCTTGAAGGGCATCAGCTTGTATAAAATAGACCCCAAAGGGGCAAAAAGACTCCGGCTCCCTATGTCTTGGGAGACAGACACCCCGCCCTGTGGAAGAAGGCGAGCCCAGCAGCTTGGTTGTAGTCAATCGACATGTAAACTCCTACTGGGTTTAAAACGAGCCTAAGCAGGAAACCAAAGAATGTGTGGGGGCCCAGCAGCGCTGCTCATGGGTTCCAGGAAGTGTTACTGACTAATCTGGTTAAGTCCACACTCAAACAAAACTTGTGTAGGCAGAGTTCAGCGAGCAGCTGAAAGGGAAGAAAGCAGCTGCTGCCGCTGCCTGGCTCAGAGGCCCTCCCAAAAGCTAGAACGCAAGTGGGTGTGGAGAGGATCTTGACAATTCCTCCCCGCCCCCCTAAGAAGCCAAGTCAGAGGCTTGGGGTTTTTCGGGCTTGATCTAAGGCTGTAACCAAAGCAGCACATGGATGGCCTCCCCTACCCCACCTCCCCCCATCCAAAGGCAGGCTTTTGGTGACACAGGCAGGCTTTTCCTTTGGGACCTGCCGCCTTCCTCCAGTGTTTGCACCTTCCCCACTCGCTGCTGTGGAAGGGTAGATCATAGCGTCACCACCACGCTACCAACCCATCAATGCTGTTACCCTGTAAAACGCTTTGAGGCAGGGCACATCTTGTCATGTGCCTACACCCACACTGGACCGAGCACAAGGGAGCCCTGAATGCTGCTTCGGGCCTCTGGGTGCCCCCCAATACCGGTAACTTCCCGGGGGGTCCCAGTTTATTGGCAGGGCTCTTCAACAGAAACAAAACCCAGCCACACCTCCGGGCACATCCCCTCCTGCAGCGTCTCAGCCTGAAATCCAGCCAACCTGATCGGAGCAAGACAAGTTGCATGTCTTCAGAGCCACCTGCCCTGGATTCTGGTCAGCACCCCGTCCTCTCGCTCCCTCCCAGATTAGCCCAGCTCCATGGAAGCTGAGCGCTTTGCGGTGCTCAGCGCTACCTCGTTCCCCAGCTCACAGACATTAACCACTGGGGCATCTGAAACCCCAAGCGGATTTAACCCAAAAATCCTAATACCATTCAGGATGAGCAGTGGAAACAGGGTAGTCAATTTCAGTATTTTGCCACGGTCAGTTTCACTTGCTGGTTTTTCTCCCAGTAGCAAGATGCTGCACTGTTTATAGGACAAAGGTTATTCCTGTAGAAATGAATGGTTTCCACGCTCAGACTTCAAAAATAACCTCATGGAACCATTTCTGCTGACAACAGGATACTTGTTTCCATTCAAATTAAAGGGTGAGTGGGGGGGTGGGGAGATGATGTGACCCAACAGTATCTCTTCAAGGAGAGAGAGAGAATCTAGACCGAAAGTGGATTTCTTCTCCTCATCCATCTTTCTCCCTTCTTTTGTAGGCTGTCATTTCCCCTCTCCCAGCTCAGATATTCCACCCTCCCTCTCTCTGACCTTAAAAGAATTTATTACTGAAGAGTGTAAAAAGATGACTGCACAATCATTCTGCATTACTGGGAAATCATTGCGACATTAGCTCAGTAATATGTTTTTCATAAATATTCTCTGTGCCATCTCTCCCGTCCCCCCCGATTTACTTGTTCCCTGCAAACATACCTGCAAATTCCCACTGAAGCCAAGGGGCTGATGTACCTGAGGACAGAAATTGGCCCTGAAGTACTTAAGTTCTCTTCTCCTTTCTAACTTATGGGCTGCCCTAACGGTTTAGAACAGGAGTTACCCCCCACAGATAAGACCTATAGTCTAGCTAATTCTAAGGGCTGGTCCACACTAACCCCCCACTTCGAACTAAGATACGCAACTTCAGCTACGTGGATAACGTAGCTGAAGTCGAACTATCTTAGTTCGAACTTACTGCGGGTCCACACGCGGCAGGCTCCCCCGTCGACTCCGCGTACTCCTCTTGCGGAGCAGGAGTACCGGCATCGATGTTGAGCACTTCCGGGATCGATTTATCGTGTTTAGACAAGACGCGATAAATCGATCCCAGAAGATCAATTGCTTACCGCCAGACCCGGAGGTAAGTATAGACATACCCTAAGACTAAGGAGAGACTGGTTGATAAGCAAGGAGCTAACTGTAGCTCTGATAACCACCGTGAATCAATCCATCCCATTTTCTTTCTTTTGCAACCACACCCAGAAAAGGACACAACCAATTATGCAAATATGTTTAATGCACTTAGAATACACGTGAGAAAAAATGTTTAGTGATTCACAAAAATATTACAAAAGTCATGTGCAGGTGGACTGCACCGGCACTCCAATAACAAAGTAAGAATTTACATTAGGAACTAATATAAAATATTTAAAAACCTCTGCTAGTTTAGCTTTCCATTTTTAATTTGTTTTTGTTTTGTTTTTTTGAAAAAAAAAAAAAAGTCCAACTACAAAGTACTGACAGACTGACTGCAGGAACACAGGCTCCTTGCAGATCGATTCTGTAGTGTCCTTAGAATTCTAATAAGAAAAATACACACACACGCACGCAAAAAAGAAACAGATGAACTACAAAAATGTTCACCTCAGCTGATGGCTGCAAAAACAACCACAGCAGTCAGGGTTCTGTCCGTTTTATGTAACCCACAGATAAATGCTCATTTTCTCCTAGGTTATCCAGCTCACCAGCCTTCCAACAGTTAGTGTCGTCAACAACAACAGAAACAAAAGCTCTATCCCTTTACAAAAATATTTATAGGTTCGGAAAAGGACTTGGTACCCAACCCGGGCCCTAGGGATATAAAAGAGTTTTGAAAAAGCAAGTCAATCCCTTCGTTGTGAATATGGCTCATCATTCCTTTAAACATCTCCTTCTCTGCTTCTGACTACAGCTGAACCCAAGCCCACGGGGACTTTATTGGAGGGTGGGAGCTGGATTTGAATGTATTTGGGCCAGTTAAGAATCCTGCATTTGGAACGGCAGGTTCCTGAGCACGGGAAACAGTCTGGTGCCATTGAGCTGTAAATTGCTGCTTCAAGGAAAGGCAAAAGGACAAAAATAAAAGGGCAAAATCCTCAGATTCTGTGATCAGTCACTGCTTGAAGGACACAGTCGTTTAAACTCACTTCCCCTTTCTTCTGTCCCCAATGGGCTTGACATTCTGTAAGGCAGGTGGGATCTTGAAATTCTGTATGTTGTTACAGAGGAAACTGGCAAAGGCATCTTGGGCCTAATCTGGACCTACTGGTATCAGGAGACTATTATACTGTGGAATATCCCCTGGATTCTAAACCACTCCACTGTCAAGAAACAACAGCCACAACTGTTTATGTAGGACCTACATCAAGGCAACGTGTTGCTCCCTCCACCGGCTCTGCAGCAGAAGAGTATTTACAGAGCTGCGCTTACAATGCTGTAGTTGGGCCTTGGGGAAGGGAACAAAACCCATTTTGCTTTAACAGCCTCCCTAGCAGAGAAGTGCAGACAAGGAAAAAAAAAAAAATCAGTGTTTGAAAAAAAAAACAATAAGCGACAAAGGAAATTTTACTCCCGCTTTTAAGAGGGTGTTGAAAAAAAAAAAAGGAGAAAAAATATTTGTAAGTCATTTAAAAAATAAAAAAGCATTTGACAGTGTCCTTTTAACATTTACCACACAGTGATTTCTATATTTATGTAACACTGTTATCAGGGACCTAAAATTTCAACCGTGAATAATGAGGCACACAAGATTATTTAACACTTTTACCACCTCCCATTATCTCATGGAGGGAAGGAAATAGGCACCTTTATGGCAGACTTGAAATGACATTTCTAAGCTAATATGCCACTTTTTATGATTTTATGGTCTGTGAGCAATTTTAGGAGAAATAGACTGGTACTAGAAATGAATAAGTGGTGACGTGTATTACACGACAGGTTAATTGCCTGAGAGATACAGGTCAGTATGCGGGCTCAGTTTAAAACACACCGCCCGCCACAGGCTTATTCTCGGTTTGAAATTTTGGACTTGCACTGAACGAAAGCTTTACAAAAAAGGAAAGAACAAGCATATACCATTATGCTGTGGAAGTGTCACAAAAATGATAAGCTGCTACAGATCTCGCAGGAAATTGCAATAGTATCGGAGACCTAACTTGGGCTTAAAATGTTAGGACGTGATGACTCGGAACAAAAACGTTCAATCCGGATAGATTCCCGTTGAAACATTTGCTCCCCATTCATCCCCCACTTCCCTTGCTTTTATTAAGCAGGGAGGCGATCTTTGCTGCTTAACAATTAATCTGCTCCTGTCGTTTAACTGAAACTAGAAATAAGGTGCATTTTATATATAAGTGAGGGTGATTAGCTATTGGAAAAATCTACCAAGGGAACTAGTGGATTCTCCATCTAATGTCATCCGGCTAAAAGATGCTTTAGACAAATTCAGGCTATTGGGCTCAGTGCATGGGTGACTGGGTGAAATTCTGTGGCCTGGGTTATACATCAAGGCAGACTAGAGCAGGGGTGGCCAACCTGGGGCTCCGGAGCCACATGCGACTCTTCAGACGTTAATATGCAGCTCCTCGTACAGGCACCGACTCCGGGGCTGAAGCTACAGGTGCCAACTTTCCAATGTGCCGGGGGGGAGCTCACTGCTCAACCCCTGGCTCTGCCACAGGCCCTGCCCCCTCTCCACCCCTTCCTGCCCCCTCCCCTGAGCCTGCTGTGCCCTCGCTCCTCCCACTCCCCCCCCAGATTCTCCTGCATGCCACGGGAGGCGCAGGGAGGGAGGGAGAGGTGCTGATTGGTGGGTGGGAGGCGCTGGGAGCTGGGGCAGGGAGTGGATGGGGGAGGCTGCTGACATATTACTGTGGCTCTTTGGCAATGTACATCGGTAAATTCTGGCTCCTTCTCAGGCTCAGGTTGGCCACCCCTGGAACAGATGATCTAATCGTCCGTAGTCATTTTAAAAGTCTATTCATCTATTTCCCGCCCCCTGACGTTACAGTCCCCACCCCAGCTGGGAGAGCAATCCTTGCTAGCAGCTAGTTACAAGGCAACAAAACGGGGGTTATGACTTTGGATGTGAACAAGTGAGGCAGGAATAAACAGCAGGTGCAAGACGAGCTGTTAAGCAACAAAGATCCCTTTTCCATACAGGCCTTTCGTAGTAATAAAATGGCCAGAGAAAAGCAAGAGAAGACATCGCTTCTGCCCACCACCGGAGAAAAACGTGAGCAGCAGCCATGTTTCTAAATGGAGTGTCTGAAAGAGTTTTCCTTGGGAGGCGCTGCTGACTAGCTTGATGTGGTAAATGCACAGTACATGAGTAATGAGAACGAAGCTCATTCAATTAAAGAGCCTGCAGAGTCACACAAGGGGATCGAGAGAGAAGCAGCAGTAACTTCTGTAAACTGTTAGTGATTAAAACAGACTAAGAAGCAGCCACGTCATAATTTCATCTTCCATTTGCTCACAAGACAGCCATTTGTGGACAATGTCAGAGAAAACAAATATGACTATTTGCTCTGTATATTATACATGACACTATTGTAGATTTTAAAAATTCATTTGCTTTTTACGTCAAGTGGTTACGCCTTGCGTTGACCATCAACACAGCCCGAGGGCCAGTCCCCGTGCGAGCAGGCCCGTGTGCCTGACTCCTGTCAGTAGGACTGAGCATTGGAACAAGGATTTGCTCACATGGATCCCGTTGCAGAATTGGGTCCCAAGTCAGATTCACTTTCGTTTTAGTTAATTTCACTGCCAGGTTTGCTTGCAATAGCGCAATTTGCAACACTTGGGTCACAGACACTGCAGGTCAATGTCTAACAAACTATGCATCAATTCATTATGTTGTTTAAATTCCATCCTCTAAGTACTTCTACTGGTCTCCAGTTTTGTAAACAAATGTTTATTTCCTCAAAGACAAGCTTGTGCCCTGTGACCATTCAAGAGCTACAGATTATTTAAAATGTAGGGCTTTAGCATGCCGTCTCAAATCATTCCTGGCAAATCTGGGTCCAATCAAACCAACCTACCGCTGTCCTCAAAGCCATTACACATAGCAGATATTCTAGATCTAGGCCACAGAAAATATTACAACAGGTCACGCCAATTGCAACACTTAAGGTCTCTCTGGTTTGCTGAGAGCCTAGTTTCTTTAATACTGTAACTGTAATTTTTTTTTTTTTGTAAACCAAGTGTGTGAGGGGAAGTGTGTTTACAGCTCTTGGGATTTCCCTTGTTTGAAGGTGGCTGTCCCCATGATAGACTTTCAAGGCATCACAGGTCTGCCATAAGGAAGTATTCCTATCTATCTGCATTGGAAGATTTCTCTCTTTTTTGGAGGGTAGGGAGAAGAGAACCTCTACACACTTATTTTAAAATGCAATTTACATCCAGATCGCTGCTTCCAGCCAACACAAATTGCATGGCTTTGGTTTTTGTATAATCCCTGTTCAAATCTCCGCCAGCCTGAACAAATCTAAAAGCAGCGTGAGTGGAACTGCCATTCGCAGCAACACTGGCCTGGAAAACCACCTTGGAATTAACACTTATGCATTTCCCTTTTCAAGCCATTTACTCATTTAAAAATATATATATTCAAAAGTTCTCTTTTTTCCATGTCACCCCTCCTCCCCCTACCCAAGACAAAAATTAGAAAAGTATCAAAACTCAAGATCTCATTTAGCTGCCAACTGAATAGTCTTTGGCACGACTGCAAACTTCAAGTGCACACAGGGAAAAATGTTATGGGTGACAAGTTCTCTAAATATTGATTAATGTGCAACTTTCTTGTTCTAAAAGAATGGAGACAGGAGTGGGACAGAGTCAAAAGGTTTCCTTTCACCAGTGAATCTCTTGCAGAGAGGCTGGCAATAGGCCGTAGATTGCTATTGTAGCAGTGATCTGTTTAATTGTTTTTTATTTTTTTATTTGCTAAACTAATTAGGAAGACTCGACTTCCTTCCCTTGAAACAAAATGTAATTTGGCAGCCAGCAAGGCTTTAAGAATAGGGTTTGTGAGAAAGTGTCTTACAAATCAAAGGTACCTATCTTGCCAACTGGTCATAACTCAAATACTGATGACTAGATATAAATACATGACATATAAACAAAAACACATGGGTATAGCTGGGATTTCCAAAGCACTCAGGTCATGTCTACACTACAAAATTATGTCAACTGAATTTATTACGGCAGACAGCCACCGGAGTTATTAAATCGCTCGTGCGTGTGCATTTGTGTTGGCAGCACACATCCCCCGCAGGAGCGCCTGTATAGATTGTATTGTCCGTGTGGGGCATTGCGGAACGGCTCCTGAAAGCCAATAACAGTCGACATAAGCGACACAGTGTCTACACTGACATTGGGTCAACCTAATGACATTGACTGTGACTCTACCCCGCTTGGGAAGGTGATGTTAGTAAATCGGAGTAGACAGCCACTTACATCGTCAGGAGTGAAGACACTTCCACAGCTAGGTCGAGACAAGGCAGCTTACATCAACCTAACCGTGTAGCGTAGGCCAAGCCTCAGTGTGGTCCCTTCACATCCCCCTCTGAAACCAACGAACATCCAACCCACAGCGTCAAACAGGAGTGAATGCAGAACGGAAGAACAATCGTGGGAGAGGCAGATTTGGAGAAAAATCCTGCAGAGAGAAGGTATTTTACCTACAGTCCGGCACTCGCTCATGTGTCTCGTGGGAAGGTTTCAAAGAGTCTCAGTTCGAGTTAGGGCAGAGAGACAGAACTCAGATGGCCTCCTGGTCTCTGCCCCTTTGTGACTTCTGTGGGAACAGCAGCAATTGCTGACATGGACAAATCACCCTAGGAAAGTCCTGTGCTTTCAGCTTCTCTTAATGAGACTTCGCAGCTGGAAAGAAGGAAGAGGAGCCAGCACTGTGGCAATCAGCCAGTTCTCCAAACACCACTGGCAAGTGTTTGGTTCATGGGCCGCTCTTTGAAATCTGTGGATTTAGGGCAAAGTCTTCATTGTCCGCTTTCCTCCTTTTCTGATTGGCATGATGCCACTATTTCTTCACAGTGAGGTGGGGAGGGGAGTCTATTTTGTGCCTGGGTTGGTAGATTTGCATGCCAATTTTCAGTCTCTCTCTAGTCCACTGGCCCCTGGAAATGCATCTACAACTCCCACCAACATTAAGGAACAGAACAGACCGGCACTGCATACACATTTCATACTAAATGGGACGCTGCAAGCCAGCCAAAGATTCTCCTGGATAAATGCAGACTGCCACAACACAAAAATCACTCTGGCCGGCCCTGAGATTGGAAACTCTGCTCTTTAAAAATATCATTTCAAGATGATCGTTTGAGTTCAGACAAAATTACAGACTCATTTACGTCAAAATTGCTTTCATAGCTTTGTAAAAAGGAAGCCGTTAAGCAACGTAGGATCTGGATTTGGCTTTCCTTAAATAATAATAAAAATAATGGTACTTGTACCTCCCTCTGAGAATCTTGGTCCACTTCACAGATGCTAATGGTCTAGGCATCCCAACCCCCCCAGGAATATTATCCTCATTTGCAGAGGAGGAAGTGAAGTGATTTGCCTACACTCACACAGGAAATCCAGAGCAGAGTCAGACCTCTCGGCTCCTAGATACGTGCCTCAACCACAGGACTATACATCCAACAGCAACCAGCTCCAAAATATATTTTAAAAATCTTGACAAAATCCCACTTTGTTGGGAAGAAATTAAGACAACAACAACAACCAGCTTCTGTGAGGTATGGGCCAGTTTTAGCCATTGCGATTTGATCAAAGGCAGTCAGTTGTTAAAAGTTGTTGCCACAGCCATGTTAAGACCACTGTACTGTGTACAACCAGAGACGAAGAAACGGCCATGTTAGCTTGTGAGTGGAAAAGGGTGGGGGGAGAAATCTGCACCCACATAATTAGAAGTGACTGTATTCCAGTGTGAATCTGTCTGAGAAAGCACTGGTGAATCTACTTTAGAGAACAATCCAGGATTGGCAGGGGAAGGACTCAAGCATGGGGTAGCCTGCAGCCCATCTGTAATGCACCCACCAATGGCCTGCTCTTCGGTACCAGGATGCAACCTGCAGAGACAAAAGCTCTCAGCACACGTGCTCCATCTTGGTCTAAGGGAGGCCGCTGGGACCAAGAGGGAGTTGCATGTTGGAAGCAGAGCCTGAAGCTTATACTACAATACAACTTGGGGGCCCCGGTTACAGCCTGCTTATCCCCCCATCGTTAAAGCAAGGTTCAAATCCTTAGCACATGGCTACGGTCCCATGTGCACGCAGGTTGTCGGACACAGAGTCTGGTAAGATGGAACGGTGCTAAGGACAACTGTGCTGTAAGCGGGTCCCCAGCAGGGTTTGTTTTGTAGTGCAGGTAGGGCTTTCTTCCAGGCCTCTGCTGGTGGCTACTCTCTGTTGATGGGGAGGGTGGATCCGATCTCCATATTAAACAATTTAGAGCAGCCCTCTGGTTCCTGGAGCGTGGCCCCTCTGAACATACAGATCCTTTCCCACTTCTAGGATTCAAAGGGATTCTGTACAATAGCAAGGAAAAAGTACTTGACAGCATCCCTTGAAAGATAAACATTCTGTAAACAGGAGATCTCCTCCTCTGCCCCGATAGTCTCTCTTCCTCCTGCTTGTGCAAAAGCAGAGGTCACAACCTTCTCCGGGGCTCATGCATACATTCATACACTAGGACAGGATGTGCAAGAAGAAAGTTGCCTCTGTTTGCAGCGATACCAGAACTAATCAGACCGAGCTCAATGCTCAGACCTTTCCGAATTCTAGCAGCAGGGAGGGTTTGGGTTTGTTTTTTGACTAAACTTGAGAGTTCATCTTTAAATGAAGCAGGCGAGCTTCTGGCCTCGTTAACACCATTCCATTTCTGAAAAGACAAAACAGCCCCTGGAGGAATAGTTCTGCAGTCGGTAAAAGTTTGGCTAACCAAAAGGATTCCAAAGTCACGTAGAGAACATTTAATCCATGGGCTTGCACCTGGCAGAGTGCGTATGTAAATATAGGCGTACAAGGTATCTACACCCTGGGCGAAGACTGCAGGGATATTTGTAGCCAGCTAGAACAGGGAAAAAATTCTTACCACTACTTTTCATAGTTAAATATTTCTCACTTGCACTCAAACATACGCAGGCTGTTCCCGGAGAGTTCAGCCCAGGAAAGGATGGGGAAGAAATGGCCCAGCACTGTCCAGTTCTGTCTGGGTTGGTGTTGTGTAACTCCTCTTCTGTTTGCAGTGGTTGTGCAGCAATCTACTTTATTTGAAGGCATAGTTCTTACTGCATTAATTATCCTGTGAGTCACTGAGCAATGTACAGTCACTTGGCTCTCCCAGATGTCAGAAGGGTGTAATTCAGCTCTAATGCAGAGGGTTGTCAAACACAGCATCTGGTAAGATGGAGACTTTCAGTTTCTTTTCAGGCCAGCTGTACTCTTTTGGAAGTTTAAACTACGAGGCAATAAAGGGAGTCAGTTAATGTATTTCCCTGCAGCCTAACCCGCATTAACCCAAAGCTATTCTGAAAGTAGGCAGCCCTCCATTTAAGAGCTACGTTTTTTTATTTTTATTTTAAAGCAAAGGGCCACTAAGAAAGCGTTTCCCCCTCCCCCATCAGTATGTTTTGGACAGCAGTGGACATTAGATAATGCGGTTTGTGTCTCTGCTGCCAAAGTAAAGTTACGAGATTCCAGCCCAAGCGTTGTTCATTTCGTTCGGTGAATTCTGCCAGGGTTACTGTTCCCACCACCATTTTCCCTCCCCTCCCGCATCTCAGTGAAAGTCTGCAATTCGCAAGAGTATCTCCCTTTCCACTTCACTGTGTTTCCTCCAACTGTCCCCAGGCCCCACGAGCCCCCTTTGTTTGCTTTAAAGCAAGAATCAGACAGCGGCTTTAAGATTCTCGGTGTCATGTGATATACGTGAGGCTGTATGGTTCTGTATGTAGCAGGCAGAAATGGCACAATGATTCACATGGCCAGCAGCTAGTCATGCTGTCCTGGTGGAGGAGAGCCAGTGTTTCTGAATACTGTCCTTGGGCCACTTTATTTATGGCAAAAAAACCCAAAAAACAAAACAAAAAAAACCCTCTGGAACAAACCCCTTGACTTTGCAGTGACTGTTCCCTGGCTCATGTCCACACACACAGCTGCCCTGACTATTAAGAAAGTGTTGGTTGCAATACCCAGCATAGGAACTTGAGCTCAAGTCTGATTTTACACACCACTGCTTCCAATGGCTACTTCTTCATGTGGAGGGGAAGCCACGAATATTACAGCTGCTCTGGTTCATCCAGTCCTAGCTCCACCCCACCACACAGACCCTCCTGTTGGAAAGTAACCCCAAAACTCCTGCTCCCAGAACCAGCGTTGGGCACTCTTGGACAACTGTCTGAGGCGTCCTTAGAATGTACTGGGCTGACCGTGACTTTAACATGCCCGTGCCAGAATAGCTCTGTCAAAAACAGTTTTGCTGTGGGAAGTACTGAACTGTTGCAAGGAGAAACAAAATGACTGGCCCGCTCAGAGTCAGTGTCCCTGCCTCAGTTCGTTTGAGCAGGAAGCAAATGGAAGGGTGTCTGCACTAAGGGTAAGCTGGGGGGCAGCGGGGTTTGGGGCTATCATGGAGTTACAGGATAAGCGTCTCAGAGGAGGAAAAAGACCCCAACTCCATTTCGTTTTTGCTCCCCACTGCTGGTTTTGCAGAGGAAAGTCAGAGTGGAAAAAGGATATCAAGAACAGAAAGTGGGGGGGGAGAGGATGCAGGGCTGATTAACACTGCAAATGCCTAGATGTGTACAATGGCAGCCTATTTATTTAAAGCTGTCTCTCGTGTTTTAGGGCTTGTCCGGACTACACATTTGCCCCATTCATAAACAAGCAAGGAACTGATCTTGAAAGTTGTTCCAGGGAATAGGATTGTCCCAGTCACCCCCAGCCTGTGCAGACAAAGCACGGGAACTTCTGGAAAATGAATTGCTTTGTTTTTAAAAGGTTGCTGCACGCACAGACTAGCACCAGCTGACGGAAGGATTTGAACAGCAGCATCTACCCGGGGTTCTGCCTTGACTAGGGAGGATCGTCTAAACCAGAGATGTTCAATTCAGAACTAGTGCAATGAGTTCCTTTCCCATGAAAGTTCTTGGGCCAAATTCAGTGGTGACACATGTGCCCATGTAAACTATGGCTATGTCTACACTGCAGCCAGGCATGTGAGTGGCGGCTCCCACAGACTTACCCACAGTTGCTGTACTCCAACTAGCCCGCTAAAACTAGACGCAAGGACGCCGTGGAGTGGGCTTCAGCATCAGCTGCACAAGCAATTGCTTGTCCATGAAAACACGAGCTGCCATTCACCCCCCCCACCAAAGCGTAGACTTGCCTATGTTTGGTACAAGTGTGTTGGAGAGTGGGCATAAGCAGTAAAGGACCCCAAATTACCCTTCCACCATTCCAGTAATTGTATTTTTGGGGCTACATCTGCCCCCTCAGTTCCTAAGCGGACACTCAATTTTACTCCTCTAGTGAATAAAAACTGGTGCAAGTTACACTACTTTGCCAACCATTTTATAAACCTCTGAATAACCTGCACCCTTATTTTCAGTCACTATCTGATTTAGCCTATGGGCCCCCCTTCCATCTCTAAGGTCTTATGCACTTAACAGACAACCATTCTAACATTAATGAAGAGACACAAAGACACAGCTTGAGTTTTTGAGGTGCTCAGCCAGACGTGTGTGGTGGTGCAGTTGGTATTCATTTCACCTTCACCTGGCTCATTAATCCATGAAGGAGGGGTTCTTTTCCTAGAACCCAAAATTGGATTTTCATTCTAACTAGTTGGATACCGGCAACAGCCAAAGGAAGTCTCTGGGGAACGTATAAAGTTGACCCAAAACTCTTTACAAACTAGGATCCTGTGACTTACGAAGTCCTGCAGGATTTTGGGTGATGAAAGACCATAACCATCTAAAGTATCCCCGGCCCCTTTTCTTTTAAGCTGGGAAGGTTCCAAAATGGTCACATCAGAGAAGAATACGTCAGAAAACATTTTAAAATGAGTAATGTCAAAGCAATGTGGAAGCCAGTGTCTCATCCTTTGTCTGGCACTACAGAATCACCCTACGTACAGCATTTGCTTCCCAATAAAGCTAGGGAACACCAGCCCTGGGAAAAGGGACTCCAAAATGGTCACTTCTGTGCTAGCACAAATGATCTTTGGCTTAGGTTGAAATGGTGAAGAGCTGGCCTGAGAATTCACTACGCTGCTAGCGAGGTGCTTGATCCCCTGCTGCGCTCCTTCACAGGGCATATATAACCCTGGCATTACGGCAGCTCAGGGTTAAACAATTAGAGCACTGAGGTTTTTCTGGGAGGCGAAGCAGGGAGGGACAGAGGGACAGGAGGGCTACTTTACAAGCCTAGGAAAGTTTCTTTAGAGTCCACAGGGAGCTGTAAAAAATGGGATAAAAATATTACATGTCATGGCTGCCAGTGCTCTTTGAAGTGAGGCAGGATATTTATGTGGAGTGCAGGGGAGAGCTGGTGTTAAATGCGACTGGGTCACACGATGGGGAAAGTCCGCCACCGTGGTGCGTCCCCTGCTGCTGGGCTCAGCACTGCCAGGCTGGCTGTGTGTGTCTATGCACCACACTCGAACTTAGCAGAGGTTGGGAGGGAAGGGAACTAACGAGGGACAAGCAGCAGGTATGAAATAGCCCCTCCTGCCCCACCCAAAAGAGGTTCTGAAGTGCAATATGAAGTGGCAGCAAATATGCTGGGTGTTCCGCATAGCTCTGCAGGCCAAAGGGGCCCTTCAGCCAGGCTGCTGCAGGAGGCACAAGCTGCAGCCCAGTGCAGCGGCCAGGGCTGCCGCACAGCTCCGCTCCGCTGGGGCTTTGGCCGGGGGACGGCAGCATTCCAATTGCTGTCGGGACCGCCGCCAGTGGAGGCTACCTGGGGAAGCGTGCCGAATCAGTGCATTCCGGAGCAGCAGTGGCCATGGCCTCCTCGCTAGCCAACACCCCCCCACTCTTGGGGCGGTGTTGGATTAGCTGCAGGTCCCCGATTGCCTCTGCAGTCCCTTCTCTTCCAGGTGGCCTGGTTTATGCCAGCAGGCTCAAAGGGGGGCTGAGCCCTGAAGCTGTGGGAAGGGCTGGAAGCTGCCAAACTCCAAAACTAACAAAACAAGCCAACTGTGCAGCTTTTCTCTCGGCCAGTAGATGCCAGATATGGGAGCAACGCAGCCTTACTTCCTCTGGAGAAGTCAGATCTTCTAAGTCTTCCAGCATTCTTTCTACGAACTCTTCAGTCAACAGGATCTGCAAGGGGGAGACACTCGTTTACTCTTTTACACTCCAAGCTTTATGTAATTGCCAAGCAGCGGACCCCTTTCTTCTGCACAGAGGGGAGACTGTACATACTTTTCTTTGGCGACACAAAGGTTTGAGGCCTCTAGCTCCTGGCTTTACTCCCCCCCACAACCCCAACCACTGCAAAAAATGCTAAGATTACAAGGCAATCTTTTGCTACCATCAATTATCTTCCTACGTTTAAAATTAGAGGCTCAGCTTCAGAGAGGAAGGGGGGAGGGAGGCAGGGGAGGGCAAAAAGGGGTCAAGCGAACAATTGCAAAGGAAGGCAGTGGGAAACAGAGACACTTTCATCTGGCACAGGGGAGTTAAGTCTCTAGTATAATTGGGCTACAGCTGGTGGAGGGGGACAGGGCGGGACAGCCTGGAACCTGCACAGAGTCTGCATTTTGGGCACCTTGAGGGCTCTGATCTGGAGACCTGGCTTGTTAAATGGTGTATCATTTAGAAAAACCACAGATTCAGCAGGGGAGGCATTCAGAGAGGTGCCCAAGCCAGGAGCGGGAGGGTGTGGGATATGCAGCATGGCTCTTGGACTCGGCTCAGAAAACCAGTCCTTGGCCCTTCCCAAATGTGCAACTCCCCCCACTCCCAGTCAGAATCGCTCCTCCTTCCCTCCCCCCAGCCTTGCTAGTCCGCATGAGAGTTTAGGGGTGTGGTAGAAGGGGGAAGGCTCAGGCTTTTTCCAGGAGAGGACTAGCAAACGTGAAGTTCCTTGGACAATAACTTCTGACTACACGCCCCCCAAAAAGAGCGGGCCAGATCCCCAGTCAACATACTCCACTGAAGTCAGATATGCCCATTGACATCAGCTGGTCCCGAGTATTAAGTGCGGAACCAGGATCCTCCCTCGCCCTTTTCTTAAAAAGAAACATGCCGTAGCAGAAGGTGCCCGCGCACACAGCTTTTAGAGGGCCAGAGATAAACGCAAGCCCTGCTGAGGTGGGGTAGCAGTCAAGGACAAGGAAATCACCTCCACACCTGGGTCCGGTGAGGGGTGCTGGGTGTGGTGTTGCAGGGTTTGGGTATACAGCAGGCTATTCATTTTGCAAATTGCAGCTCACAGCTCTGTTCTTTCTGTGCTTCTCCTGGTGTTCCTTTTTCCTCCTTTCACTCCACCCTTTCCTTTTACAGTCGTCTATCTCCAGCACCTCTCCATCCTATAGTGACCGGCATTCCTGCTTCTCTGCTCTGCCTGCATTGCATTGCATTCTCCCTCCTCACTCATCCTCTCCAAATCCACTCATGGTTCCCCCACTTCCTCCCCTCTGGCCCCTCAGCTCTGCATTCCCTCTCCAAGAGCTCAGGCAACTCTCCCCAGCTCCCAGTGCTGAAAGGGAGCAAGGCCAACCCCCAGTTCCACCCCTTTTCGGCTCCCCTCCAGTTCCAAACTGGAGCTCATCTCAGTGCTGCTTGTTGACAGCCTCCCTTGCAGCACGGAGCTCGCTGGGGGAAGCGCATAACAGCGCTGATGCTGCAGATTCCCTCGTAAGTTCTGATCTATATACTAGGAACCCATGGCCCACAGTCTGAGAACCCCTGAATCGGCTCGATGGACAGAAAAGGCACTGGCCACTCAAGCTACTATCATACGTGGCAGTGGCACTGTACAAAAAGGAAGACCCTGTCTCTGCCCCGATGAACTTTCAGTCTAACTTAGAGTTTAGATTCAGTACCCAGTTTGTGGTGTGGCATGGAGCCACTCCTGAAGCCCAGCGGAAGCTGTGGCAATGTTGTCAGCGTATCACATCACAGACCCACATGCTCCATGAGGCTTTTTGGCTACAATCAGATGATTCCCTATTATTGTCTATGGTGGGCCTTAGACGATCATTTCTTTGGCTGGCACACTAAACCCAAACATCTATGAGCACTATAGCAGGGCCGGTTTATACTACAGTGGGCAAGTTCTTTGGCGGAGATGGTACCCCGGGCGCACGTTGAACTGCAAATACCTGTGTGTCAATGAAAGGTTTGAAGAACCTAAAGGGTTGCTTACTCAGAAATACAACCAAAGCCATCCATGCTCAGAAACAGAACAGTCACCTGCATGGTTAACCCAGAAGATGGTGCAGCTGGCAAGGGTTGTCTGGGGAAGGCTCTGTATGGAGCAGATCAGCTTCTGTTCAGGTGTAGCCTGGCAGTGAGTGACAGGGCAGTGGGTGGAGAGTGGAAGACAGAGGATACGGCGGACGTAGCAAACTACACAGCAGTAAATAAGAGGAAGAAACCAGCACCCAAAGCAATCAGAAGAGTGGGCAAGGAGGAAATACATATTCAGCAGTGACACAGATGAGCAAAAACGAGAAAAAAAAAAGGGGGGGGGGTGGCTATAGGGCAGTGGAGATGGCAAGAATGATAAAAATCAGATGTAGCAGTAGGAATAAAATCCAGGGTTAATAGGGAAGGAGCCCAAAGGACATTTCTAGGGTGTCAGAGGAGAGAGAGGAAGGAGAAACATATGCACAAATGAACCACTCTCATTGTAGACCAGAGAAGAACAAGGTGGGGAATGAAAAAATTCAATGGGGGTGAGCAGGGAAGGATATTTACAGAATAAAGGGCAGAAGGTGCAGCCCCTAGGGTAAACCACCACGGTTTGGATCCTGGAACAAACGTATGTGGGGTATCTAGACTTGCATTTGCAATTGTGTTCGTTAACTCCAGTTAGCCAGCAATCAACTAACTCCAGTTGAAACAAGCGCATAAAGCCTCTTAGCCAGCACAGTTCTGGTCCTGGGTGAACAGCGCCTCCTTTCCTGTGAAAGAAGCTTTGGAAGCCCGGAGCAGCCAAATGTATAGTGTGCCCTTGTGTCTCAGGAATGCTTGTAAGCCATCTTTTAAAAAATGGTTTGCTAGACCAGGTAGCTGGGGAAAATCTTCACCATCATACACTCTGGAGGGTGCTGGGGATAGGTACCCATTACCGTAGCATTTGGGCACATCTAACTGCTGAAAAGATTTAGAGGCTAAAGATACAACTACACTGGATACAGGCTGAAACCAGGTTCCTCCCAACAGAATTAGCCCAACCAAAATGTAATAAAGGCATCAAAGCAGGAATGCACAGACCACGCGGATCCAATCCTTGTGATCAGCAAGTAGATCTTCATACAGAAGAGAGCTCTTTTTATTCTGATACTTACAAAGAGCCTGAAAATAAATTAAAATCAGTACCAACTGCCCTCTCACACACAATACTTCCTAGGTTTTTAGTCCTCTTAGCATGCCCGTGCCTGCAGATTACACCACCGCATTAACACACACACATTAGATGTGCATGGTATTAAAGGTGACATTCCACCAAATAAACAGGACAGACCGTCGTAGCTCTAGGCATCTAATTTAATTTCCTTTGGGATGTAAACCTTAGAAGCTCACACTGAACAAATAGGCCCTGTTCTTTGTGTATTTCAGACCTGAACCCAGAGTTTTCCTTTGAGAACGTTAGCAGATCTTATCAACAGGATACTGCAGGGAGATCATAAATGATGGAACAGCTTATTCGCTCTCCAAAGAATAACACAGACTCTCTGTTGTGATGCAGCTATGGGAAAGTCTATGCAATCTGGAGGCCAAATTAAATGGTTTTCTGCATATTCAAAGCTGGATGTGCCTCTCCTCAGAGCAGACCTTTCCTACGGTGAAATCTTTTGGCCATGACTGGGGAAGAAAACAAGCTCTGGGGGACCTGTTCGTGTTCACTCTGATGTCAAAGAAGCCCCATAGATTCATAACCTAGTATTTTCATAGTTCAGCAACCGTGTGCAAACATTCCACCCTATGGACCTGCTGCAACCAGTTTCACACACTGGAGTGTAGTTCTGCCTTTGTAATGGCTGTTTGCAATAGTCACAAGCAAGAGCTAAAGAGTCCAGCGGGGGTTTGCAAAACATTTCCTTCAACACCGCACAACCTCGGACATGCCAGGTGCTTTCTGGGTCAGATTCCTGCCCACAACTTGCAGCTATGAGGATCAGGCTCCATTTTATACATGTGCTGCGGCTCTGCAAATCCCTTGCTCCATGGTTACACATAGTGCTTGCAAAACCATAGAAGAGAAAATCCACAATTTTATCACTCAACTAGGAGTGTCAAAAGTGCAACTGCAGGTCCAAAGTTTGGCAACCCCTATTGAAACTTGTGTGTGCCCAGCCATGTTAAAAAAACTACATTATGTAAGGATTAACATCGCTATGGTTATGTAAGGCACTGGCTTTGTGTGTGATGTCTCCCTCTAGAGCAGTGGTTCTCAAACTTTTTTTTCCCACGGACCACTTGAAAATTGCTGAGGGTCTCAGTGAACCACTTAATGATCTTTCCAAATGTTGTTTGTACCGTTAGCTAACTATTGTAAAGTGATGGATGTGCCCTCTCTCCCCTGTCGTGGCAGCCCCCGAGCTGGGGCGGGGAAGGAGGGGGGTCTCGCCCCCCCCCCACAGCAGCCACAGAGCTGAGGCTGGGAAGGAGGGCCGTTTTCCCAGCTCCAGGGCTGCGGCTGCCGTGGAGAAAGTCGCCTTTCTCTGGCCGCCGCAGCCCTGCACATCCCAAATTCCCCCGCCCCCTCTTCTCATGCCACTGCCTCCTCCCACCTACCCCCAATTCCCCCCAAGGCCACCACTTCACCTTACATGTGCGTCTTCTCCAGGGTCCAGGCACCTAATTAGTGGAGCCATGCCTGCGCAGTTCCACTAATTAGGTGAGTGGCCCTTCATTCTCTCGTGTGCGGCCATCCAGGCACGCACCTTAGAGGGAACTATCCGTGGACCACCTGAATGGAGCTTGCGGACCACTGGTAGTCCACAGACCACAGTCTGAGAACCTATGCTCTAGAGGTTAGCCTCAGCAACTATAACAGTCTGCTACTTACTTAATTAATGGAATTACTCTCCTAGCTCAGGTGGGAGGAGGTTTGTACTTTCTATAGTGAATGCCCAAGGTTTGATTCCCCACTGATGACTGAGACACCTACACTGTTAGCATGATTTTTTTGTACTTAACCAGTGATGGTATGCATGAACTGTATATCGCATGTGTTACTTGGTGCCCAATATCAAGATTCAGTCTATTAACCACATCTGTCAAGTTGTACTTCAACCTACATACGACGATGACTGGCACCCAAAAACCACGTAAGACTAATCTAAGGCTATGATTTTAAGTCTACAGGTGCAACTGCATGACTAATGCACCATCTCTCACTTCTGGGGTTCAAATCTATTGCAAGGGCTTGAAATTCTTAACTTGAAACAGGCTGGCTCTGACCCCAGGCTACAATAGTACATTTCACACAGCTGTTTATAGTCTGCCACAGTTGGTAAATCTCTGATCAGGAAAGAGCCCCCCAAATTCAGCTGGCAAGCAGACCACAGCACCTTTCATCTTCAGAATGCCTGGCTTGTAAAATGGTGTAATATACCCCAAAGTAAGTTATATAACAAGCCCTTAAGAAATCCTCCATCCATAAAGCTGCTGCTTCTAGACTGGATGAGCCAGCAGATCCAAAGTTTGTGGCCTACTTCCTTTCATCAACAACATGGCTAATTTCCTGCAACTCTTGGGAGCAGACAGCACTGAAAGTGTTCCTGCTGAATTCCTGCCGTTAATATTGTACAGCAGAAGAAGGAATTCCTTTAATTCAAAATGCACCTAATCAAACTCCTTGTAAATAGTGCTCTGTGCCAGGAGCAGACCCCCCTGCTCTCTCATCTACCCTCCCCCTTTCATTGTGCTCTCTCTCATTTAGATTGCAAGCAGCTCAGGACAGAAGCCTTGTCTCCTTATTTTCTGCGATGCAATGGCACGATATGAAAAAGGACATGAGTTCTAACACCCTGCTGTAAGATTTCCATGATAGTTTTCACCAGAGAGTGTCACACATGTAAGTACTGTGAACAAACAAGGGGGATTTCTCTGGGGGGTGGAATCCCATTGCTATACTCCAAGGAAACCACCAGACCTTCCCTGTAAAGGAAAAGATAATTACACCTGCCCCGGGCACCATATTGCTGCATTCAGGGATCTTACAATTCTGCTGGAAGTAGCATTTCGAATACTCATGTACTATCTCCTAGGAGGGTCTCTATGTGCACTAAGGAGCTGCTAGGACTCCCCAACTCTGTTTCATCAGCTTTAAAACTCCACCTGGACTGGCCCTGGGGAAGGGCACTTTTTGGAGCCTGTCAACATTGTTTTACCGATCTTCTGGATAGGATCACTGTTGTGTGACTATGTACAGCTTGGCTCAGCGATGACCAGGGTCTGAAGGGAGACAAGCTAACAGTCCACGCATTTTAAGGGGGCAAGTTTTAAGGAGGGAGAGGACTTCTCTAGGGTGCTACCAGTGGCCAGGAGAAAAGTTAGGGAGTAAAGAGCTGACATTAATGGATAATTTAGACTGATCAGCAGGAAAAGCTTCCCGACAGTAAGATGCATTAGACTGAGGGATAGTCAGTTTCTCTAGGAAGCGGTAGAAGCATTTGAGTCATCCAAAATGAGACTGGATGAAGCACTAGAAAATGTACCGCAGGAACAATCCTCCATTGGCCTCTAGGGGAGGATCTAAATCAGTGGTTCTCAAACTTTTGTACTGGTGACCCCTTTCAAATAGCAAGCCTCTGAGTGTGACACCCCCTTATAAATTAAAAACACATTTTTATCTATTTAACACCATTATAAATGCTGGATGCAAAGCGGGGTTTGGGGTGGAGGCTGACAGTTCGCGACCCCCACATGTAATAACCTCGCAACCCCCTGAGGGGTCCCGACCCCCAGTTTGAGAACCCCTGATCTAGATGACCTAATAGCTTCTTCCATCTTTAATGTATGATCTTAATACGGTCTCATTAAACAATGGGAGGTGATAATACAATGTGCTTCATGGTTTGCTTGTACAATTTTATCACTTCTATAGTACTAGCGTGATGGATGCTCTAGACACAGTACTATACACGTTATATTACAGATACAGCTGGTAGCCATGCCAAGAGTTAAGGTTTCCTAATACTTATAAAGACCTTGTTTTCACCTGTTTATAACTTGGCCACTCTAAGCATTCAGACTGAAATTTCCCATGCCAGTATCTGTGCCTCACTGGAAAGGTTCCAGCAAGAATGATGCTGTCATTTCAGAGAACAAAGTTTAGGAAAAATACTTTTTGACAAGGTTAAAAAATTCTTACCCTCGTTCTGTTGAGAAGCCCTACTGACTCCATGCTTTGGAGGAAGCACTAGAAATTTAGCAGGAGGTCCCGCTGGGTTCAAGGATGTGCTTTGCTGACCCCGTGAAGATCCACCCAAATTTGGTGGAGTTATAAGCCTCTGAAAATCGGCATTTGTATGTTTCAAAGAAGTTTATCAGTCGCTAGTAACAAAATTCTCTGAAGATTCCATCTTCACTGAGCATGTTCCAGCCCCACAGAACATGCTTCAGCCCAAGGATACCGGGGCTGGGCAGTACTTTTCTTGCCATTATACCTCCCTGCTGTGGGGGCCACGGTGGCACCAGAGTTGCCCACACAATATTAATTCGGACCTCTTTTGTGTACACATTAGGATACAGTCTTCAACTACAGCAGAACCTCAGAGTTATGAACTCACCCGTCAACCATACACTTCATTTGGAACCAGAAGGATGCAATCAGGCAGCAGCAGAGAGAGACACACAAAAAAGCAAATACAGTACAGTACTATGTTTAATGTAAACCTAACAACAAAATAAGGGGAAAGTTAAAAGAAAGATGTGGCAAGGTAAGGAAACTGTTTCTGTGCTTGTTCCATTTAAATTAAGATCATTAAAAGCAACATTTTTCTTCTGCACAGTAAAGTTTCAAAGCTGTATTAAATCAAGGCTCAGTTGCAAACTTTTGAAAGAAAGAACCACCATAACATTTTGGTTTGGTGTGTTGCCTGGCCCTTTATTTTTTATTGCACACCATCTAAACCCTGCACTGAATCTCTCTCTTAGATACACAGATAGCCCCTAGCACCAAAGTATTGGAGCACCTCACCATCTGATGCATTGATCCTATGAAGTAGGGCAGTGTTGTTGTTCCCCCTTTTACAGATGGGAAACTGAAGCACAGAGGTACTAAGGCCAAAATTGTCAGAAGTGTCCACTAATTTTGGGTGCCCAACTTGAGACTCTCTTAGGACCGGATTTTCCAAAGAACTTAGCTTTATATAGCACTTTGAATATTCAGAGGACAGCTCCCATGTACCTCAGGTGCAGGCTGGGATGCTGACTGCTTTTGCAAATCAGATCCCAAGATGGGTAGCCAGAAAATTAGGAACATACAATTAGTGACCACATGTGAAGGTTTTAGTTTAAGTGACTCGCCCAGCACCACACAGGAAGTCTTTGGCAGAGGCAGGGATAGAATCCAGTTCTCCAGGGCAGTGTTCATCTGCCTTCACTATGAGACCATCCTCTCTCCCCGCCTGCAATCCCCTGCTTCATTCACTACACGCCTTCCGACTTGCGGAAACAAATGCTGCACAGGTCCTGCAGAAAACAGCTGCATTCACTACAAAGCCTTACTTCATTCCCAGAGCCTGGTCCACACAGTGCAGTTAGTGAGACGGGGCCCAGTGGAGAAAACCTGATCATGTAATTAGAGATTGTATCATAATGTACATGCATAAGGGAGCCAAATTAAGGTTGTACAGGCAGTCTTCCTTCAGGCAATTCCTAACTTCGGGGTGCTTGACTGTGCAACCTAATGGACATTTTTATCATAGTGTTTTTTTAAATGTACTACGTAGATTGGCTTGTATGTTTAACAGGTACTGCAGCAAACGCTGATGGGTAACATTTACAATGTGCATGATCAAAGGCTTCCTAGAACAATGACTGCCCAGAGCAGCAGGAGCAGAAATTATCACCATCACTCACCATCTCTCTGGAGAGAGTAAGTGCTCCAAGTAAGCAAGACAGGGGGGTCAGGAGGAGTGTGCCTTGTGCTGGGCACGTAGGGAATGCCACGTTAAAGCTGAAACGTTTTGCATAAGCAAGTCCTGACTCCCAGCGTTTGAGAGCTAAGGATGGTAATTCCCAACGGCCGATGCATGCACGTTGACTAGCTTTGACACAAGCTATCCTAGGATAACATTAATATGTATTAAAGGTTCGGGCAAACTTTATTGGGACAGATTAATTTCAACAGTGAATCTCCGCACATACTGTCTAAACATACACCGCTACCTCAATATAACGCGACCCGATATAACACGAATTCGGATATAATGTGGTAAAGCAGTGCTCCGGGGAGGGAGGGGGACGACGACTCTGCGCACTCCAGTGGATCAAAGCAAGCTCAATATAATGCGGTTTCCCCTATAACGCGGTAAGATTTTTTGGCTCCCGAGGACAGCGTTATATCGAGGTAGAGGTGTACTCAAGTAAAGAGGGGGGGAGCATATGTCACTCTCACTCACCTTGAGCAGGTTTAAAGATAGACAAGCGAGATTTCCAATGAGAGGTTCAGCACATCCAGACAATTTTGTCCCAAGAACCTTTAATATATATTAACCCCATCCCATATTAATTGTGTTGAAGCCGCTGGGAATTACCAGCCATAACTCCCTAACCCTGGCAGTCAGGATGGGCACCTCTTCCTTAGCTTTTCTTTGCTCACCTGGGGCATTTACTCTCCCCAGAGGGGGGAAGAGAGGTTTTGCTCAGCATTATGGTCAGGCTGTTGTTGCTGTTGCCTTGGGACAGCCAAGGGGAAAGGGGAAGGGCCAAAAAGCCTTGTGGAAGTCTTTGGTCACGCGCAATGTTAGAGACTGGCACAGTAGCTAACACAGAGCCGAAATCTCTAGTGTTAACAAGTAGGACTTCAGGAATACGTCTGTACCTTTGTGAATCAAAGTAATTTTTGTATTCAATACCACAAGAGAGTGGAAGAAGCTAAGAAATAACCCAGCCTGACATGATAGACCTTTATGAGAATTTAGCTTTTATAAATAATTAAAAAGTTACTTTCAGGAAAAATATGCCAAGTATTTGGGAAAGGTTCCAGTTTGACAGCTCCGGGAGAATGAAATAACCTAATCATCCCCAGAGCGTGGACAGCAGCAGGGCAAGCTTCCCCATGTACTCCTCCACTACTATGCCTTAAACCTGAGCTGGAAGGATGACTTATATAAACTGTTCCTTCCCCATGGTATGGAAAAAAGTCTACATCAGGAGAGGCTTGCTGCTTCCCTTCCTCTCCACAACCCCCCAGTTTATACTCCTTCACAACAAGCCGTCACACCACAGTGATTTGCTTTCAGCCACGGACCTACTCCCTCTGGAGCCCATCAATGCCTTTGTGTGGCTGAGGTCTTGGCAGAGTGATGCGAGAATTCCCCTCCAGGATTTACTTTGATGACACCAGTGCTCTCAAGCCCTGCTACTCCAAAAGCTAAGAGGAGAACTCCAATTTGGGAACTGCCACTAGGTCTCTTGCATACCACAACTTCTCTTGCCCCTTAGGCTGAAGCCAATGGACTTGTCTTTAGGACCTCACATCTTCACTCCCAACCCCTCAGCTGCTGCTCATTCAAAAAGTGATCCTTCCTTCCTTACATTAAGGCAAGAGTCTCAGGCACCCCACCAGCTCTACACAATGTTGGCGGGCCTGCCAGTGTTCCCTGCCTATCTGCAGTCTGACCACCTTACCTCTGCTGACACTAAACTAAGGGACAGGGCAGTGGCCAGCAGCAAGGTGAGCAGGTCCCAGCAGAAGTGAAGACCAAAGAAGTTCCCCAGTGTAGGAAGCAAGGTGGGGACTTGCTCCTGCAAAGGGCCCCACCCTACCTCCCAGCCACCAGAAACCTTCCTTCCTTCCCAGCAACCCCATGTGACCCCAGTAAATCTGCAGGTCCTAGTAACAGACGTTTGGGAATTAGCTCGTTCCAGAAGGATTAATATTAGTTATATGCCTGAATGATGGCATAATTATTGCCGCTCTCCACCCTTTAGAGGCTACCTGGCAGCTCTACACATTAATACATTTCAGCACGTGGTGTAAACTCAAACAAATACGGTTATGTTTGGGGTTAACACAGTCACAAGATCTTGTGTGTCATGTGTTGGTGAGCACAAGCAAACAGTGAATGACCCACCTCTTAAACCGACCATTCCCTGTTAATCATTGTAAGAGTGCTGTGCTACCCAATCAGCTCCTTTAGGAGTTACAGATTTGCATGCATGGTTTCCTGCACATTTGTGAACATATACATTGTGATGCCTTGAATACTAGCCATAGCCAGCTTAATTGTGATACTGGAACAGTAGGATCCTAAATAGTGTTCAAACAGAAGTGCACCTTGGAGGAACAGTGTACAACAGAGAGAGAGAGTGCACCAGGCGTCTAATTCTTTAGAAATGGAGCTTTCCTCCCAAAGCTATTTTATTTTTGCTTGGCCATAAACACAACTAGGAAATGTCTATGACATCCCACCACTGGTGGTCTTAAGCTAACCAGGGTTGACCCTTGTTAACATGTGGATGGGGAAACTCCAAGGGAAATCCAGGGTGCTGGTGCAAGAAGTTGTGTGGGGATTTGAGGTGGTGAGGGTGCTATAGGATGATGTGCAGCGGTTAGTGCCCTGTTTTGGGGACAATGTAAGACAGGGTTCCGGAACACTTCCAATCACTAAAGAGCCCATAACTTTTCCCAAAGATTAAGCTGTTCACCCTGATGGCCCTGGCTAACTATTAGTTTAGGTAACTCCATTCTGCCTCCCTGAATTCCCCTATTAGGTTTCACCCCTAAGGTATTTGCACTGTAGTGGCAGGAACCGAAATATGTAGAATTTGTAAAGTGATCCGGGCCTCTGAGAGATGAAAATTGCTGTATTCATTTAAGAAATTAGAAATTGCCAACCAATGTTTTATATTTCAAATTCCATTCACCTAACGAGGAATAGTTCTACATTTTTAATCATTTCTGGAGCTACTGAGAGTATCATATAATAATCAGGTGTTGATCGTCAGAAAAGCTGCAGCAGGATGTATAGCTTTGTTGTAAGATTTGTAGGCCAGAGAAACCTGTACACAGGGATTGTTTTTTGAAGGAACTGAAAAGGAAGAAGGTAAAAGAGGAAGAAGAAAAAAAAAAAAAGAGGCTCTTACTTGTAACCAAGGCCCATGTGCTGCATAAGGATGCTCCTCTGTAGCAAAGGCTCCTTCTACTCCTGTCGATACAAATGTGATTGCTGTATCCCCTGTAATACTTTTATATGTAAAGTGCCGTCCATGTAACAGCCTGCCCCTGGAGAATAGAATACACATACATAAACGGAGGTCATAAGCAGGTCAGTACAGACCCACCACAAGATATACACTGGAGCATCTGTGATCACCCTTAGGAATACATCACACCCCAGTAACCACTAATTCTCAGGGAATGTACGAAGGACTTTCACAGCCTTGTCCCTTAGTGCGGGTCACAAGTCTCTTCTGGAACTCTGGAAGTGCACATGTGCTCTCACACCCTCAATCCCAAGGCCCCACTTCCACATTACAATGCTTCTAGCCGAGGAAGACTGATTGGGACTTTATTAGCATCCCATTTGCACCAGTCCCTGCCACTGATGCATAAGGCACAGTACTCCCAACTCCATCAGCTCAGAGAACACCAGCAGGACCGAGTCCAGAATCCACATCTCTTCTGTGGTGGCGCAAAGCAGTCCCACTAGGATAATAACTTCTACAAATTAATAGCTCATGTTATATATTAACCCATTACCTTGTAACTTATTAAATTTAGTCTGTGCCAGTGGACTCATGTTAAATAAAATGTTTAGGAGAAGAGATACATGTTTGTTCATCTATAATAAATAATAATTCATTGCGACAGTGATTTCCATGTGGTAATCTAAAGTCACACCAAAGGCATTGAAGTACAGAGCCTCAGGGAGATGTGAATATGTTATCCCCATTTTACAGCTGGAGCTAATTAAGGCGCAGAGAAGTTAAGTGACTTCCCATGTGACCTGGTGTAAACAACTAGGGATAGAATCCAGATCCTATTCCCAGCCCTGTGCATTAGCCACAAGTCTATCTTTCGTGGACATCCAGGAAAAATAATCTGAATTAACAATAGGCATGAATTTGAAGTGGATTAGTTAAATCGTATTAAATCCCTGCGTGGATGCTATTAATTAGAATTAAAGTGACCTTAATTCTGAATGAGGATGTTCACACAGGTGTTTAATGCGGTTTAACTAATCCTCTGCAAATTCACACTTTTTGTCATTTGGATTAACCTTCCTGGATGTACCCATGTAGACAAGTCCTTAATTTATGATGTTGCACAATTCAAATCATAAATATCTAGTGATGTCAGGCTGACCAGTACATCTGAGAGAAAAGAGTTTAGAGGCAAGTTACTGCATCCTTTATTGCATTTTTAATTTTAAAAGTAGTCAACAAAAATTATTATTGTTAACTCAATAAGAATTAGTGGCCTTCAGTTTACTCTGAAACTCAAAGACCAGAACACTCTTACAATTTCTGTCAAAAGCATTTAAACAAAAAAGTCACTAGCTGAATTTTCTGGAGATTTAGACAGGTCACTGACTGGTCAAAACCCTGATCCCCTCCTTAGGTGCAACTTCTCAAGATACAGCCTTTACAGTATACGTGCAGTGCAACATGTGCATTTAGGGATACGAATGACAGAATTTGCATATACAAAACTGTGTGCACAACTGATGGCAAATGTTTGCCTATAACTGCACAAGTTAAAGTTAATGTCTTAAGGGATTTATGTGACAGGACCGTAGGAGCCATCCCTTAATTTGATAAGATACTTAGCAGCATTAGTCTGATCAAAAAACTCTGCTGTTTCAACCCCCAACATAAAACATGGGAAACAATTTTGGCATGATGAACTTATGTGCACAATAGAAAGACAAGGTGGATGAAGTAATATTTTTCATTGGACCAACTTCTGTTGGTGAAAGAGACAAGCTTTTGAGCTACACAGAGCTCTTCCTCAGGTCTGTGGATAGTGTCATCTGTTTCTAATGTTTTTGGCAAAGTGTCTCAGCTCTGGTCTTTTTAAAATCTATATAGGATCATCTGTATGAAGAAAGAAGGCCACAAGGCAGAACTGCAGCCATTAAAGCAGAGCTCAGAAAGAAACCAGCTCCTCTCACCTTAGACAAAGTGGAATCAGTGCTCCAGACTCCTGGTTGAATTTCAGGTGCACGCTCTCAAGCTGTCTTGTGCGGATTAGCTCATGAGGAATGATAGCTGCTGAGCTCTCACTCTCTAAACTATCCTTACGGCTTCTAAGAGAAAAAACAACGTACACCTATTTAGAACCTGAGACCCACATTCCAACTATTGTCAGCCTTGTGAAAAGACAGCAGAAGAATTCAGTGATTATTTAGAGCAGTTCCGTGAAAGCTGTCTAACGGAAGGACACAACAACAGCTTGCCAGAAGGACATAGCTAATTTGCAAGCCACCCGTGTCTCCATTTTACAAGTGCGGCCCACAGACTACTGATCCTAGCATGCAATGCTTCATCTTGATCTAGTGACCTTAAAAGTTCTGGAAATAAAGTTTAATAAAGAATGGGAGTAAAATTATACCGTGAAGCCAGAAGCATGACAAAATGTTCTGTAAGGTACAATGCTGCATGGGCAGAGGCAAGGCCTGCGGGACCTAGCAGGTCCCCCCACGCCCCATTTCTAGTATTCTTTAAGAAACGGGGCTGTCCGGAAAGCTCTGTGCTGTCCTGACTCACTGCTATAGAAGCTTAGCGTTAGAGACCTATAGTAAAGAGACAATCTGAATCAACCTAACTCTTTTCCTTCATCAGACCAACCAAAGGCTTTAGATGTTGCATAACCAGTTCTTAAACACTCTAACTTCTGCTAGCATTAAGTACAATATTCAAAGTACAAAAGCCACACACAATTCACAGAATATTTGTAGACCGTTTTCCCTTTGAAGTAGAGCTGCTTTAAAACAATGCAGTCTTTATACTATATTTTACAAGGGCAGGACATTACACACGGTAATGTTGTTTAACTTAGAGGTTACATTCTGCAATTACGAACTTCACAAGACAGAATCTTCAGTATAATCAGGTAGATATCTCAAAATACCGGATCATAAACTAAAATACTTTATAAGTTTAAAGAGTAGCATTATAATTCCTTGTGTGTTTGTAGAGAACACAGGAAAAGATGGTGCCTGATCCAACGATCTTACATGCAATAGGAAAACCCCTCCCCCCAAAACACATCAAACAAAAAGCACTGAGTGAGCAGAAGGACTGGGATCAAGGACAGGAACGGGTGGAGACAGCGAAGAGGCCAACTGGCTGGAAAGGGAGGCACATATAGAGTGCCATCAACTTACATGATGTCAGAAAAGACAGGGTTTACATTTCTCTTATCTGTCAATCTTGGTTTATAATATATGGAGATATACCTATCTCATAGAACTGGAAGGGACCCTGAAAGGTCATCAAGTCCAGCCCCCTGCCTTCACTAGCAGGACCAAGTACTGATTTTTGCCCCAGATCCCTAAGTGGCCCCCTCAAGGATTGAACTCACAACCCTGGGTTTAGCAGGCCAATGCTCAAACCACTACACTACAGAATCATTGTATTTGGTTGGGGAGAGGAGAGAGGAAGGAGACTGGCTGACAACACTCCAAGCACCTGTCCCTGACAGTTAAAACGTGCTTCTAATTTCATCCTGCAGGGCAGACCAAACAAACAATGTTACCATGTCACAGCACAGTTCAGGAACATCATTCAAATATGGCTTGACCCTTTCTACGCTGCAAGATGGAGCCTTGTCTCAGATGCAGAATGTGAGAATCATGATGTAACAGCTTGTCCACCAATGATGTTGATTTGGGGTGTGTCTTCGCTACAGAGTTACCCAGGGCTCTCACTCCCCTCCCCATCCACATCCCTCTCACCTGAGTTTGATGATACTTTAAACCCGGGCTAGCTGGCTCAACTAGGGCTATCAGCTAAAACCTAAGTGAGGCTTTCACGAGGGCTGGTAACCTACTCCCACTCTGCAGTGAGGAAACAGGCTAAACCACTTGAGTGCTGACCGTCTTCCAATGCCTTTCCAAAATTCCAACCCGCCCACCGCCCTCTTGTGCCCAGAAGGGCAGACATGTTCTCCCAGTTTATTGGGAAAGCAGCAGAGCAGCACAAAAGACCATGGTATGTGTCCCCTGCAGCTAGGGTGACCAGATGTCCCGATTTTATAGGGACAGTCCCGATTTTTGGGTCTTTTTCTTATATAGCCTCTTATTACCCCCCACTCCCTGTCCCGATTTTTCACACTTGCTGTCTGGTCACCCTACCTGCAGCCCTAGTGACACACATGGGCGAGTGCAGCACTGGTGAGGACACAGTAACTGGGCTTTGCTAACCCAGGTGCTGATCACCTGAATGCCAGTCACCAGATTAACTCTGCAGTGAAGACACATCCCTTTGTAGTCTACCTGGCATCTAAACCTGAGAGTTTAAACTGGTTCAGCAAACACATTTTACAGCTCCATATAGGTGGGGCCTTAAAGCAGTGGAATGGGCCAGACACTGAAGAAAACATTTTACAGTTTGATTACCCAAGAAGTGCATGGTTGATTAATGATCAATTGACCTTAACCTAAGGTTTACCCGAACTTCCTTATCAGATCTTATATACACATTATGCTGTGGGAAAGTTAGGCTTTGTCTACATTGCCAATTGAATGACAAAACTTTTGTCTTTCGCAGGTGCTTAAAAAAGCCCCCCGCCCCAAGACAAAAGTTTTGCCGCAGCAAGTGGTAGTGTAAATGGCTCGTTGTCGGCAGGAGTGCTCTCCTGTCCACAACGTGAACCCCGGGATGCGTGTGGAAGTATTTTTGTTTACACTGCCCGACTTTTAGCAACACAGGTGTAGTGTAGACAACGCCTTAGCTTGTCATCTAGAGTTTCCAATTATTCGTTACCAACCCCCCCCTCTCCCCCAACAGGATGTCGGCCACCAGAAACATGAGAGATTTTAGACTTTAAGTTTATCAACTCATACGTGCAATTGCAGAATTTGTGTACATGTGGGCATATCCAGAGTTATTCAGCAATTTAGTTAGTAAAGATGAGAGACTGGGTATTGGCCCTTTTCTACCCAGACTGGTTAATGTTTTTTACAGAATAGAATTCCATAGAGTTTGCCACAAACCTAGAGCATGCAAGCTGTCTGGGGTTGGGGCTGGTTTTTTGTTTTGTTTTTAATTCACTAGTCTGTACAATGCCTAGCACAATGGGACTCTGATTCCTGATCAGCCCCCACAGGCTCCAATATACCACCACCACAACACTGTGAAGGCAAGGGCTGGGCTTATCGAAAACTCTTGTTTTTAAATGGCGAATGCTGCTTGTGCCTTACGTGCTCACCAGATGACACTAACTAATGTATAACTTGGCAATACAACTAACAGGTTTTTTCAGACCCTAAATAGTTAAGACTTTACATTAATCAGTAACCAGCCATTCTGTTAAAAAGGTGAACGTGTGAAGCAATATGGCAGTTAACACTTAAGTAACATCAAATAATTAGCAATCTCTTCCGCTAAAAGCCTTTCCAAAATAGTGTTTGTTGTTTCTTTGAAACGTGGGTTGTTCCTCTGATTGTGGTCTGGGGAGGGATCTGTTTATGTTAAAAGAGTAAAGCTGGGGTAGCTGAATCGAGGTGTAGGCTCTGTCTACACTGAAACTTTCTGAACACTTTGTGACATAGGTCGTTCAAGACACGTGTGTCCACACATATGATGTAGTTAATACAAGTCACTAGCCACAGTAGCTATGTGGCCTACATCACTCTATTCCTAGAATCAGGTTGTAACATGCCTTTTGCTGTATAGATGTAAACCCACAACTATGAATGTGTAGCAGAGCTGGCCTATCCCCCTCCTTGCACAATAAGGCACCCCCAAGTGCATTGCCCCCAATGTGGATACTGCTGTTGCTCTGTGCACGCATCCCCAGGGCACTAGCGGGGACAGTTGCCCAGATATTCCCAAAATGCACCGATACGAACACAGGCAGCATGATGGGTGCAGACATTGTGGGGGCTGGGTGACAAGACAGCTACACTGAGGACACAACTCAACCACGGTTTGTTGTAACTGGGTCAGATGAAAGTCCCGGCCTGTTTACAACACACTAGGAAGTCCATATGCATTTCTAGCAACGATGCAGTTGCACCGATGTAGTGCTTCTAATGTAGACCTGCCCGCAGTTCTCTCAGTGTAAAAACCTAGTGGATGCACAAGTAGTTTTTACCTTGATGTAGCTAGTAGAGGTAAAAAACTATCCATGTCTCATCTCTGCTAGGGTTTTACCTCGACATAGCTAACTCAAGGTACAAAACAACAACAAAACGCCTCACCTTTTTTGCAGAGAAAACAAAGCCTTGGATTTGTTTTTAAATTCTGTCTCGGTTTTCCCATCTGAGAAGTGGAGCTACCTCCCTCAATTGCAATAATTAACAGAGTGGTGTTTGTAAAGTGCTTTGAGATGCTCAGATGGAAGGTGCTACAGAAAAGCCAAGAATTAAATCTGACTTTCAGATTATCGAGTGTGCAATGGACACACAACTCTGCAAGAGACATTAACATTCTTTCAGCAGGAATGGAAATCTTTGTTCTGGCCCATAGAAAGGGTGACGGTCCAGATGAGGGGTTGATGGAATTGCTGGGGCGTTATTAAAAAGAAGTTCACGGCGTGGCTTTCCCTGCCATGCCTAGCTTGTAGTTTCAAATTTTAAAGGAGAGTTTAGAAACACTTTGGTTTCTAGCACCAATATCTCCAATTGTTGTTTACCCATAACCTTTCACTTCTCCACCCATCACCAAATAAATCAGGAGCAAAGGCTGGTGTAATTTTTAGTGTTATGACTTAGATCAAGCTGACTACTACGTACATTGTTGCAAACTTTGTCTATTCCAGATTTAATACTTCATCCAACCCACATAAATAATTCTTGTTTCTCTATGTCCAGAAAAAACAAGTCGGCAAAAGCCAGGGCTGCAGTGTTTGGAAAGGCAGCACATTTAAATGTAAGCAGTATACCGGAAATGCCCCAGTTTGAGGACTGCACATCTAGCATTTTATGAAATTGGAGGGGAGTTGGAGGAGATTAAAGCACATTTCCAAGTGATTGAAGACTTGTGGGAGGTGTAAGTGTGGGCAGTTGTCAGATTAATTCTTTAGATGATTAAATTCTTTTTGTTTCTTTAAAGCTGTTTGTAGCTGGGTTTGATGTCTCCTTGTTCTGGGCGAGCGTATTGCAGCAGTTACCAAGGTGACTTTAGCTGACTTTTAACTATTTTCCCCCCCCAGCTTCAGTTTCTACCAACAGCCTGAATCTGTTTTTTTCCTTTTTAAAGCTTGTGAATGAAGATTAACAGCAATAGTTAGCCAGAGCCACGTCAGATTTCTAAAGCTGGGCTTCTGTAGCACGAGTGGCCAAACACAGATTGCAGCCTCAGCCTGCTTCAAGCAGGGAGAAGAGGCCTGGGGGAGACTACAGGTTCCAGCATGCGAGGCTCCATCTTGATCGGATTGGCCATGAGCTGGGACCTGTACTTGCCCCAGGCCCTCAGTCTAAATTAAAAAGGGGAGGGTGACTGCAATCTGCTTCAATTTATGCCAATTAGCAACCACCCTTCGGGCTCCCAGAAAATTGCCAGTACAATCATTGGTTGCACGAGTTTGGATGTCCCTTCTTTATGAAACAAGTCATGTTTATAGCAACCTCTTCTCAAGCTGTCCCAATAGCTATTTTATAGGTTTGGTTGGGGTAAGGGGACTTTCTCTGTGGAACAGCAATGCCTAGTGGATAGGGTGCTGACCTGGGACTCAGGATTCATTCGTGGCTCTGTCACTGACCTACACTATGACCATGGGCATGTCCCCCTCAGCTCTGGGCTTCCAGTGCCCCTCCAACCCTTTGTATGTCTTGTCTATTTAGACTAAGCTCCAGGGCAGGGATTGCCTTAGTATGGCTTTGCATAGTTCCTAGCATAGTGGGGCCCTGAGGATATCAACCGAATGCAGTACAAGCAGCAACAAGCCACACCAACCCCCAAATCCATTTTGAAAGTTGTATGATAACTCTGTTAATAAACTGAGGGTTACTGATTCTCCCTGTAGCTAAAACTAGACTGGAATCAGGAGATCCAAGCTGTATTCCTGGCTCTGCCATTGACTCCCTGAGGGATCCTGAGCAAATCACACAACTTCTCTATGCCTCAGTTTCCCCATCTGTAAAATTGAGACAGTGCTTCCCACACAAGAATGTCATAAGGATTAACCATTTAATGCTTGTCAAGCACTTTTTGATTCTCAGATGGAACGAGCTATAGAAGAACAAGCTATTATATCGGTGACAGCAATATAGTACAACAGGCAGTGCATTTCCAGGTGTTTGCTACACTATGTTGCTAACTAATCACTCCATCTTCAGGCCTATGCCTGATGATATCCCTGAAATGTATTAACACCCCAAAATGCACCTGCTTCTGGTCTGCGCTGCATTCGTTACTCAGGCAAGACTCCCACTGAAATTGATGGATGTTGGCTTAAGTAAGAGTAGTAGATTGAGAAAATAAGCTGTGAGATCATGGAGGACTTCAATCTGAGTGACATGCTAGAGGACTCACGCTGCCAGTACTAAAACATCCTTGGAGTGCCTAAATATTAGAGATGACAGTTTCCTAACTCAAAAAGTGTTCCAGCCAACATAGGGGAATCCTGTATTAGATCTCCTCTTGACAACCAAAGAGGAACTGATCACAGCACTAAAACATTAATGTAGCTTAGGTACAAGTGATTATGACTTGATCACATTTATAATGTGCAAACAGAACGGAGTCAAGACCAGTGTGTGTGTGTGTGTGTACATACACACACACACGGTGCTGTAAAAAAAAAAAAAAGTTGAAAACAATCAGCTGGAGGGACAATTTAATCAGAAAAATGTGAATGGTAATTGGGTATTGTTTAAGAACACTTTACTAGAAGCCCCAAAAGCCTCAATCAAGGAAAAAGGTCATGCTGGTTAAAAAAAGTGCAGGTTACCTGCTGTAACTGGAGGTTCTTAGAGCTGTTGGGTCCCTATCTGTATTCCACACATGGGTATGCATGCATGCCGTACGCCCAAGTCCAGAAATTCTTCAAAGCAGTGTCCATTGACCCGCACATGCACAGTAGCTCCCCTCATGCTCCCGACCAAGGCTATAAGAGACAGTGTGGGTTAACACCTCTCCAGTTCCTTCTATCACCGCAAATCCAACAGGATCTGAAGTACAGGGGATGGAGGACAGGTAGTGGAATACAGATAGGGATGACATCTTGAAAAACCTCCACTTCTTTGAGTGCTGGCCCCTAGGTGTATTCCATACATGGGTGATTGGATTGGCAAGCAATGTTCAGACTGGAAGAGGGTGTGAGGAAGATGGCAATAAAAGATACTTGCAATACTGCCATTCCTACTGCTGCATCCACAGCCAATGTATCCACAGCCAATGTCGCAAACGTGTGGACAGAACTCCAACTTGCTGCCCTGAAAATGTCCTGCGGTGGGATGTCAGATAGGGATACCATGGAGGCAGCTTGTGCTCATGTGGCGTAAGCTGTGATACCTGCAGGGGGAGGGATTCTTGCTATTTTCTAGCTCTCTGGGGCCTGGTCTACACTAAGGTGGGGGGGATCGATCTAAGTTACGCAACTTCAGCTACGTGAATAAGGTCACTGAAATCGACGTACTTAGATCGACTTACTGTGGTGTCTTCACTGTGGTGAGTCAACTGCTGCCGCTCCCCCGTCGACTCCGCCTGCGTCTCTCGTGGCAGTGGAGTACAGGAGTCAACGGGAGAGCGCTCGGGGGTCGATTTATTGTGTCTAGACTAGAGACGCGATAAATCGACCCCCGCTAGTTCAATCGCTGCCCGCCGATTCGGCGGGTAGTGTAGACGTACCTAGGAGTCATCCCGAAACCCATTTAGAAATCTCTGGGAGGATATGGCTTGCCCACCTGACCTTTCTGCTATGGCAACACAAAGTCTCCGATTTCCTACTGGGATTGGTTCTGTTCAGGTAGAATGCCAGGGCGCCGGATGGCAAGGGAGTGAACCCTCTTGTCTTTGGAGGAAGCGTGGGGTTTCAAGAAAAACACAGTTAAGTATAATTTGATTGATGTGGAACTCAAACCATCCTGGGGAGAAACTGGGGGTGTAAATGAAGAGAAAACTCTCTCTTTGTGGAACACTGTACAGTTGGTCCGCCGTGAGAGCTCCTAGCTCACTAAACCCTCCTGGACGAAATGACGGCCACTAAGAATGCAACCTTCATGGACAGGTGGGCCATGTCACCATATGTTCGAAAGGTGGACCTATGGGTGTTGACAGAATGAGGGTAAGGTCCCATTGAGGCATAGGTATAAGGACTGGCGGGAAGGTCCCGATCAAGCCTTTCATAAACCATACAGCAGTTAGGTGGCTAAAGATGGAATGTCTTTCCACCAGAGGAAGGAAGGCATTAATCACTGCTAGGTGTACCCATAGTGAACTAAGAGTGAGACCTGAAGCCCTCAGGGACAGGAGATAGTCTAAGACAACCAGAATGCCTGCAGAATGTTGGAGGAGTCGTGCCCAGGCCAAAAGTCATCTCCATTTGGTTGGGTAGCAGATTCTAGTAGAATACTTTCTAATTTGGTTAAGATTTCCTGAATGGGGGCAGAACGTGAGCCTTCTAGTTCTGATGCCCATCCAAACACCAGGTCCCGAGGTGGAGTGAGCCCAGGCTGGGATGTTTGATTTTACCTCCGTCCTGGGTTAGGAGATCCAGAAACGGACAGATCCTGATTGGTGGGTGGGCAGACATTGTTAGTCATTCCATGAACCAGATCTGTCTGGACCAGATGAGTAAGTAATGTAATGATGAGTAAGTGAATATACAAACGGTTTTTCAAAGTCAAAGATACATGAACAGAGTACTCTTCCTGCTGCAGTGAGTACTGCTGCTCTAATTCTTTATGCTATTTAAGGTCTCTGGATGAAGAGAGCTAAACCCAATACTAAGGAGTAGTAGAGTCAGTCAATAATTCAGTCTCAGTAACAGGAGGCCTCACTCAGTTGCTTAAACCTTTGTTGAGAAATGGGTCAGATCACGGGGAATTGGGTGAAAGGTATCGGAGCACTGGCACAGTGAGTTGTAGCCAGCAGTATTTTTAACCTTAGCGTGTACATTTCACTAGCTGTAGATTTATATTCTATCCCTTAGTTGACGACTTCCCCAGAAGGGGAAGATGATTGTGGCTTAGGAGAGGAGCGAGAGAGGGGCCGCAGAACGAGTGATTGAGGCCAGGGGCTGAGTGATCACTGGACAGAGCACAGACAGCGGCGAGCAAATTCCCCGGATGAGCCACAAGAAGGTGCCGCCAAGCAGTGAGTAGCTGACCCTGTTACACCCTCACATAGGGAGAGTGATCTAGAGGGTTCAGGAAGGGGGCTAGGAATTAACAACTCCCAGGTTCCAATTTTGGCTCTGCTTAGGACTTCTGGCCTTGGGCAAGTTAGTTATCCTCTATTTCCTCCTCTGTAAAGTGGAGAGAACACGTACCTACCTCCCAGTGGTGTTGTGAGGATTAATTGCCAGTGCTGTTAAGGTCTCTGCCCAGGATCTATTACGTTAGGAAATTAAATAGAAAACAAAGCTTGACTCTACGAGTGCCACTGATCTTTTAGATCAGGAGTCTGAGCAGTATCTGGCTCCTGCACGGATTCCTTGCAGCTTAGATTGTGAGCACCATGGAGCGGGGACCATCCCTTCTTGTCTGTCCGGAAAGCACTTACCATGCTGCAGGTCCTAACCAGCAAATAATGCACACTAATGAATATATTTATGCATATAAGCCCCATTTTCCCCAAGCAGCACAGCAGAGTATTATGTTATCATGGTCCAAATGACAAAACATTTCCGACGCTTACTAGACACGTTTTTATTTAATTTCTATGAACTGATTAATAGGTGTTTATGAATGGAACGAACAGTCATTTTGAGAAACAATTGTTCAGTGCACTTTTAAACCTCAGGAGTGTTTTCAGTCATATCTTTAGAAGAGGAACTGCACTGTCTACAGTAATAACTACAAAAGAAGTTTTTGTAGTTATTACTGTAGATGGTGCAGTCTTGTGACTTGTGCTACAGCTGCTCTGAAGAGTTTAGACCGAAACCAATTTTTCCCTGAGGAAGCTTTTCTTAGGACTTTGGGACAAACTGAACTGGTATTAAAATCAGTGGAATTACTCACATACTTACAATTAAGCACGTGCTGTGCTGGATTGGGGCCGGAGTGCTGAGCACACTGCAGGATCAAGCTCTCTCAGCAACCAAAAAAAAGAGAGTTACCTTTTCTGTAACTGGTGTTCTTCAAGATGTGCTGCTCATGTCCATTCCATAATAGGTGTGTGCGCTTGCCACATGCACCGGTGCCGGAAGTTTTTCCCTCAACAGTATCTGTAGGGGCTGGCTCTGGCGCCCCCTAGAGTGGCACACGCATGGTGCGGTATAAGGGACGCCGCTGGCTCCCCCCACCCTCAGTTCCTTCTTGCCAGAAACTCCAGCAGTGGGGAAGGAGGGCGGGTCGTGGAATGGACATGAGCAACACATCTCAGAGAACACCAGTTACAGAAAAGGTAACTTGTCTTTTCTTCTTCGAGTGCTTGCTCATGTCCATTCCATATTAGGGGACTCCAAAGCAGTACCCCTGGAGGCGGATAGGAGTTCACGGACGTGTAGATTGCAACACAGCTCTGCCGAACCCAGTGTCAACCCTGGGCTGTTGCGTGATGGCATAATGAGCAGTAAATGTGTGGACAGAGGACCACGTTGCGGCTCTACAGATGTCCTGGATAGGGATGTGCGTCAGGAAGGCTGCTGAAGACACCTGCGCTCTCGTCGAGTGGGCTTTGACAATTGGCAGCTGCGGAACCCCCGCCAGGTCGTAACAGGTCCTTATGCACGAGGTGATCCAATTGGAAATCCTCTGTGAGGACACCGGGTGAGCCTTCATCCTATCTGCTGTAGCGATGAAGAGCTGAATTGATTTACGGAAAGGCTTGGTACGTTCTAAGTAAAAAGCCAAGGCTCTCTAGATGTCCAGGGCGTGGGGACGCCTCTCCTCACTTGTTTTGTGTGGTTTGGGCCAAATGTTATGACCTTAAATTCTGTGGACTTCAACATGCAAAGTGGATGAGATACACTTTACCCTGGCTGAGAGAATACTTCTGTCACGTTCCTGAAGAGCCCCCTAAAGCATTTATTCACACGGCTTTCAAAAAAGCCACAATTTGATATTTTATGGTCTGGGTAAACAGTGCAGTATATGATCACACACTAGTCCCATCAGTGTAGTTTCTGAGGACCCTCACAATAGTCAATATATCTAGCCTCATAACGCCCTTGTGAGGGAGGGCAGAGCTACTATTCCCATTTTACAGACGTGGAAACTGAGGCACAGAGAGGCTAAGGGTATGTCTACACAGGAAAAGAACCTGCAGCTGGCCCGGGCCAACCAACTCAGGCTCACGGGGCTCTGGGGCTGTTTCATTGCTGTGTAGACTTCCGAGCAGAGGCTCTCCCACCCTGCCGGGTCCTAGAGCCCATGCTCCAGCCTGAGCCCGGAAGTCTACATAGCAATGAAACAGTCCCGGAGCCTGAGCCCCACAAGCCCAAGGCAACTGGTGCCCAAAGTCACACAGGAAGTCTGCAGAGAACCATGCACCCTGTCTTTCAACCTTGCTGTTTGTCACTTAAGATACTTGCATAAAGACTGGATATTTGATTTCATCTACACATGCAAAAAAATGGAACCGCCACCAGTTGTAGCAGTTTTATATCAGTGGTGCTGAAGCTCTTCCCACCATTTGATCTAACACTGCTCAGAGTCCAAGGATACTTTATGATGGTCTCTTAGGGCAGGAAGTTGCTCAATCAGGTTGATTTCTTTAGCCTTGTCTATACTGGGAAAATGTGTTAACTAATACGTTTTAACTAGCACAACACAACTGCCCCATGTCTTAAATGAGATTTACCATTGTGTTAGTTAAAATGTATTAGTTAACATTTTCCAACGTGAGTCATTTTCCCAGGACAAAGAAGACCTAGTTGAGATTTCACTGCAGGTTCTTCCACGAACCTAGGTGATTCGGGGGAAAAAGCAGCAGCAGCATGAAGTGAAAAGCTCCTCTTTATAAAGCAACGTCTAAGGTGGCAGCAAGAACGCAAGATGTGGGGGGAGCATATGGCTGTTTGATGTGGGGGGTGGAGAGCTCTTTTAGCACTGAGGGTGCTAGCTATCATCAAAGTGACTCCAGGAAAAAGATATAGCATTCTAGAAGCCTAATGAGATCCGCTATTATGGAAAAATAGGGTCGCTATCTGTTTCCAAAGTGGTAACTATCGTCTGAGCAAAGCAACTTATTGATCTTTCAGCAAGCAAATACTGGGAAGCAGTCATTCCCTATCTTTTTCGCTTTGGGGAATTACTGATAAGATAAGGAAATGAGATATATTCATTACAATGGGCACTGTCAAGGTCAGGAGGTTCCATATTTGATTCACCGTCCTCCTTGCCTTGAGCTGTTTAAAAAAAACATGTCAATATTTATGCAGGTGTTCCACCTCTCACCCTTGGTAAAGTCCCCCTCCAATGCTTCAGTGCTTTGTCTTCCGTAGAGCCCTGTTTATCTGATCCCTGAATGCCTGTCCTGTCTGAATTATAGCTGCCGTCCCGTATTAGTGCTTGTATGTCAGACACTTTCTCAAACTGACAATGACCCCAAATATTTTGCTGTCCCTGAAAAGTTGTGAACATAGGAGATGTACTGACTATTTAATTCCACACCAGTAGCACAGTACTCAGGAGCAATCCTATAACAGATCAGCATACATGCATGATGGGGGGGAAGATTTTTGGTAAATTTCAACCTTCCAAGGAGCAGATGTGATAGCCAAATAGTATCTTATCCCACAAGTAGTTTAAAAAAAAAAATTAAATTTCCGTGGGACCACTCTTCATGGAGCAAGATGTTACTCAATATCAATAAAGATGTCAGAATCTGGCCCCATAGTATTATTATACTGAATCTAAGAATGATTTCTAAAATGATGAAAAAATCTCAAGTGCCTTTTTAAAAAACAGCCACACCACATCTATTTCATGTTACTTGATATTTATATAGCATCATGAATTAAGAGAGAGACCCTGTGATCCAAAAAGATTTGATCAGCCGAACAGGGGACAGAGAGGAAGAAACAGGAGAAAGGACGAGAGGACTATAACAAAGTATTAAGAATGATATTACATTGGCTATGACGCATCAGTTAAGAATGAACTAGCACAGAAATGGCAGCGAACAGTGGGAGGTGAAGGGAAAGGAGCAGTTTGAAGGACAGTGAGCATTTCTGACACTATGGAAAAAGGAAGATTTCACGCTGACCTCTACTCTTTGGACAAAAGCATCAAGTCTGAAGTGGGAGAAGGAAAAAAAAAGGTAACAAAAAGATGAGGACTGTGCAGTAAAGATTAAATGTAGATGACAATCCCCTCCCATTATTTATTGCTTTTAATAGCTGCTTTAGAAATCCACCCCACCAGCCACGCCCTGCCCCCTCCCCCTAAGAGAAAACATGCACTGAGTCCAGAAAGTGAGACCCTCCAGATACAACCATTCAAGGTAGGTAAACTGTGGCGCTACTAGCTTGACAGCATTGCTCAACGGTCTTCTTCCACTGCTCTCTCTCAGGGCAAACAGTACCAATGGTAACTGAAAACGAGGTCTCACCTTCAGTGGGTGGGAAGCCCTCAAAAGGCAAAAATGCACATGCTGCACATGTCTGAGCAAGCAGGCCATTTGCCATGCACTCACCAACTCAGAAGTTACGTAGGAAAAAGATCGACAGTGTTATCTAGTCCAGCTAACTCTCTGGAGGATACTGCAGCTTTGTTCCCTACAATACATTCTCCGGTGCTTTTTCCAGTCCCACTTCAAACAACTTAAGCGAAGGGGCTTCTTTTGGAACACTATCGCACAGTACAAGATCTCTCTTTATTTACTATGCCATTAAACCACCCTGAAAAATTCATCTCCCTCTGTGTTTCTAGGCAGCAAGTACCCACTGTTACCCTTTCCCCTACTCCCCATGCAATGGTCCCACCAAGCCATAATCTTGTTTTCACTCTCAACTCTTCTACTCTCCCCTTTCCCCAAATCTGAAGAGCACGGGATCCTACTTACGGTGCTCGATCATAGTTCAACCCATTCTGTCTTTGTGCGTTTATTGGAGGTAGAACAGGTTTGCTGTTAATCTCAAGCCCTCTCCGCAAAGTCTCCCTGATTTGCTCTGTATCTGCAAAGAGAGTTTGTTTGAACATGGTTTAGTACGCGCACACACACACACACACATCCCCCCCCCAAACATCTGCTAATGAGAACCTGAGGGAGTCAGCTTCTTTTGGGGTCTGTTTCTATAACAGGTATTCAATTGAGCTCACCCCCTTTGCCTGGGTGCAGAAAGAGGTGCTCTCCATGACACCTCAGGCTTATGAAGTTATTTCTCTGCAGTCCATTTCCGTTCTTCCATTTTGGTGCCCCCAATGTATATCCAACCTTCCAGCAAGGAAGGATGGAGCCTTTGGTAAGAAGTCATCCAGAGGGGGAATGTTAAGCAATTAGGTATCTCATCCACCCCTTTTCATAGGGAAAAAGTTCTCCCAGAACCGCCTGAATTCAAGACACATCTAACTCTTTGATGCTGAGAATTTTCCCAACCAAGTGACACAATGGAAGTTTATCCCTTTATCAGATTAATTAAAGACGACTCCCATAACTTCTACATTTGGCTTTGCAAGCCTGTCAGTTAATTTAAACACACTCATGTGAGTGGGCTCCAAGAAAGAAAGGAACTGAACTGAATTTTACACAGGGCAAAAGTTCATCCTGAAACTTAATTTTCACATTTAGCTTCATATACACATTAAATGCAGTCCTTAACCTTTACATTTTTTCAATAATGTCTGATAGACAAATATATTACAGGGAAATTTGCATGCAAGCTTTCCTAACAAGCTCCCCCTACTTTTGTGAAAGGTTGGAGTGAAATATTCTATATAAAGCATTTCAGAATCATCTGAAGGGCATAACATAAATATGACTTTGTATAGATCTCCCAGATTTTTCATTTGGGGGACCGGGGAGGAGGGGGGAATTGGTGTCTTATGTACTGTGACTTACATACCCCCAAGACTGCATTTTTCAGTTAAAAAAATGGAAGACAAGAAAAATATTAACTATGTCTACAGAAACCATCATTACTTGCTTTTAAATGTCAATTCCTATCAATCAGACTTCCCCACATTTTATTGTAATAAATCTATATGGATTTGAAAGATCTCATTTAAACAGGACTTAAATTACACACACTCATGTGTGCACCACATCTATCCCATGTGTAACCCAAAATGCCACCTCACTATAAGGTCTCCAATGTTCTCAGCCCGTTCTCCAAAGCCCCTTATTTACAGGTACCATTTGAGTTATTGTTGCGACAAGCAATGTCAGTCCAAGTTGACAGCCAATACTTGGAAATATTATATTAGAATTAGAGCCAGGTGGGGGAAACAACTATTGTGCACAGGTGTCTGATGAGCCTTTTTGGTTTCCTGTGACATGGGCTTGCTTCCTGAGTTTTACTCTGGACTTTCAGATTGGAATTAACCCCAAAACAAAGCTAAACTCAGACAGTCACCTGAAAGAATAAATTCCCTCCTTCCCTGAAGAGGGTGAAGTTGAGCAGGGTTGGGGTTTGCAATGAACCCCAAGATTGGGCACAACTTGAATGTGAACTTTCAAGCTCTATAGAATAGTCCTAAGGCTATGCAAACCAAATGCTTCAAGTACATAGGGAATGTCTTGGGGGGAGAGGGGGAGAAGGGGACTGACTCAGTCAAGTCCCTCTTACCTTTCCCAGACAGCCGTCGTGGCTGCGTTCCAATGCAAATGCTTCTACTGTCTTCGTCATCCTCTGGGGGCCGGCTCAGATCATCCCAGGCACATTTGGCGCTCACTCCACTCAGGTTCGAGCCATCTGTCTCAATTCCTTTATCGACTCTCTCCTGCTTGAAAAGATCCCAAGAGCCATGACTTTTTTGGGTGTGGTTTGGATCTAAGCAGCTGTCAGAAGCACAGTCTTGCAGTCCACCTGTTACCAGCTGAGTGCAAAACAGCTCCTTTCCAAATCAGCTCCTGGGTGACTAAAGCTACGATCTCGGACACGCTTCTAAAAGACCCAAAGCGCAAGCAGCATGGATATACTATCTCTGCAAAATGACCAGATTACTTCCGCTCTTCATTCAATTCTTAACCTTGTATCAATGTTACAAACCACAGATAAACTCAATGAATGTAGCAATGAGCAATTACTTTTTGTGCAATGTTCTCTGAGGTTTTGCATAACTCTCCCTTTGATTACAAACACATGAATGCCCTGCACCTCTGGAGTCAGAATTTCCCAGCACACAAGAGACTACTCCGGTGAGGTTTACACAATGGGTATGTCCACACCTGACTTTTTGGACATCAGATAATAAGTGCTGACTAACACCACTGTTTGTTCTTAGACACCACAAGTTTTCCAGGACACACACATTTGTTGCTAGCAATCTTCAAACTTTGAGCCGCAGCCAAAAATTTAAGTGTAGGCCTACCTAGTGAAGGAACTATTTTTAGTCTGGATTTCCAGCTTTCACCACTAGGGGATGCTGTTAAGCTAAACCACTTTGAGGTTTCAGAGTGGTAGCCGTGTTAGTCTGTATCAGCAAAAACAACGAGGAGTCCTTGTGGCACCTTAGAGACTAACAAATTTATTGAATTGGCCTCGTTAGCACTGACCTCTCACTTGGTAAGGCAACTCCCATCTTTTCGTGTGCTGTATATATGACACACACACACACACACACACACACACACACACACACACACACACACACACACACACACACACACACACACACACCTTACTGTATTTTTCACTCCAGGCATCTGATGAAGTGGGCTTTAGCCCACGAAAGCTTATGCCCAAATAAATGTGTTAGTCTCTAAGGTGCCACAAGGACTCCTCGTTGCTTTCACTTTAAGGTTGAAATACAGAGATGAACTCCGCTTCTATTCATTGTACGCATTTGAATGCAAATGTGGAGCTTTCTTCCTGGTTTCAATTTGTACACAGTAAAAGTGACAGTTTTGTCTGCTCCACCCACGTTTTAAATAGAGGAGTTTTTGCTTCAGGTTACTGACTCAAGCATGTTTGGATGTTAGATGCTCTGAACTTTGTTTTTCAGTCATCAGATTTTAATGGAAACTTACATGCGGTATTTGTATCCTCAGAGTTTCCAGATTGTCAGTGCAAGCCTCTTTGCCGTTGCAGTGGTTTAAAAGGGGTGGTTTGTTCAACATCTTTATTAATGGAGCCTGTCTTGTTCAACAACTTTATTAATGATCTGGATGATGGGATGGATTGCACCCTCAGCAAGTTTGCAGATGACACTAAGATGGGGGGAGAGGTAGATATGCTGGAGGGTAGTGACAGGGTCCAAAGTGACCTAGACAAATTGGAGGATTGGGCCAAAAGAAATCTGATGAGGTTCAACAAGGACAAGTGCAGAGTCCTGCACTTAGGAAGGAAGAATCCCATGCATTGCTACAGGCTGGGGACTGACTGGCTAAGCAGCAGTTCTGCAGAAAAGGACCTGGGGATTACAGTGGACGAGAAGCTGGATATGAGTCAGCAGTGTGCCCTTGTTGCCAAGAAGGCCAACGGCATATTGGGCTATATTAGTAGGAGCACTGCCAGCAGATTGAGGGAAATGATTATTCCCCTCTATTCGGCACTGGTGAGGCCACACCTGGAGTATTGCATCCAGTTTTGGTCCCCCCACTACAAAAGGGATGTGGACAAATTGGAGAGAGTCCAGCGGAGGGCAACAAAAATTATTAGGGGGGCTGGGGCACATGACTTACAAGGAGAGGCTGAGGGAACTGAGAGGTTATTTAGTCTGCAGAAGAGAAGAGTGAGGTGGGATTTGATAGCAGCCTTCAACTACCTGAAAGGGGGTTCCAAAGAGGATGGAGCTAGGCTGTTCTCAGTGATGGCAGATGACCGAACAAGGAGTAATGGTCTCAAGTTGCAGTGGGGGAGGTTTAGGTTGGATATTAAGAAAAACTTTTTCACTAGGAGGGTGGTGAAGCACTGGAATGGGTTACCTAGGGAGGTGGTGGAATCTCCATCCTTAAAGGGGTTTTTAAGGCCCGGCTTGACAAAGCCCTGGCTGGGATGATTTAGTTGGTGTTGGTCCTGCTTTGAGCAGGGGGTTGGACTAGATGACCTCCTGAGGTCTCTTCCAACCCTGATATTCTATGATTCTATGAAAAGGCTGACTCCAAGCTAAAGTAAACATCAACCACCAGCGTTTCTATCCAGTTTTACATTGCATTACTTACGTACCCCATCCTCACCTTCAGAGGTACCTCAAGTTTAATGTCTGCAATTACCAAATTCCTGCTTATGTTGCGAGGTCCCTGCATGCTCTGGACTGGTGACATAAGGATCAGGGCTACGAGTCAGCTCAATAGGGGGAAGGTCATTCTATTTATAGGCAAAACTGACGCCATCTCTAAGAGTTCCACTAAACCAGTGCCAATTTCTCAGCACTGTGTAAAGTCAGGTTCACCCTTCCCTTGCTAGCATCCTTCAGTGGTGCTACCAACGCCTCTGCTTCAATGCATACCTCAAGGACATCTCAATAGGAGCGAGAAGCCTAGCAAACTGTGAAGCAGCAACTTCAGGCATTCAGTGAAAAAATGGTTCTTCAAGTGGTACATACACACTCCAGTATCAGCAATGACGACTCCTTATCTCTACTTTAGAGCTCTGCTCTAATCCTAATCTAATCTAATCCTGTTAGGTGCTTGGCGTACTCAACTCCCATTGACTTCCGTGAGAGACTTGGAAGCACTTAACATTTTGCAAGATTAGTCCCATAACAAGAAGCATCTCTGCTAATCCCTGATGTACCTCTGTCACCCACACTCAACTGCATATGCTGTAACCTACAAAGCAGTGTGGACTGTTCTTGTGATTGTGAGATGGATTCAGAGCAGTCCAAGATCCACACAACTCAGCCGGAGGCAACCAACACCGCTGAGTATATAGCTGTCCTCTTAGGACCAAGTTCAGCCCTGGCTTAACTGGGCACAATTCTCATTGACTTCAAACAGGAAGCATGTCTGCTTATGCCAGGGCTGCATTTGGTCCCAAGCCTGGCTAACACATAGTTGTCTGGAAGAGGTTGGGAACCACTGTGCTAAAGACAAACCTCCCCTCCCACACAAGACAATGCAATCTAAACACAAGCTAGACCCCTCATTAGTTACTGGGCAGCTGGGCATTACCAACTCTCAGGAAAGTGGGGAGGTTTTCTCCCGAGAAACATTTCCAATCACTGTCACCACCCAATGCAACTTCAGCCTCCACACCCCCATTCTGAGTATGTAGCTCACTGAGGCCCACCACTTGCTGTGCGTGTCATAGAATCATAGAATATCAGGGTTGGAAGGGACGTCAGGAGGTCATCTAGTCCAACCCCCTGCTCAAAGCAGGACAAGTCTCCAACTCATCGTCCCAGCCAGGGTTTTGTCAAGCCTGACCTTAAAAGCCTCTAAGGAAGGAGATTCCACCACTTCCCTAGGTAACCCATTCCAGTGATTCACCACCCTCCTAGTGAAAAAGTTTTTCCTAATATCCAATCTAAACCTCCCCCACTGCATCTTGAGACCATTACTCCTTGTTCTGTCATCTGGTACCACTGAGAACAGTCTAGAGCCATCCTCTTTGGAACCCCCTTTCAAGTAGTTGAAAGCAGCTATCAAATCCTCCCTCATTCTTCTCTTCTGCAGACTAAACAATCCCAGTTCCCTCAGCCTTTCCTCATAAGTCATGTGCTCCAGCCCCCTAATCATTTTTGTTGCCCTCCGCTGGACACACACTAATTTTTCCACATCCTTCTTGTAGTGTGGGGCCCAAAACTGGACACAGTACTCCAGATGAGGCCTCACCAAATGTTGAATAGAGGGGAATGATCACGTCCCTCGATCTGCTAGCAATGCCCCTACTTATACAGCCCAAAATGCCGTTAGCCTTCTTGGCAACAAGGGCACACTGTTGACTCATATCCAGCTTCTCGTCCACTCTAACCCCAAAGTCCTTTTCTGCAGAACTGCTGCCTAGCCATTCGGTCCCTAGTCTGTAGCAGTGCATGGGATTCTTCCTTCCTAAGTGCAGGACTCTGCACTTGTCCTTGTTGAACCTCATCAGATTTCTTTTGGCCCAATCCTCTAATTTGTCTAGGTTCTCTGTATCCTAACCCTACTCTCCAGCATATCCTACCACTCCTCCCAGTTTAGTGTCATCTGCAAACTTGCTGAGGGTGCAGTCCATGCCATCCTCCAGATCATTAATGAAGATATTGAACAAAACCAACCCCAGGACCGACCCTTGGGGCACTCCGCTTGATACCGGCTGCCAACTAGACATGGAGCCATTGATCACTACCCGTTGAGTCTGACGATCTAGCCAGCTTTCTATCCACCTTATAGTCCATTCATCCAGCCCATACTTCTTTAACTTGCCACGCATTAAACATGGGCCTGACACGGTACTCAACACAGCAGCAGCCGCTTATGCCTGTGCAGCCCTCTGCCAAGCCTCTGTTCTGCAGCACAGCAGGAAACATACAAAAGCAGATGAATGTATGCACCTGGATAGGACAGGGGCAGGAGACGTCGACGACGTAGACTGTTTATACCCAAATAGATCAATGACCCAAATAGATCAGGGAAAGCATAGTCAGAGCCTGATGGAAAAAAAATAGTACTTCTACACCTCAGCTTGTCATGGCTGACTTGCATGTCAGGAAGTTTGGTTCCCACCCCCAAACACACTCTTTTACTTAGAACCTCTATGAACAAACATGTGGGCACTAGGGGGCACTATTGTGCAAAGAATAGTCTAGCACGGTCTCGGCATGGAAAGCACAGAGAGGTAGAAACTAAATATTACAGACAAGCTTTTAAAAGTAGTAATCAAATCTTGCTAGCTGGAGTGGAAGAACAAAAACAATACCGAGGTAGAACTATACTCCCATACCTCAGGCTGTGACCTTTTCAGATCTTGTCAGCCCTGATCAGCACTTCATGGGAGGCCAGGATAAAAGGGTGCTGGAAGAAGTTGAGTTTGTGACTCAGTAAAGTGGCATTCTACCCCTCACCCTACCAAGTTAATACTGAACCAACACTCCAGCTTGGGGTTAACCGTGATGAGCTGCTGGTAGTGCTGTGGAATATATAAAATGCAAAACTGAAGTTCACTTGGGCTCATTCAACATCCCAGGGCATTTCCCGTATGAGTAGGGGTGTTAATCTTGGTCTTGGCCCAATTCCTGTTTGGTTCATTTCATCCTGCCTCTATTCTCTATAGCTTCTAATGAAAAAGGATTCTTTACAGTCTGCCATAAGCTTCTGTGTAGTGTTGCTTTCACTGTTAAACATCTATGTTTCAGCCATGCATTTCCATGGTAGGAGATGATGTGTCTTTCAAGGTTTTGTATTCGTGCCTACCCCTGTCAAATCTGAGCACGCAAAAAAACCACACGAGTTTGTTGGATTTGTGGAACTATGTTTCTGCCAGATTTTGATTAGGGTTTTAAATGTACATGCCCCTGGGGAAAAAAGGAATATAATTTGGTTTTAATATACAAGCTTTCACATTAAAGATATTGAATAGTTACGTAGAACAATTAGACACAGATGTATGGACCATAAGACAAATGGAATAGCCAACGTAAAACCTGTTATATTGGGCCAAATCTTGAATTCTTTACTAAGACAAAATTCTTACTGATGTCAGAGAAACACAGAATTGTTATACTGAATCGTATCTATGGCGCAGCTAGTCCAGTATCATGTGTCTGACAACGGCCAGTACCAGATGCTCCCGAGGAAGGTGCATCAGGGTCTTTTCCTGATCTCTAGTAGTTGGATTGGCTTAAACCCTGAAGCCTGAGGTTTAATATCCTTCCAAATTTTGTTTTATAACAACTTCCTTGATAGTTTTGAAATCCATGTATCAGAGGGGTAGCCGTGTTAGTCTGTTATCCACAAAAACAATGAGAAGTCCGGGGGCACCTTAAAAGACCAACAGATTTATTTGGTCATAAGCTTTCGTGGGTAAAAAACCCACTTCTTCAGATGCATGGAGTGAAAATTGCAGATACAGGTGTAAATATATATTGGCACATGGAGACGGGAGTTACCTTACAAGTGGAGAACCAGTGTTGAAGGCCAATTCGATCAGGGTAGATGTGGTCCACTCCCAATAATTGATAAGGAGGTGTCAATACCAAGAGAGGGAAAATTGCTTTTGTAGTGAGCCAGCCACTCCCAGTCCCTAATTCAAGCCCAAATTAATGGTGTTAAGTTTGCAAATGAATTGTAAATGAATTGTAACTCTGCAGTTTCTCTGTGAAGTCTGTTTTGGAAATTTTTTTTGTTGAAGAATAACAGATTTAAAAGTAGCCATTGAATGTCCAGGGAGATTAAAGTGTTCTCCTACTGGCTTTTGTATGTTACCATTCCTAATGTCTGATGTGTGTCCATTTATCTTTTTAGGTAGAAACTGTCCGGTTTGGCCAATGTACATGGCAGAGGGGCATTGCTGGCACATGATGGCATACATCACATTAGTAGATGTGCAGGTGAATGAGCCCCTGATGGTGTGGCTGCTGTGGTTGGGTCCTATGATGGTGTCGCTAGAGTAGATATGGGGACAGAGAAGGCAACAGGGTTTGTTACAGGGATTGGTTCCTGGGTTAGTGTTTCTGTGGTGTGGTGTGTAGTTGCTGGTATTTGCTTTAGGTTGCGGGGCTGTCTGTAAGCGAGGACTGGCCTGCCTCCCGAGGTCTGTGAGAGTGAGGGATTGTTTTTCAGGATAGATTATAGATCATTGATGATGCGCTGGAGAGGTTTTAGTTGGGGGCTGTACATGATGGCCAGTGGTGTTCTGTTATTGTCCTCCTTGGGCCTGTCCCGTAGAAGGCGATTTCTGGGTACCTGTCTGACTGTGTCAATCTGTTTCCTCACTTCCCCAGGTGGGTATTGTAGTTTTAAGAACGCTTGAAATCCATATCCAATTTTGTTTTGAATCTTTCTAAATTCTTGGCCTCAATGACTTCCTGCAGCAATGAGTTCCACAACCAATCACATGTGTGAGAGTTTCTTTTATTGGTTTTGAATGTCTTACACTGAAACGTAATTGACTGTCCCCTTGTCCTTGTGTTACAAAACAGAGAGATAAGAAGTTCCCGATCCATGTTCTCTATACCATGTGGATCATACACTTATATCCCCTCTTATTCATCCCCTTACTAAGATAAAAATCCCAATTTTTTCAATTTCTTCACATACGAGTTTCTCCACGCCCTGGATCACTCTTATTACCTTTCTTTGAACCCTTTTCTAGTTCTGCACTACCCTTTCTGAGATGGGATGACAGTACTGTCCACACTATTCCAGACACGTCCACACCATTGATTCGCATCAAGGCATTGTAATATTTTTCCACTCTTTTCCTTAGATACTCTAACATCTTGTTTGCTTCTCCCTCCCTCCCAAAAAAGCTGTACATTGAGTAGAGGACTTCAATGAGCTGTCTACGACGACACCCTTTCCTGAGCTGGCAACTTAATTTAGAATCCTGTAAGGTGGGAGAATTTTTTACCAAGACAGTACTTGGACAAACTGAGTAAGGACTTCAGGATTTGGCTCTTCATCAACAACTGTAGCATCTTTTATCTTGAAGGATCCTAGAGCAGTGTTTCTCAACAACCAGCCTCTGGACCAGCGCTGGTCCCTGAGATCTCCCTGATACAGTTTAGGAAGGTAGCAAGCCGGTCCCTGGTATCAAAAAGGTTGAGAAACACTGTCCTAGAGCATTTTACAGCAACACTTAAAGGAATCAATTCATTCATGGCTGAAATGCAGCCATCTCTAGGGTGGAATGCAGCAGTTCAACACTGCACAGCAACACTAAACAGATATATTCAATTTTGTGCCTGGCAACAGTTGATCATGAGAACTACTTTTCCTGAGAGAGAATGTTAATGAGGACACAGGAATTATCCCTAACTAAGAAGTGCTGTGGGAAGATCCACTTGAACGAGTAGTTCAACTTCATAGAAAATGGGAGGGGCTACCAACAAAAGGGCGGACTATATTTACTAACTAAAGACATACTTGCAGATGCGGATCAATCTCAAATATGGTCTCTCCTCTTCGCATATCTGTTATCAGCCACAGGCCTCCAGCACTACAAAGAAAGAAAGGCAGTGAACCAAAGTTACTCACCCCGACCAGGAGCTCCCACCATTTTGGTGCTTAATCAGAACAGGTGCCTGGACGAAACAGGTAATGGACGGACTGCTTGTAAGATCCAGCGTGCCCAGTCACCCTTTAAATCCACGATTACATCATGAAAGTTCATTACACTGCATGTTACTGCATGGCTGTGCTCAACACTGCTCAGCCTTGCATTGGAGACTCTCTCCTATTCTTGAATCCTGCCGAAGTGTTCCAAAGTTCAGAGCTGCTGCCCAGCTCAGGAAGACAGTTAATATGGTTTGATCCCATTTACATTGCAAGACTGAATTAAGTTTTAGCCTTGCTAGGCACTGAGTTGTAACCAAGTAAAATTTCAGTGTTTACACATAGGCTAAATTTAACAAGATCAGGGCCCAAATTGACAAAAATATTTAGGTGCCTATTTGCAGCCTTAGGTGACTAAATACCTTTGTCAATCCATCCTAGATCAGCAGAGTCACATTCAGTATCATAACTAGCTTCCTACCGTGGCTAACGTTCCTACATTTTGCCTGGTTAGTATCCATGGTGCACATAAATGGTTCCGAGCAGTCTTAGCTTTTGTTAGCAATGAGGGTTGAAAGGCTCAACACCTCTCCTAGCAGAGGTGATGGGAGACAGTTTATTGCAAAAAGAGGCATCCTGAATTTTCACTTTGGGTCACAAGCAGCATAGATGGACTACGTCAGTTTAGAGCTGTATTTTTGAACTGATTTACTAGAATTGCTCATCGAATATGTTATTGCAACCAAACATCTCTTCTTGCCTTAAATGTTCATCTTACACTTTCCTTATACACTAGATGTTAAAATGGTAAAAATTAGTATTTCATATTTTCTGATATGTATTGGTGATCACTGGTTTATCATATCACTTTGGGATTGGCAATTGTTAACTACAAAGATGCTATTCACTGCAATCCCTGAAAACTGTGATACTACAGATGCAATTCCTGATTACCTAAAATCAAGGCAGCTTTTGGCTTCAAAACACGGGTATTTCTTGGTTTTTGCCCTATCCTTGGAGATATATTTGAAAGAAATGCCCAATCTAGTAGAGCTGGTCAAAGAACTGCACTCTTTGTTTTGTCTTTTTGAGTATTTAACAAGGAGAATGAAACAGCTCCACACAGCCTTTGAGCAGTCAGGGGTCAGACACTGTTTCAGTGTCTTGGGGTCATAGGAAAAAGGCTTGCATCCATGCTAAAGTTTTCCTCCCTGGGGCATCCTCAGGGACTGTCTGCACCTGTGCGGAGAGGAAGGGTTCAGAGTGAAACAGAGATATCAGCCTAATTCTGGACTGTCCCAGATATCTAAGCTGGACTTTTGAAAATAAAGCACTTTGTTGGGGCTAGAAAAGCCTGAGAAGTTTAATGGAGCCCTGGCATGTGCATGCAAAAACATTTAATATAAAACCTTTTGATCTATTACTATACCGCAACACCTTCCTCACCTTTAAAGATACGAGAAAAACGTTTGACTAAAACGTCTGGTGACGTGTATCCTAGCAAGCAAATACTGTAACAGTGATCTGCTGCTAATTCTTATATCTTTAAAACCACATCTTTCTTTGCCCAATACTGATTTTGTTTTTTTGCAAGAGGGAAATTACACAAAACCAGTCTTACTAGGAAAATAAGTACCATTCCTTGTGTGAATTAGCCCACCTGATCGGACTCAAATAGTTCATTTATAGAGATGCGGTCCAAACTTTGCTAGTACTCTAGCAAACTAGGCTCCTTCCCTCTTATTTTGAGCTGTATTGAAAGGTCACCTCAGTAAATTATTCTGGCTTAGCATCTGGTTCTTTTAGGAAGAACTAATGAGAAAATGCCACAGGCATAAGAGGAAGGAAATTAAAAGTCGAATATCTCATTCTACAGTAACTCCCCACTTAGTGTCCTCTCGCTTAACGTTATTTCGATCTGATGCCCCTGCTCAATTACAGAACATGCTCCATTTAAAGTTGTGCAATGCTTTGCTATAACGTCGTTTGGCTGCCTGCTTTGTCCACAGTTGACAACCCCCCATCAACTCCCCTATGCCCCCCCCTCCCCGCAGACCCCGTGGATCAGCGCCTTCTCCCTTCTCCCCCCACGGCAATCAGCTGGCTTGCGGCGTTCGGGAGGGAGGGAGGGGGAAGAAGCGAGGACTTGGCGCACAGGCTCCCACTCCCTCCCCTGCCTCCCAAACGCCGCAAACCAGCTGATTGCCGTGGGCAGGAGGCAGGGGGGAGGAGCGAGGACTTGAGGCACCTCCCCTCTCCCTCCCCTGCCTCCTGCCCGTGGCAATCAGCCGGCTTGCGGCGTTCAGGAGGCAGGGGAGGGAGGGGGGAGGAGCGAGGACACGGCGTGCGGAGTAAAGGGGGAGGAGGAGGGGAAGAAGAGGCGGGTTAAGGGTGGGAGCTTGGGGGAAGGGGTGGCGTGGGCGGGCCGAGGGTTGAGTCCCCCGCCCCGGTGCTTGCAGAGTAGGGGAAGCTGCCGCTGCTGCTGCACAACGTGCTTCTCCTAGCCTACAGCACCTTCAGTCTCCTTGCCTGCCTCACTGTCTCCAGTGCCAGTGGACTGTGCCTGTGTGGGGTAAGGCGGGGGCACCTCCCAACTATAGTACTGTACTGTATGGCAAAAAAATTTTTTCCCCTGGAACGTAACCCCCCCCCCCCCCCCCATTTACATTCATTCTTATGGGAAATTGGATTCGCTTAACATTGTTTCACTTAAAGTCGCATTTTTCAGGAACATAACTACAACGTTAAGTGAGGAGTTACTGTACTCTATTCTGAACAAGTGGATTCTCACATGTGTTAATAGCCATCTCAGTCTCTGCAGGTAAGGAAAGAGTTGCACTGAGCTCCCACCTCCCACAAAGCATCTTTAAATAAACAATCTACACGTTACAAATAAAAAACAAGTGACAACGTTGCCTCCTATTGGGCACCATTTCTGCCAGGCTGCTTGGGGTGATAAGCATTTATGAGCACTTGCTTCAGAAGTCAGGTGGGGGTGCTGTACTTACACGGGCACAGTCCGAAGCAACTCCAAGATCCCCTGTCCGTTCCACTGCTGTGCTGCATGCAGCTCCTCAGTGCAAACCCCAACGATCTAGAGCAAGAACAAATGGACTAAACACAATGCAACAGGTGCAAATGTACCAAGTGCCAATGGAGCGAGTGTTGGCTGGTAAGATACGGGGGTGCGAGGCTGGTCCTTTAAGCTAGTTGGAGCTATAAAACAAGCCTGGGCTTGTGCAGAAGAACTACTATGCAGCCCTTTAAGCTGTTGTCCACATGCCTCATGGCCCCCGCCCCTCTGTTTCAACATGCCCCTCCTACATGCCCTACGACAATCAAGCTTTAAAACAGAAACGTATCTCATTAATTTCTTCATTTTCATGATCATTTTTTCTTATGGATCAAAATAAAACCACAACAATAAACCATCATACAAATGAAGGGGGAAAAATCAATGTTCTCACTGGGAATAGGGTTGGAGGGCTAGGATCCATGAACGGGGGGAGGTGGGCTGTGTACGACAGAAGGGATAGGGGCCGCAGAGCAGTGAAGAACAGGGAGTTAGCTAGGAGCTCTATTGCTTAGCCTTGCCCCCCTGCCTCCATCTCACCCATGACCTTCTTATTGATCCCCCCCATTATCTATCCCTTCCCCAGCCAGTCTTCCTCTTATACAGTAAAGCCCAAAAGTCAAAGTCTTAATCTGACAGACTTCCTCAGGCCCATCACATGGGGACTCCCTGCTGATGAACTTCAGAGAGAGCCAGTGCCTTTGCAGCAGAGTTGCAAGGTGTGGGTCTCTGATTACATGGGCTTCAACATTAGGCTTCTCTTGGTCTCCTCCCGGACCCCCTCCCCGTTAGTAGTAGGGGATACAGACAGGAAGGAAGAGAGCTCTTCCTGCAGGAGAAGCTGCTCCCTGTAGCATGGGGAAAATCAAAGCAGCTGGTGGGATCTGAGCAGCAGCTAGTTTTACTGGCATAGCTCAGTTAGGATCTCCTGAATAAGGGGAATAACTGTTTCAATTTAAAACATTTAATAAGTGATCTAAGATGTGAGTGAGAGAGAGAGACGTTTGGTGAAGGGGGAAGACTGTCGATTAGCTAGAACCCAAAGAAATGAGATTCAGGGCTATGTTTCAAGGAGTCTTTTTTTTTTTTTAAAAAAAATGTTTCTTTTGCACATCAATACTTTTCTTAAACATTAGCTTGTTAGATGGAAAATTTCACTGGCCTCCGAAGAGTGTTTTGCATCAAGTTTGCAGACTAAAATTCAACCATTAAGTATGCAATTAAAATTCAACCAATAAGTATCTCCTGCTTTAAGTGCAAATCTCAATGCAACCTTAACTACGCTGCCACCTACTGACGCTCCCATAATATTTTAGATATAATTTAGGTCACCAGTATAAGCAAAGCATACTTTGTGGAAGTATTTTTGCTCACTGTGTTTTACTTTCCCATTGATTTTCCAAGTTTTATTGGACCAAATACGTATTATAGTTCGTTCAACGCCTGGCTGCATTTCAGTGGGTCAAATTACTTTTCTATCAGCCCCAGAAAGGGGACAGCTCCACTCCTGATCTGAGAACTAGAGTGCAGGGGATGATACCTCCTGGTTATAAGCAAAAGAAGAGTGAAAACCCTGGTAAATCCCCATCTAAAAACCTGCTGACACTCCTCAGTGACAAAACCTCTTGATCATCAAAGCTGCAGGAAGAAAGGTGGAAATCAGACAAATAATCATTAAGCAGAAGATGTTGCAGAATGGTGTTATTCATCATCAGGGAAGAATGTGATGTCAGCTCTGTACGGTAAGTATTAGTTCCCAGAAAACGATGACCAGAACAGCCATTACTTTTCTATACCTGTAGGAAATTAACAACCCCAAAAGGGGTCTGTACTGGTTGCATTTGAGGATCTTCAGTGTGACGTTATTGATATAATCTGGGACCATATAGATCATTGTTGCAACCAAGGTCCTGTAGTGGCACCCAAATCTTGTATAAAGGGGGTCAAATGGGGTGTCTTAGACATGGTTAAGGTTTACTGGTTATGATTATGCGATCTATATGTGTGTATCAATTTTATAGTTGAAGTTATGAATATTGGCTCTATACTGTCTGTATTTCAAATTTATGCTATGCTTCTGGGTGACATCCCAGACAAGCTGGTGTTACCTCTGCCTAGCCTGCTTGATGGCCCATTAAGGACCATCAGCTATACAATGGACCCATTGAGAGAAGGCAAATATGCCTTGAGACTCAAAGTATGCAGGGACTGGCCCATGTGACTCCAGACTCCATTTTGCTGTAATTTTCCACAGTAAGGACAAGGAGGTGTTCTTACACCTGGAAAAGACTATATAAGGCTGATGCCTCATCTCCATCTTGTCTTCAATCCTGCTTCTTACCTCTGGAGGGACTTTGCTACAAACCGAAGCTCTGAACAAAGGACTGAGGACCCATCCCAACTGGGGATGTATTCCAGAGACTTGATTTGAACCTGCAGTTTATTCTATCGCTGCTGCAAGCCTGAACCAAGAACTTTGCCATTATTGTATGTAATTGATTCCATTTAACCAATTCTAACTCTCATCTCTGTCTTTTTCCTTTTATGAATAAACCTTTAGATTTTAGATTCTAAAGGATTGGCAACAGCGTGATTTGTGGGAAAGATCTGAGTTGTATATTGACCTGGGTCTGGGGCTTGGTCCTTTGGGATCGAGAGAACCTTTTTTGTGTATATTGGGATATTGGTTTTCATAACCATTTGTCCCCATAACGAGTGGCACTGGTGGTGATACTGGGAAACTGGAGTGTCTAAGTGAATTGTTTGTATGACTTGTGGTTAGCCAGTGGGGTGAAACCAAAGTCCTCTTTGTCTGGCTGGTTTGGTTTGCCTTAGAGGTGGAGAAACCCCAGCCTTGGGCTGTAACTGCCCTGTTTTAGCAATTTGTCCTGAATTGGCACTCTCAGTTGGGTCTCGCCAGAACTGCATCGTCACATACCTGTAGGAAATTAACAACCCCAAAAGGGGTCTGTACTGGTTGCATTTGAGGATCTTCAGTCAGCAACATATGCTGGATTCTGGATTCACTGTTGTCCAAAGGACTGTGCCATGATACATGGTCGCCACTACAGAAGGTATTTTCTGAGGAGGGGGGGAAAAAAACAAAGATATTTAGTAATAAAACTGCGGCCAGTATCCACCCATCCAACTCATCCTTAGAGAAGGAAGGTTATCTAGCTGGCATTTGAATTTACACTTAAAATTGATCTGTTTCTGATCACAGACCTGCTGCAAGCACAGTGCTCTGGACGGACCACCACCACCACAGGAAGACAGGCTAAGAGCATGTGTCTTGCTTCCATCTATTATTATATAACCCATTTAATTTCTCTTGGAGGGACATACTAATGAGAATATAATACACGAAGACATCTAGCTATATTGTATGATTACTGAATGGCAAATCATGGCCATAATGAAGAAAAGATGCCAAATGGCAGATGAAGTTTATCATCTGCAGAAGGTCATAGCTAGGCTGTTACAAGTCTGGCAGGAAAGCTGAAATCATCTTCTCCCGCAACCATATGTTTTAACTACTCTGGTGCTGCAATTTGAATAGCAGAGTGCCCTCTGACCTCACTCCACAATGGTGGAAAAGCCTCTAGATGGCTATAACCATCACTGTATGCTGGGATAACTGAAACAGATTAGGATCCAGAAATTCCTCCTTACCCTTCCCTGCTATGAGTGTGTGACAATTTCTCTCCTCTCTTGCTCAGACAAAAAGAGGAGGAAGAGAGAAGATTAGCTCCATGCACTGTATCTGGCGGCTGTTAGGCAAGGTATTCCAGGGGAGTGGCACAATGGAACCTGTTTATATAGGAGAAAACTTCACGGTAAAGGTGACACGCTTGTGAAAATCAGAGTGAAGTACTCTGAAATGCAATGACACAACTCAGACATTTTCACTTCAAAAGAAGCAGGTTCCCCTGTGAATGCCACCAGAGGTAATTCTGTACCTTTTGTAAACTGAGGACCCTATGTTTGGTTCTCGTCCTCATCCCATGCTTGTTGTTCTCGGTACTTTGACAGTAGGTACTAATTAACATTCCAGAGACCAAGTTCTGTCCTTTAACGCAAATATGGGATTTCCAATCTAGTCAGTGGATATGGGCATTGTGTGCACGCCTCTGAAATCAGTGTCTATCACACAGCCTTCCCTTTCTTGAGGAATGTTTTATAAAGCCAGCTGTCTCTCAAAAAGTGGGGAGCCTGCTGTCCTCATAATGGAATGTTCTAATGTCACAGTTGTACCAGGTGAGAGGAAGTGTTTCCCTTTCTAATTAAAAATCACACAGAACACTAATCCTGCAGAAAGGAAAACGTGAATGGTTAATGTAAAGTAGTGTTCCATCTGGGATACTGCCTACGGGATCAGAGCGTGATCCCGTTCAGAAGAGGGGTGTTGTCTGCTCTGAAGTTCTCTCACCCCCACTATTAACACACACATACCTTTTTGTACCATTAGCGGTATCCACTCCCTACCGCACCCTCCAGCTGCATGACCACCATTCTGAACATTTCCTTTGAAATAAATATCTATGTGGCTGACCTCTCAGCTCTTATTCACTGAGCAGTCCTGCTGACTTCTATGGCACTCTTTGGGTGGGTATGAATTAATCCTGTTGAGTAAAGGATGTTTGCCTGTAATTGTGTCATCAACTAACATTAGACAATGATGGATTGAAGCGCTCTGGACTAATTTACTGTGGCAATTCTTAGTTTCTCCACCAGATGTCCCCACTGTTTATTCGAAAGTTTATAAGTCATCTTTTACAACTGCATTTACTGATTTGATTAAAAAAAAAAATCAAAATAAACTCCAAGTACCAAGGGCAACTTGGCCAGACAGGTTGGGTGTGGAACAGAAGTGTTGTAATAAGTAAGGGAAAAGATTTCACACGTTAAAACTAGAGAAGGAAAAAATGCATCAGATAAGAGCTGCTTAAAAACAGCTTAACACTGTACACAATAAATTAAACGCCCTGAGCTCTTCAACCGAAGGGAATGAGGGATACACATTTTAGTGCATGGCTCTCACATCCCTTTCTTTTAGGGTTACTGAGACAACAAGAAGATTGCAAAATAAAAATTAAGTAAGATTTCCAAGTATCAAAATTCAATACGTTTATTTTTAACTATAACTTGAAATAAATAGTGCTTACAATTTCATGAAAGATCCTTCCAATATTTTCCAGTGAGCCAGCCTATTAACTGAGATCTGGCCGATTAACGATTTTTTTAATGATAAAAGCCTTTTGGTCACAGTTTTCAGGCATTAAACAAAGCCACAAAAGAGCTCATTCTTGGGCCCTGTCTTTATGCCACAAGATTTTGCACATCAAATGCTCACTCAATTCTATGCTGATCGATCGCTAAGTTTCACTGCTGGTACTGCTTCTCCTGGGAAATCCCAGTCCATTTACAGCAGGTTTTCAAATGCAAATGTCTCTGCTGGAAACCCACCTGTTTATGTCTATACGAACTCTGAACACTTAGAAAATGTTTTTTTCTCTCTCACACACACACACACACACACACACACACACACACACACCCCACAAAATTCACATTGACTGCTCAATTAAACCACAAAAAACCTAATGTGCAAATAACATGATCCCCAATTTAAACCCACAAGAGCCAGGAAATTCAGAGTTTAGCCTTGAAACTCGGCTCTTAATTCACTGTAATTGTAGCCCATGCGAGATGAGCTCTTGTACAGAAACCATCGCTATACCTAGGCAAGTTTGAATTACAGAAGTTTCAACAGTGTGAGCCAAGAAATTATAGGAACAAAAGAGGGCCAGATACACCATCTAGGTCCACTTCCTTGTGCGGAGGTAACAGCTGATGCTACCGACCTTCTCCCCTGGCCCCCTTCAAACTTACAACATTATGAAAAAGTGCAAGAACAATGAAAGTCTTTATTTGTGTGAGTTTAAGATGGACAAGATTTAAAAAAACAAAACAAACAAAAAGCCCTACACCACACCTAGAAACCCCAAAGCTTGATTCTCCAATCAAAAGTTAAATTTGATTCAACAAACTAAGTTTTGGCACAGTCATGGTTGCATCAGAACGCTCCCTACCACCCAAAACCTTAAAAGCATGGAAATAAGAAGTTAAAGGAAAAAGTCCCCTGCATCGTTTGCCCCCCTTCAAATGGCCGATAATACCATTGATGAGACACTCCAACACTTCATAAGCCTTCTCTCCCCTCTCCAAAGGCATGCCAAAAATGTGATACATACGCCAGCTTCATGAAGTGCGCATACTCACGCAAACCCAAGCGGGAACAGGCCACGGGCACTACACCAGGTAAATGGGAAACACATGAGGTGCAGTGGGAGAAATACCTTTCCTGCCCAAATGTGAAGTGTTGCATGCTCGAGGGGTCTGCCTCACAGAATCAGAAACCTTCAGGAAGGGACCTTGGAAAGGTCATCTACTCCAGCCTCCCACACTGAGGCAGGACCAAGTAGAAGAGTAAGGGAGCTGACCTGATACCTGCTCCTTTGGACCAAACAGCATCTTTCTGCTACAGTGCACTTCCATTGTTCCCAGACTACAGGAATCAACGTAAAGATGCAGCAATTCATCATCTCAAAGTCATTTTTACGATCTTTGGTTTGTACTCAACTACATCTCTAAGAACGTTTTCTCAAGCTGGCTCTCACTAGACTCCCTCCCTCCGCCAATTTTTGTGATTTTGCAGCCACCACTTCCTATTCTTTACATGTTTCTCTCCATACTAGTGTGTGACAGACTTACTATACCAGACACCAGCTATATAGGAAGTGCTGGCAAATGCATAGAATAATACTGCAAGAGAAAGATTTTCATAGGTGTTATAAGCTACAGCAGGCAAATTTTCAGAAATAAGTGAGTTGTTTGGTAAATCATTGATACCTCTTAGGCAGGGGTCGCCATGTCCTTGTAGCTTTTCTGGAAACTTCCATATGGTTGAAATAGTCATTATACTGCACCCATTGGCATGATATCTAGCCCCTCTAACGTGCTCTGTCATGGCTCCCACTTAACCATTGACAGGCTATGCAGATTAGCATTATTTAGATATACTTTTTCCTATTTGGGTGGTTTCAAATTTTTTTTGCAACTGCTGACTACAACATACCCTAAGGGGTTCTTACTTGCATCTTGCAGTTTTGTTTACACATGCTTCCTAACAAGGCAAAAGGAAAGAAATATTTATTTGGGGCTGGAACCTAAACGATAGATGGCGGGGTTTATAATAAAAGTGGGGAAAAGCCATTAGTTACCACAAAGCAAACACCTCCTTGACTACCACCACAAGAGAGGAAGCCATCAATCTCAGGACAGTCATACTAGCACTGAAAGCTAGAATCATGGTGGGATTGCCGTTTCTTCTTTCACCTTCCACTTTAACTCTCTCCCTACAGGAAGCTAACAGGAGCCCCGTTGTGGCCAGAGGAAATAATTTTATATAGCAGGGGAGGAATTTGGTCTGCACTTGCAGTAAGAATATTTTACTTAAAGATTGTCCTGTCAGTTGGGAAGAAGCCAGTTGGAATGTTCATGCCCCAGGAGACTTTCTGGAGGCTTCTTTCGGGGGGGGGGGGGGATTTAAATGGAGGAAAGCATCATTGGTTGGCGCGACAGTGTGAGGTGTGCCGATTGTGTGGGATGGGGGCTCAATGAGCTATGAGACACAGATGGGAAGGAGGGCAGGGGGATGGGACTCAAAACAGACCAAGCTTTAAAGCAAGACGGCTTTTGCTCTCAGTAATTCAAATTGTACATGCAACACACCGGAGATTTACCTTGGTTACAAATAAAGAAGGATGGGGATGGAGGAGTGTTCCAAATGCTCTGTTCTCTGCCAGCACTATATGTTTTAAGCACGTTATACAACTCCACTGACGCATCAAAAACAGCTAATTTACAAAAGAAATGTATTTAACTTTAAAAAAATAAAATAAAACTAAGTAACCAGAAAAAGTTAGAAAAGTCTCTTTAAGGATGTATCAAAGCTGCGCACTTAGAACAAAGCACAGGAAGGGTGCTGGGAGTTAGTTAAATGGAAAGCTGTGGCGAAGACCCAAAATACTTTGCACTGGCAGGTGGATTTGAATAATGAATGGGGACTGGAAAGAAAACATTTGTTTAAAACTGGAAACCAACATTTAATGTTAGTGTTTTGGGGATCTTGGAAATTCCTGAGAAACCATTTAACAGAATAATTTTTATACCAGGCTGGAATGTGCTCAATTTCTATTCGGTATTTGTATTGACTAGAGCTGGTTGAAAGTGTTTGGTGCAATGTTTATTCTGACAGAAAACTTCGATTCTATGAAATCAGAACCCTTTCTATCAATTCCAAAATTTTTGATGGGAAATTATCAAAACATTTTATTTCAATAAGGTCAAAACATTTCATTCAACTTTATAATATAATATAAAAATCAAACCATTTTGATTTCATAATAGTTTGAATGTTTCAATTTTTGTATTATCAATATTGACAAGTTAGAAACATTTCAATACGGTAGGAACAAAATATTTCATTTCACAAAAAATTCAGATAGTTCTACTTTTCATCCCAATTGGGACAAAACAAAATGTTTGAAATCTCTATTTCCTGTGGGATGGGAATTCCCTTTTTTGACCAGCTCAATGTTGATGTTTTGCAATGTCTAAGACAGTAATGCCAGATCTACCCCACCTTTCTCTATATCAGCGGCTTTAAATTATCTGTACCAAACTTGGTTTTACAGCCCACATTAAGCAATTGAACCCCCTTTTTGGAACAGTGGTCATAATTCAGGGGTTTGGTCTGTCATATTGACACCATGCAACAGCTCCACAACTAGAGCTGGGAACATAATTCACAGTGAATTGTTCCACACCTTTGTTTTTTGCCCTTGGTCATTAATTGTCCTTGAAGAAAATTGTGATTTTTCTCCAATATATGTTATTTGAAATTAGCCACAATTTTACAGGCAATATTAATGCCAGCAGAAACAATTCAAAGTCACAACTGTGGCTTGGCGATATTTTGTCAACAGTCTGTTGAACATATTCAACATTTAACAGGTGCCAGCTCTAAATAAGAAACAGGTCGCGTCATTTCAAGTTTGCTTTTCCACACCCATTCTTCAAGATCTGCTTAAAAAAAACTGCCATTTCCACAAACACTCCGGCTAGTAAACCTTTTTCACTAGAATATTCACATAAAGTAAGTACAAAAGGAGAGCAAACTCAGCTGGTGCAAAACAAGTGAATAGAAAACTTGTCAGTCTAATCTAACAAAAAGCTTTAGAACAAAGAAGTGTGGTGCTTTACACAGAGAAAGTTTCAATCCAGGGAAATAGATTTCTACCCTGCCCTTCCTCCCAATCTTTTCTCAGCCACCTCCTCTTGGGAGTTTTAGATTGAGAGCTGCAACATGATTAGCAGCTAGGCACGAAGGATATACAAAATCTCTCATTGCAATTAGTTGAGCTGTCAATTGCATTCAAATCAGTAACTCCCTCCTGCCAAGTCAATTTAATAATGCCAGCCTTGTAGAACTGCTTGTCATCAGGTGATACTATTTCAAGGAGACTGAAAAGTTCCCTTTACACAAGTGTAATTGGCAGTTAGATCTTGGAAAAGCTGCTGGGATAGTTTATAACGTAGTTCTGTTAAGAAGCTGGTGCTTTGAAGCAAGTCAAATGTTTGTCCGCTACCTGAACATTTCTCACTGCAATAACTTTTATGGTCAAAGCTACTGCTTATCAGATACAAAACAGAAATGTCACATTCTGCATTTTATTGTTCCTCAATGACAGCTCCGTTGCGGGGCTGATACACCCCGTCGCTCTCTGGGGGTGGGGGAGAGGTGCATTATAGCCCAGAGTTGAGGCTGTAGGGCTGCCCCCGGTCTCAGGCTGCATGGCCCTTTGGCCTTAGTTCATAGCCTGGCCCTGCTCAGAGCAGTGCGGCCCAGTGGCCAAAGTCAATAGTGTAGGGGAGCTGGGCCACCACCCCGGGGTGGGCAGTGACCAGAATAGGGGGACCCGGACCCACCCTCTCCACCGGGTCCCAACCCATGACCCTGTCGGTGGCGGGATTGCGCACCACCAGCTTGCAGGGAATCCTACCGAAACTCACAGAGCCTGTCTCCGGTTCTACAACCGCTTCCTCACAGTTTCCCTGGGTTGCTTTCTACCCGATTCTTTGCAGTTTGCCACCTCTGGGTCTCCACAGTCTCTCCCCTCTCTGCGGTGTCCCGAGCCTGTAGTCAGGGTCTGTCTCTGGCTGGCTGGCCTCCGCGTCCTGGAGTGCAGATGTTCCTCCCCAAGGAGTCAGCAGCGCACCTCCTTCCTCACCAGTGGTCAGCCCAGACTGAGCTGCTCTGCTGCCTTTTATATCCAGTCTCCAGCTGGAGCATGCCCAGCAGAGCCGAGGGGGCGTGGCCTCCTTGGCCAAGAGAGAAGGGTTAACCCTTGCTGCACCAGTGTGGGTCTGATATGCCCTGTTACACCCCCACACCTGCATGCCCCTCAGTATCACTACTGCCTAATCTACTAGTCTCCTGCGCTCATATCCTTCATTCACCATGGGCATGTTTCACAAAGACATGAGAGGAATGGAGAAAGTTCTAGTTAAATTAACTTTAAAACTACAAACAAAGTGTATAAAAACCAGAGACATCAAGGTGCCATCCAGTCACCCAACTGCACAATCTTACACTGCCCTTTAGCCTCCTTTCCCCCTTCTGCTGGTCTCTCTCATCATGCTTATTCTAAATTTAGACTAAATTCTCAAGGACAGTGTATCTTTCATTAGTCTAGAAAGTCCTGTGCACAGTTCTGGTGAATAGGTGTTGCTCAATTAGTCACTCTTTGCTTTTATTCAAAATTGATGGAAGTTGGTTGAAGGCCAAAAACATTCCCACCCCTTTTCTACAGGCAGTGAGTCGTTTCTCCATGTACTTAACAGGGTTAAGGATCATCTATTCTCCTTCTACTTTCCATTTTCAAACTCTGTTTAGGGTCTTGGTCATAGTTGTGATGGATGGACTTTTTTGAAAATAATCAAACCGCACTTAGAGTCTCATAGGGACTGCTGTTGAGTTGCACAGAACATGATTGCTCGTCAGGTCCTGAAAATCTTTGAATTTTCAGCAACACAGGCCAATGATAAATTTGTCTTTTATATTTTGATCTCTAGATCTAATATTACTTCGTTAGAGTTTAGCATCCTCCATTTCTTTGTTGTCTTAGTCTGGGTACAAGACATTTATAATAAATATATGTGATGGGGTGTGGTAGCGATGATTACAAGATTACCACATTCCTCCCAGGAGCCAGATAAACACTGTCTGTATCACAGGAAAGTCTGGAATCATCTCTCCAAAGTGGGGGGGGGGAGGGGGGAACAAAACAAAACAAAACATGTGTTTCTAGTTCTGAGTTGGGACATTTCAGTGGGGACTAGTCAGGCACCTGAAGCCAATGTCACTTTGGGAGAAAGTCCATCTTTAGGGAGTGTGGAGGAGGAAGTATTGTGGCAAGATTTTAAGTAGTCTGAGGCTAAGACATTGTGGAATGTTAAATGGATCCCGGATGCATGAGAGCAGAATGCAGGTGACGCAGCCAAAACTTTAAATTAAATGCAGTTTATCATATAGTTGCAGAAATAAAGGAATTTTTCACATTGATCTCACCACCACTACCACCCAGTATGTGTAATTTATCTCCACATAAGTGGCTTTTCTTGAGCATGGTTTTAATATTCAGTTTTATTTTGTTTTGTTTTTTAAATGTGGCAGTTCTTCATCTATAAATTAGATTTATTGTAGATTTTCAGAAGCGATTTGCCGTTTTGAACAGCTACCACCATTTGGGAAGCATTAAGTACAGATGAAAGGCGCAACTCTGTAATATGTTAGCCATAATTTAAAAAAAAAAAAAAAAAAAAACCCGCTCTGTATTTCCAAGTATGCTCACTAATAGATTAAGTATAATCTTATGACCACTGATATATGAACTAGACACCTAAAATTAACTCTAAAACAGTTCAGCAAACACAGTCATAGCAAATTGTTACTCAAAGGTAAATAAAACTGTAGTATAAAGAATAACATCTCTTTCAAGTCCATCTGATGGCCACACTAATTTAAAATAATTTAGGGATGATGAAATTAACCCTAATGATGGTACAATGTATACGAGGCTGTCTAGCATTTAACAGATGGACTGGTAAGAGGGAAAGCAACAATGATGTCATCTGCAGGGTTTGTTGGCAGCATTGGTCTATAATTCCATTTTCAGCTTGAGTTGAATGTATTTTGGGAACAACTCCCACAACGAATTAATAGAATTTAAAAAACATGATGTATGTGCATTATGTAAAAAATAATGAGAGTTCTCCCTCCAGTGTTTCTCTTCTGCAGTTTGGTTTTGCACTCACTTACCTTCTGTCTGGAAAATGGAAACAGTAGGGAACTGCCATAGCTTAGGGAATATAAAGTGGTACAAAACTGCAGAATACGTCACATTGTGCTGCCCGCCAAAGACATGCACCGTAGACAAGATGCCTTAGGAAGAATTAAATCCCAGGAGCACAATTAAACAATGCCTCCGCTGCAGGGATTCAAATTGGGCTCTTAGAAAGAAGGGGGCCTAGACAGAAGGTTCTCTAAGAAAAATGTGTGAAAAAAACAGATCAGCAGTACCATAAGTACTGCTGGGCCTTTGTGGTTTGAAACCTGAGTTCCTAAGGACAGAACAGTGACTGATCTTGTATTTTCAACCTGCTGGTCAACTAAAAAAAAAAAAAAGTTCTTTATTGCACAGCTCAAGCTTAATGACTTCAAAAGTCCAGTCTGTTTTTACATCCAAACTATGTTTAATGAGCCTTTCAATAGAGTCCAACCAATTCATACAAGTTAAAGATTATAAAGACCTCGCTGATCATCCAGTTCGCCCTGACAGCAGGCTCAAGGGATAAGGGGTGGGGCCTGTAATACTCTACCAGCAGAAAGAGGATTCAGGCTTTCCCTCAGCATTAAAAACTGTCATTCAATTCTACTCAGAGTAGGATGAGGCAACACGGGAAAGCGATCGAGGCTGATTTATATTATAGCTTCCATGGGTAGACAATTAAAGATACTAGTTTTTCTAGTGCAGAGTAAGCTCTAGATAATATGACAACTTACACATTCCTGGAATAGCAGTGATAAGAGTGCAGCTAATATATTCTAGCATTCACATCTATTCTACTGTAGAATTTTAACCATTTCCTAAATATATTAAAAGTAATTGTCTTTGCCTCTGTGCCTCCTTTACCCCTTCTCCTGCCTGTCAGATCATTTATTTCTTTGTTAGGCATCTTAGTCTCTTTGCTGGTTTGTTCATTTTTCCTTCTTCCTCCAACCCTGTTCCTCTTTCCCTGGCTTGTGTTTTCTTCCTCCTTTCCATGCATGGTCTATCTAGGTGCTTTTACAATCCTACATTGCTGTAGCATCTGAGCATCTCTCATTTCTGGATTTATTCTCACAACACCTATGTGAGGGAAGAAAGCATTACGCCGTTTTACAGATGAGGAAACTGAGGCACTGAGAAGGGTAATGGCTTGCCTGAGATCTCAGAGCAAGTGTGACAGAGCCAGGAACAGAACCCGAGGCTAGGCTGGAAACCAGAAACTGAACGACTATTACAGGAATACCAAACGTCTGCTGATTGGAACACTGCAACGTCCCTAACAGAGCCACTGAATTTAGCGTGCCATCAAAGTTGGATTGACACAGTGGAAGCTGTGGACTTCACTCACTCACATACATGTTGGCTATTATTGTGACAACTTGGGGCTGCAAACCCAGTGAGACACTGAAACCAGGGCCGGCTCTACCATTTTTGCCGCCCCAAGCAAAAAAAAACCAACAAGCTGCCCAGACCGTGCCGCCCCAAGAATGGATGGAATGCCGCCCCTTAGCATGTGCTGCCCTAGGCACGTGCTTCCTCTGCTGGTGTCTGGAGCCGGCCCTGACTGAAACCCTCAAGTCTCAGCTGAGACGACTGCAAGAGCACTTTATATGAACTCAACAGCATCGGCCCACTAACCTTCCTTCACCTCCTGTCCTGTTCCCAACCACCACCTCCATGCTCTGTCTTCTACCCCCAGCCTCAAAAGCCACTCAGCCTTACTCCTCCAGGCGCCTCTGAGTTTATCTGCTCAAGTGTCCTTTGCTTCCTACCATCTGGGCTTGGGGATAGTCTCTCATCACACACCGCTCTCTAAAATAACCAGGTGAAAGGGGTTGGCAGGACACCATCCCCTCTCCTTTCCATGGACAGAAAGCGAGGCGTCTGGCGTGGCAGCAGTTAATAGGAGCCCTACTAAGGCTCAGACTCAGACAGCACTTGGCTCCCCACTCTCAGGCAGTGCTAGTCATGCCTATTTGGCTAGGTGTCCTGCAGTGCACCAGCACTACAGCAGATCCATAGGATTTCCCACAGGTGAGCCTACAGAAAACAGCTGTGCATTGTACAGTTAACAAGGCAATATACTGTGGTAATGCTGTCACTTTTTATGTACCACTTTACCTAACACTGGACCTCGCACCCACTGACCAGCTTTTGCACCTGCACTATTTGGAGAAAGAATGGAACATGTTTTAAAGTTACCCCTAAAAGGACAGTATTTTAATGTACTAATTAAGACGTAATGACTAAACCGCCTCAGCTGGGGTGGGAGAAAAAAGGGTAAACCCACATTAAACCCCCTTTAAAAAAAAAAAAAAAAAAAAAGACAATGACTGTTCAAGTTTACATTTTTTTTCTAGTTTTTTTTAAATAGATTCTTTGGATCACATGGATCAGTCTCTCTTATGTCTGCAACTTAGGTCTGAAGGAACATTCACCTTTTTTCTGATCTAGGATATCCAATGCTGAAAATTATAAAGCGAGTTATAAAGTAAGCTGCATGGACACTTTTCAAAGACACCATAATAGAGGCCCAATTTAAATGTATACCCCAAATTAAAAAACACAGTAAAAGAACTAAAAAAGAGCCACTGTGGCTTAACAGCCATGTAAAAGAAGCAGTGGGAGATAAAAAGGCATCTTTTAAAAAGTGGAAGTCAAATCCTAGCGAGGTAAATAGAAAGGAGCATAAACACTGCCAAATTAAGTGTAAAAATGTAATAAGAAAAGCCAAAAAGGAGTTTGAAAAACAGCTAGCCAAAAACTCAAAAGGTAATAACAAAATACATCAGTAAAATCAGAAGCAGGAAGCCTGTTAAACAACCAGTGGGACCCCTGGACGATCGAGATACAAAAGGAGCACTTAAAGACGATAAAGTCATTGCGGAGAAACTGAATTCTTGGCTTCAGTCTTCATGGCTGAGGATGTTAGGGAGATTCCCAAACCTGAGCCAGCCTTTGTAGGTGACAAAGCTGAGGAATTGTCACAGATTGAAGTGTCACTAGAGGAGGTTTTAGAATTAATTGATAAACTAAACAGTAACAAGTCACCGGGACCAAATGGCATTCACCCAAGAGTTCTGAAAGAACTCAAATGTGAAATTGCGAAACTACTAACTATGGTTTGTAACCCGTCCTTTAAATCAGCTTCTGTACCCAATGACTGGAAGATAGCGAATGTAACGCCAATATTTAAAAAGGGCTCTAGAGGTGATCCCAGCAATTACAGACCGGTAAATCTAACGTCAGAACCGGGCAAATTAGTTGAAACAATCATAAAGAATAAAATTGACAGACACAGAAGAACATAGCTTGTTGGGCAAAAGTCAACATGGTTTCTGTAAAGGGAAATCATGTCTTACTAATCTATTAGAGTTCTTTGAAGGGATCAACAAACATGTGGACAAGGGGGATCCAGTGGACATAGTGTACTTAGATTTCCAGAAAGCCTTTGATAAGGTTCCTCACCAAAGGCTCTTACTTAAATTAAGTGGTCATGGGATAAGAGGGAAGATCCTTTTATGGATTGAGAACTGGTTAAAAGACAGGGAACAAAGGATAGGAATAAATGGTAAATTTTCAGAATGGAGAGGGGTAACTAGTGGTGTTCCCCAAGGGTCAGTCCTAGGACCCATCCTATTCAACGTATTCATAAATGATCTGGAGAAAGGGGTAAAAAGTGAGGTGGCAAAGTTTGCAGATGATACTAAACTGCTCAAGATAGTTAAGACCAAAGCAGACTGTGAAGAACTTCAAAAAGATCTCACAAAACTAAGTGATTGGGCAACAAAATAGCAAATGAAATTTAATGTGGATAAATGTAAAGTAATGCACATTGGGAAAAATAACCCCAACTATACATACAATATGATGGGGGCTAATTTAGCTACAACCAATCAGGAAAAAGACCTTGGAGTCATTGTGGATAGTTCTCTGAAGACGTCCACGCAGTGTGCAGCGGCAGTCAAAAAAGCAAACAGGATGTAGGGATTAATTAAAAAGGTGATAGTGCATAAGACGGAGAATATCTTATTGCCCTTATATAAATCCATGGTATGCCCACATCTCGAATACTGCGTACAGATGTGGTCTCCTCATCTCAAAAAAGATATATCAGCATTAGAAAAGGTTCAGAGAAGGGCAAGTAAAATGATTCGGGATTTGGAATGGGTCCCATATGAGGAGAGATTAAAGAGGCTAGGACTTTTCAGCTTGGAAAAGAGGAGACTAAGGGGGGATATTATAGAGGTATATAAAATCATGAGTGATGTGGAGAAAGTGAATAAGGAAAAGTTATTTACTTGTTCCCATAATATAAGAACTAGGGGCCACCAAAATAAATTAATGGGCAGCAGGTTTAAAACAAATAAAAGGAAGTTCTTCTTCACACAGGGCACAGTCAATTTGTGGAACTCCTTGCCTGAGGAGGTTGTGAAGGCTAGGACTAACAGGGTTTAAAAGAGAACTGGATAAATTCATGGAGGTTAAGTCCATTAATGGCCATTAGCCAGGATGGGTAAGGAATGGTGTCCCTAGCCTCTGTTTGTCAGAGGGTGGCGATGGACAGCAGGAGAGAGATCACTTGATCATTACCTGTTAGGTTCACTCCCTCTGGGGCACCTGGCATTGGTCACTGTCAGAAGACAGGATACTGGGCTGGATGGACCTTTGGTCTGACCCAGTATGGCCGTTCTTATGTTCATGTCGTTCTGCTCCCTTATTAACATTAAGAAACGCCTGAGAGCCCCCAGGAGCGGCGCCAAACATGTTCAGCCCACTTCTGTTCCCTTTGCACACTCCTGCCTCTTCAGTTTCAGCTTTGCTGTTACAGATCCAGGGAAGAACACACACAAACTGAGCATGAGACAGGAAGTGTAAGTGACTCAACTAGGGCTGGTTAACAAAATTAGGTTTTCAATTAAAATAAAATATTTTGACCCAAAATCCAAAGAATTTTGGTTTGGAAATGCTTCCCTGGCACATCATGGGAGCTGTAGTTTGGTTACCAAATGTCCCTACTCTCCACCGTGTGTCAGGCTTCCCAGATCGAGAACATCTTCCATGATGCACCATGGCAAGACACTCCCACTATATACCGACTCCCCTTTCTAAGAGGGGAAACCATGGTGCATCATGGGAGCTATAGTGCAACCAGGAGCTGCAGGGGAACATGAGCCTGACACACACAAATTACAACTCTTACAAGGCATCACAGCAGCCTTTCCAAAAGAATAAATATTTCTGGTTTTGGCCAAAATGTTTGTGATTTCAAGTTTCCACAGAAAAATTGAAATCTTCCAAGGGAAAAAACAAACATTTTTTAACCATCTCTACTATCAAACCAGAGTGTAGCTGTCTTCACACCAAATTCTTTCAAAAAAATGTCTACATATTTGGGATTATAAAATTTTCTAACTTTTGGTCAGCAATGTTTTTAAAATGGCACACGGTGAAGGTTCATCACTGTAGAAATCGAAAGAAATTATTCTGGAGCCTCCCTTGAAGAGTAATCAAGCAGATTTAGGATTTTGCTCGTTGTTAAAGTCAATAAAGATGTTTCCATGCAATTATAAACGTTAAATGAAAACAGATTTAAACAATTCTGTGCAGCAATGTTCTGCCATTAGGCTTGTGCATAAGAACCTGAAGTTACCAGGAACGAGAAACTATAAACAAAGGTGCAAGCGTAAGAGGAAATGCAAGAAGTTAGTAGATGTGTCAGTGAGATCTAATTTTTTCCTGTTAATCTGGTTGATATGTAAAAATGATTAACCTGACCACAAAATATCCTTTGAGAGTCTGTCCCAAGTGTCCTAAAATTATGTCCACAAGCCCCTATTACAAAAGAAAGCAGAAAAGTCCAGTTTTCATTAACTCTGTGGTTACAACCTCAGAACACAAACTACTGCAGTTTCTCTCTGGATGAGCAAAAAGAACGAGGGGTACTTGTGGCACCTTAGAGACTAACAAATTTATTTGAGCATACGCTTTCGTGGGCTACAGCCCACTTCATCAGCTGCATGAGGATGGATGAAGGGTGTCAATGCAGGCGAGCACTTTTTCAGAGCTGCTGCTGCCACCATTTGCTCAGTCCCTCAGTTTCCTGGTGTCACGGAGTCACCGGCCAATGCTCTGGAACTACTCCATACGAAGCCAGTCAGCACTCTGGGGGAAGCATGCCTCCTCTCTGGGAGCATACTGTCTCCAGGGCAAGAAGCTTACACAGCTTCAACCTTCCTGGGCCTGACCTCGGAGCAGTCACCCCTTCTCACACCGTGCGCTTCCCACAGCGAGTCCGCACAGGCAGGGCTCCTGGGGAAGCCAGAGGGCCCTGCACCCACAACTTCGCAGTCCAGCCCCCTGCCTTCACTAGCAAGACCAAGTACTGATTTTGCCCCAGATCCCTAAGTGGCCCCCTCAAGGATTGAACTCACAACCCTAGGTTTAGCAGGCCAATGCTCAAACCACTGAGCTATCCCTCCCCCTATTCTGTGTTGTAACTGAAATCCATATATCTGAAAATGTAGAAAACACCCAAAAATATTTAAATAAATAGTCTATTAGAAAAATTAATCGCGCGATTAAACAATAATCACTTGACAGCCCTAGTTTAAACCCTGTTTTTACACAGCTCACTCATTAACAATACGATCTATTCTACACCCTTAAGAAGGGTAGGAAGTGCTTGCTTTTTTTTGGACCTGTGGCTTTTGGAGTTTGCTACATTTACCCCAAGCAGGCTGTGAGCAGTTCTCATCTGCTTGGGAACCCTTATACTCCTACTCAATCCTTCCCCTGGATTTGAGTGGCTGGCAAAGCCTCAACACACCAGTTCAACTCAAAGCCCCAGGTACTGGCAGAACGAAGGTCGGTAGCTTGTGGCAACAATGCACAACTCACTCAATAATGCCCCTGAAAAGCTGCTCCTTCTGCCTCTTGGACTTGGCTTTATGCCTGCAGGGCTTCTCTACTGCTGAGGCAGAGGGAACCCCCGAGAGAGGTGCGATAGTGGAGGACCCAGAGGGTCAGAGCTTCAACGCTCAGCTGATTCCTCAGCTGAAAATGGGAGGAGCAGAGCCAGAAGATGAAAGCACTTTGCTACTGCACAAAAACAAATAAAAGTTAAAACTATAAAACCAAGTGGCCGAGAGAAGTTGAACTGCCAACTTGTGCTACCAATGGAGGTAGAACTTCTGGTTTTCTGAGCTGACGGGTGGGTTTAGAGTCCTGGAGCTTCAAGCAACAAGACTGGTGCCCCCAGGGTGACAGGCATTACCCACTTACTATGAATGAGTGAAGCTGTGCAGCAGAAAGTGAACTTAACAATCCAAAATCCTTGATAGTTTAATTCAGAGGTCCCTAAACTGTGGGGCATACCCCCCTAGGGGGGCACAGAGGAGTGTTTGGGCGGGGGGAGGGCACAGCAGGGCCCGGGCGCTCCGCTCCCAGCTCTGCTCTGGCCCCGCCCCCAACTCAGTCCCCAGCCTCAGCCCCAGATCGTGGCCCAGCCACAGCTCCGCACCTTTCCCTGGCCTGGTCCCAGCCCCACCTCCAGCCTAGGCCATGGCTCTGTTCCCGGCCCAGGCCCACCCCCAGCTGTGGCCCCAGCCTCGTCCCCCTTACTCCTGTCCGTGTCCTGTCCCCCCCCACACCCCACGAGCCATGGCCCCACTCCCGGCATGGTGTGGACAGGGGTAAGGAGGCACATGAGCCTGAAAAGTTCGGGGACCACTGGTTTAATTGCATTTATGCTCTCAGGAATAGCAAAAGTGGCAATATTGCATGAACTTCAAAATTCTGTGAAGCAACATTCTCTGTGTAATCTTATACAGTGTTTAAATCTATACTTGTTTGTGATTTCCTGATTAGCTTCTGACTAAAGTCTTTGAGATGTATCATCAAAATCAATATGCTGCTGCAAACTAGTCATGCTAAATGAAACAAGAAGGATGGCCCAGCGGCTAGGGCGCTAACCTAGGACTTGTGGGGCCTGGGTTCTAAGTCTCAGCTCCACCACAGTCTGAGACCCCTTTGACAAATTGCTTAGCGTCTCTTTGCCTCAGTACCCCATCTGCAAAATAGGGGATCGGCGTTTCTTTACCGCCCGGGGTGTTCAGATGATAATTACAGATTGCGAGGTCTTCAGAGAGTGAATTGTTTCATATATCATATCTAGAGATAACGCAGAAGCAGTCCCTGGTAATGTATTTGCTGTTCCATGCATGACTGTTACGATTACCTGTATTATGGTAGTGCCCAGAATGTGCTATGTGCTGGCTGCACAAAGAAACAGTCCTTACCCTGAAGAGTTCACAAACCAGGAAGGAAATCTGACAGTTGTCACTGCCATTGCACCTTCTTATCTGCCTCCTCTTCATGGACAGTGAGACAAAAAAGGCTAGAAGACTACAATTGCATGGGGAGAGGGGAGGGGGAAAGAAAGAAAGAAAGTAGAGCTGTAATAAAACCCCCTTTGGTGCGCTCTTCCCAGAAAATTCACAATGTCAAAACAGTAGAGAAAAATGTTTGATATCAAAGACTAAACGCAACAGTAATAAGGCTTCATGAGAGTCCTACAGTAATTATATCAGGGAAGCAGATAGGTGTTTAGCCCCCTCCCCAACTCGGATCTCTGTAAAAAATAAATAAATAAAATAAATAAAAATATGCAGAACTGAATCCTGGGACCCAAATAGACACCCTAAGGCTTTACCTACTCTCAACGTTCTTAGTTTCCCCACCATTACTACGGCAGGGCCAGCTCTGCTAGTGGGGATATTAACATAGCTAAGCCTGTGGTGTTTTGACCACCATCTCATCTAGACTACTTCGAGCAGGGTTAGATGATTAGTTAAAATGCCAACAGGCAGTCTTTTCATCCCTGGAGCTTCATGGGTAGTTGAACCAGTGGGAAATTAAGAGAAAAAGCTTAGCACAGACATAGCGTAAGTGTATTGTGTATGTAACTCTTGGAATCGTTTATTTCAAGAGAGTGCACATATCCATCCCTACAAAATTTAGACTCAGAATCATTCTACATATAGCCAAATAATTTCTCTTTAGTCTTTTTAACGCTGTCTGTCTGCTTGACAACTCTGGAGGCAGAAATGCTCTATTCTAGATCACTGGCAACATTAGCACAAGCTTCCCCCTATACTACCACACAAGCCTAGTCTCATATATGCAGGGAGCGAGAGGGTAGTTCTATCTGCATACAATCAGTGTTTGGCCATCTCTCCTGCGAGTCTCAACAACGATGTCAATACAGGGTGGTTTTTTTTGTTTTTTTGGGGGGGTGGGGGGAAGGAGAGATGTAAAATGATCCTCTAACAGGAACTGGGCTTTGACCCAAATGATTTCACATGGACCACTACATAGCTATCAGTAGGGCAGCCTGTGCAGGGGCTCAAGCCCCCACTCCCTACCCAATAGTCAGCAGGGGCACAGAACTAGCTCTCTCGCTCTCCCCGACGCAGCCAAGTCCTTGTGGATACATTTGTTGAGGTGGTTCCACGGCCCATGGCTTTTCGTTGAAATGGTGAGTGTACTGCTGTTTACTTCTATGCATATGATGTGATGTATGTGCGAGTGTTGATATGGTTTAATGTGTATAGTGTGTGTGTGTGTTTACCACGCCCCTCCAAAAGCAGTCAAATTTAAATTCCTGCGCACGCTCCTTGATCGTGATCGGTTTTGGCCATGACCAACTTGGGCTAAATTGAAAACAGGGACTTTAACTTATGTTTCCACACCCCTTCACAGAACTGAACCGTGCAGTCTACTTACACGGCTGAACGCTACTCACCTAAGGCAAACAACTGGCCCACAGTATATTTTATAAGAACTTCACTGTGTAGAAATTCCAATGTTTATGTGCAGCAAAGTTAACTGCATAACTGGTTTGTTAAAACAAAATTTATAAGTAGATTTATTCTTTTGTGGAGTTGAAACACAGCTAATCCCCTCCATTTCTAATCTAAAATTCTGAAATACTGCAGGGAAGCCAGGGCCAGTTCTACACTGGAAACGGAATATATGTTTCAGAACCATAGCAACCAGTAAAAAATGATAAATGAGTCTGGGGTTTATATATGCTTTTTTTTTTTTTTATTAAAGAGTCAGAAAAATAATATGAATACTTAGGGAACTCTTTGGCTTTATTCATCCTACTGGGAGGAAATAAGCAACATTTTATAAAAGCTAGACAAAACTCATTTGTATTCAGGGAAGCACCATTTTACAGAAGAACGTGCCTGCATAAAAGAGCATTTAAAAACATGCATGTAAGGACCCAGTCATTCGGACAGAGCATAGACTTGTAGATACTAGTGACTATGAGGGAAAGTGTCTCGTGATTAGAGCAGGATCTAGGAGCCAAAGTCTTATGAAGTCTGACTGCTTTAGGTTGTATGACCTTAATCAAATTACTTAATCTAAATGAGTCTCTTTCAACAGTAAAAATTAACATGCCCACCATAAAGCAGGTTGAGATAGTCAAGTGATGTTACTACTCATTGGAATTGGGATGAAGATGAATTTGGGCAATCCTCATTTTAGTTGTATTTGTTGTTTTTAAAGAGATGCTGAGACAGCTCCCATTGACTTTAAACATACTGGTAGGAGTTCTGCACCTCTGGGGAAAAAAGAGCGCCTTACATTATGCCTAAATAGTCACTCTATTCAGATCCAAACAACAGTGATAACTTCTTAAATCAATTACATGCACAGAAGAAAAATTCTCCACCTTGCTAGTATGAAGCATGTTCTGCCAGGCAGGTAAGTGCCATGGAAGCTCTAATTGTCAGTTCCTCACATCGCAACATTTGTTACCGGCAGCTCAGAGCCACTCAAAGCTGTGAAATTCTAATAAATTATTTCTTAATCTTTAAAAAAAAAACACACTAAAAAAGATGAAATTCTCATTGATCACTAGAAACAAGGGCCAAGACATGTCAATACGATAGGGTTTTCTGAATCTGAATTCCTTTGTATTAATTTTTGTGGTAGTCCGGATGACACTGTTATTGACATGTGTGATTGGTATTGGTAGAATCAATTCTATGTAGTAAATTTTAAGAAATGTAACAGTTTAATACATATCAAAGAATAATTCAGTGACAACAATAATCTAAGTCTTACGAGACTTGAGCTCTACTTATAAAAGCAACTTCCCTCCATGAGGTAAAGTAACAACCAAAATCCACATTAAGCTTTAGCACAGGAGCACAGGCTGCCCTACTTAATCAAAGTCTTCCTTTTTATCATCACTTGTATCAGCCTAGGAGCCCCATGCATGGGCCAGGACTGCAAAGTGCTAGCCGTTGTACAAACACAGAAAAGACAGGCCCTGTCCCAAGCAGCTTACAACCTAGTGTTTATTGCAACAAAGAGCTTGTACAAAGAGGCATACTTTGTCCATCATATGAATGACTAGATACATCATCAGGTCTTAAATACTAGTGTTCAATATTTAAAATAATTATTTTAAAACTGTCATTTACAGATATCAACTTTCAAACAATTTGCAAGTAGGAAAACCACAGGGAAAGTTTAAGTGTGCTTAATCCATAGAGGTCTCCCTTTTAAAAACCTGATTTGCTGCTAATATTTTTGAAGTCAGTTTGATTTAAGAAACTGACAAACATTCATTGTTATAAACTTCACAGACAACTAGTATAATGCATGCTCTCCCTTGCTGTTTTTATGTTGTGTTTATGGATGTACCATTTACTGGCAAATCTTTCCAAAATCCAACTGCTTGCGTGCTGTAGGACTATCAATGGTTTTCTCAGGCCAAAAAACATGGAAACTGTACAAGTTCTCAGATACCCAATAGGTTAATATTTGTGCTACATGATTATAGTACTACTTTCATGTGGCAATTAGGTAGATTATTGAAAACAATTAGACTTGACTTGAGAATGAAGGTATTGCATAGTTTCATTTAAAAAACAAAATCACTTTCAAAACTGGTAAACTATTTTATAACTGCAGCATAAAGTTAACCACAAACCTAAAAGGCCTTGAACAGATTTTCCATTGGAGCAGTGTTCCCTCCTCTACTCCCCCTCAGTTTGGACTGAGGCATAAATCTGTTCTACCATGAGATATTCCCAATGTAGCCATGAACCATGACGAGTTAAGGTCACTGAATGGTGAACAGTTTCATTTAAAAAACAAAAACAAAAAATCCTAGAAACTTTGAAACTAAAAATAACCGAGTTGGAATTTGTGGTCATGGTCAAACAGTGATAAAATCAAGAACAGATAAAGCCACAAATAGAACTAAGATTTGCAGACTTGGTTTTGTTGAAGCAGGGGAGCCCGTGCTATTTAATCAAAAGCACAAAGCATCAAGTGTTTGTTACAGTGAACAGAAAAGCCAAAGCTTGAAGAATTCTAAAATTCAGTGCAGAAGACAGATTGTCTAAAGTAAAGCAGCAATGCAGAAAAGGTAAAAGAAACAGAGAAGTGCGACACTTGTGTGCTTAAAAAAGTGTTCATCAAAAAATCTAATGCGACTCGGGTGAGAGCACAGGTGCCACCTGTGATAGGCGTTCTAGAATCATGGGTAATGTGGTAATGCTATTTTAAACAGTAGTTGGTTGAATTTTGCCCCCTCTCTCCTTCATATGAAACTACTCAGTAACAGTGAGGGTATAACATCATCCCATGCCCCCACACCCTATAGGATGTGGTAAAGTACACCTAAAACAACAAAAAACTGACTTTTATTCACAGGTATGATCTAGCGTGTTGTGCACTAACAGGCCCGTGGGGACCCTATTGGGGTCCACAGAGTTCCCTAGTGTGGGTCTGAAACATGACTGCATGCACAAGGGCCAGTTAGTGTGCACTAAAATTTACATCCCTCTAGTGCAGACGAGCCCTAATTCATTAACAGGCCCAATAGCTTTGGAGCCCATTACCAGATGTGGCTTTGAGACCACCATCCATACCCTGGGCCAGTTTTGTCTTTTCTACTTATTCAGAGAGTGAAGGGCGGAGCATTAATCAAGTTGTTTTGGTTCAGCAAATGCTTTAAAGGTCATTTGTAAATTTAAAACCTCCATAGGTTTACAAAGTACTATTGATTTGATATCCAGGTCCTTACCCATGCTGATCGCAGTGGCATTTGACAGCCACACCATGCAACTGGGTGGGCAAAGAGTTCTGAGTAGGAAACATTTGAGCATAAAAGAAAATGCTGTTAGTGCCATAATGTGCCTTGGGCAGATTGTGTTTCAAGGAGAAAAAACCTACTCTGAAATGAGTGTTTTAATATTCAGTGTATGGCATTAAAGTTTTGCCCAAGACCAAGGAAGGGAGAAAAGCAGGACAAAGCAGAATTATCCATTTCAGCTTTGCAAAGTGATAAAGACAAGCTGAAAATATTCTCATTACCCAGAAAAAAAAAAAAAGGACCATTGGTGTCAGTTTCCTGCTCCCCCCCAAGCACCACAGAGGAGGCTAGAGGTAGGCTAAACGACACGAGATACAGCTGCTCTGAGCTGCCAGTCATCATTATTTGTATTATCATATCGCCTCGGAGTCCCACAGAGGAGGTGGCTGGTGGGCCCGAGTGGGAGTGGAGCAAAGTACGGAGTTGTATCAGGTGTAGGGGCAAGAGATTGAGCTGAGAGGGGAAGGGGCGGGTGCATTTAGATACACAAGAAATGCCTGGGGAGACTGGTGGGAAGAAGAAGAAATCCACCACTGACATGGCCTATGCCAAATCCATTTCAAATGTGTCTGTCAGCGCTCTGACCTGATGTCTAGGATTGAGAGAGATGGGTCTGAGCTTTTCAGCTACAGTAAAGTAATTCAGAGACCGTTATTTACGCCAGAAAAGCAAGCGATAGACTTTGCAGAACAAGCTTTGTAGCAAAATAAACTCTAGTTTGATTACTCATTGAGCAACACACAATTTCCTTCTATTTTGGGAAAGGGATGGCCTCTCTAATGCTTAGTTATAGCCTCACAATTGCAAGTTTAGCTGCTACCACGAGGGACCGTTTACTTTTCAAGTTAATCCTTGATTTACATAGACAATTAAAAAAAGAAAGACCCACAAACACAGTCTATTAAAAACATTTGAAGCATGTCTGGAACACAAGTCATGAGGGCTATAAAGACAGCATCAATCTGAATCAACACAGGATAATACTGAATGTCATGGACCAATTAAATGTGAAGTACGTGGCAAAGATGAAAAACAGAAATTTATGAAGACATAAATGCTCTTTCCAGAGAATACTGAAAGCTGGTTTTATGGTTTCAGGTCTGAAAGATGGAGTTATGTAATTTGCAGAAAGCATGAAAAGTCCTCTTGTAGGGAATCTGTTCTAAATGGCTTACCACCAATTACACGTACACAAGCTGTCTGCTGCTCACGCGAAATGCACAGAAACAGAAAATGTCACTTTGTCCACACGAAATTCCTATTACTGGATTGCTCCAAGAAATGCAACATGAAGAGATTCAGAAGTTTGTCTCTTTGATTAATATGGTTTACATGGCCACTAAGTATTTTTTTTAAATCCTGTCAAAACACTACTGTGCACACTCCTCCTGGGGAGAGAATGAGAACAAACAAGTAACGGCTATGAGTCACATGACTTAACACACAAGTGGAAGCGCTCAGACACTACACTGATAAGCATGGTATGAGAACTTATAGTGTTTTAGGGATTTGAAATGCTGCAAAAATGGCCTTAAATCTTGGACCAAATAATATTAGCATCGATAAGTGAGACATTAGAGGCAATTGCAAAGTCAGAGGCAAACATCTCAGAAATGCACGAAAAAAAAGAGCTAGTCTTATTAATGCATCCCCTGACAGCAAATGCTTTAGAGTTGCGTATATCAGATTTAGGTGGGGAATCTTGTACTCTGACCCAGACTCTGAATCTGGGACAGCTGATGGGAATCACATGGAATAAAACTGCTTTAGGAGTTGTGAGGAACCAAGGCAAAAAATCTCAAAGAAGAACAACTGGACCGGAATTTCAATGGCACAACAGTGAAAATGGGCCTGCACACCTCTTCAATAGCCAAATTTAGAGAAGATGTCTTCATTCCACCCGGCATCAAGCAACATTCTTAAGATCATGACAAGTGATTTGTGGGTAGATTGTTCTGTTGAGTCAGCATTTGAAAGAAAGCGACCATGTGAGTACTGCCACTGAGTGCAGGGGTGTTGCACTCGTGATCAGCAGCAATGGAGTTGATGGTGATCATATTTTTTCTGGACTCCTCCAATTTAAAAGTCACTCATCTGACTGAAAAAACAGCACAGAATCAGAGAAGTTACTGAGCAATTTATTAACTGGCAGAGAAACAGTTACAAATCTGTGCGTGCTTAGCTGCTTTGTAATCACAGATTTAGGAAGCTACTTTAACAGTGAAGAACCCCCAAACTGGATCAAAAAGGCAATCACTATATGCACAATCGCTCCACAGAATCACACGTATAAACACAATGTGAATTAATAGTCTACCCAACAGGCCATTCGTAGAACTGGAAGGGACCCCGAGAGGTCATCTAGTCCAGCCCCCTGCACTCATAGCAGGACTAAGTTATCTAGATCAGGGGTTCTCAACCTTTTTCTTTCTTTCTGAGCCTCCCCCCCGACACCCCCTCCCCAACGTGCTATAAAAACTCCACGGCCCACCTGTGCCACAACAACTGTTTTTCTCATATCCAGTAGATTAAAAGACAGGGCCGGCATTAGGGGGCAGCAAACAGGGAATTGCTGGGGGGCCCCATGCCACAGGGGTCCCCACAAAGCTAAGTTGGTTGGGCTTTGGCTTTCTGCCCAGGGCACCAGTAAGTCTGATGCCAGCCCTGCTTTCTAGTTTATTTTGGCAGACCTCCTGAAACCTGCTTGCAGCTCCACAGGGGCCATGGAACCCCCGGTTGAGAGCCGCTAATCTAGACCATCCCTGACAGGTGTTTGTCTAACCTACTCTTAAAAATCCTCCAATGATGGAGATTCTACAACCTCCCGAGGCAATTTATTCCAGTGCTTAACCACTCCGACAGTTGGGAAGTTTTTCCTAATATCAACCTAAACCGCCATTGCTGCAATTTAAGCCCATTGCTTCTTGTCCTATCCTCAGAGGTTAAGGAGAACAATTTTTCTCCCTCCTCCTTGTAACCACCTTTTATGTTAAGTTCAGTTATATTGTACAACATGGGAAAGTTGACATTTCCTAGGAGATCTTCTATATCACCGACACAGCCCTGAGGATTTCCATTTGTCTCAGCTTTAACCCCTGCCTCTGTAAGACCTCATATCACAACCATCTTCTTCCACCACTGAGCAGCTCCTCATTTGTCTAGAGGAGTAACTAACAGGTAATCCCAAAGACTCCCTTTCCTATCAAGGCCTAACCATTCTGTACCTTCAAGCAGCTTACGGTAAGGGGAACCTAGATCACCTGTACAGTAGCACAGAGATCCACCAATAGGCTGGTGAAAGCAACACATTTATTTTGACCAAACAGCATTTTCACACAAGACCGATCTCAAGACTAAAATGGCAGAGATTTAATTGAATAAATACAGGATTCAAATCCAGCACTTTGACATTCACGTAACCCATCACAGTTAGAGTGATAGAAAACAAGGCAGCAATTGTTTAAGGTTACAGTACCTGACTGGAAGACGTATCTGGCTAAGCCTTGCATTAACTCTGCCGGCCATGTAGGTGGCGCTGACTCCCCTGTTTCTCTCTTTAGTCGAAACGTCAACTCGAATCCAAAACCACTTGGCCCATCCGTTCCTGTAAATCTGGAGGGAAGGAAAAGCAAAAAGGTCACATATTTCACCTTAACAAGGGTGGACCTAAGGATTACGTAGATGTGAGCAGCAGATGATATGCTTGGCACTGGTTTTCAAGAGGTTATGCCTTTTCTTTTCTTCCTAGGACGAATAAGGAGTTCAGGGCTTCTCTAGTTGTGTTTAAATCTACATGCATCCAAATGGCACAGAATCATTAGGTTAGCCAGCTAGTTTCTGCATAAAACTAATACAGTAATTCAGAAATTTAAAAATAATTTTTCTCAACACAGTATTCTGGGATATGGCATGGAATATTCTATACTGAAGACAGGTCAACGGAAAAAAGTGGAAAGAGGTGAAAAAGTCTTACTATAAGCACTGATTTAATCCCTTCAGCTACTTCAGTGTGTGTGTTGTGGATGTCAGCAGTCCACTGGAACTAGCACTAGAGGTGCATTTTGTCCAGAGGATCCAGATATGGTAGGCAGCACTGAAAGTGTTAAACAGGAAACTGACTACAGAAGAAACAGGGTGAATGCTTGGCTAATTACTTTTGTAGAAGTTAGGTGGCAGGTTTATTGGATTGTATTTTGCAAGCTCTACTCAGGAGAGTAAGGCCACATTGGCAGAGGTGGGGGGATCAAGTCTGAAATGTAGGCAAGACTGTCCAGTGGAAAAGTAGTAAGGCTTTTGATATTGTCTCACATGACCTTCTCAGAAACAAACTAGGGAAATACAACCTAGATGGAGCTACTATGAGGTGGGTGCATAACTGGTTGGAAAACTGTTCCATGAGAGTAGTTACCAGTGGTTCACAGTCAAGCTGGAAGGGCATATTGAGTGGGGTACCGCATGGATCAGTTCTGAGTCCGGTTCTGTTCAATATCTTCATCAATTGTTTAGATAACGGCATAGAGAACACTTATAAAGTTTGTGGACTATACCAAGCTGGAGGATGTTGCAAGTGCTTCGGAGGATAGGATTAAAATTCAGAACGATCTGGACAAACTGGAGAAACATTTTGACGTAACAGGATGAAATTCAATAAAGGACAAATGCAAAGTACTCCACTTAGGAAGGAACAATCTGTTGCACCCATATAAAATGGGAAATGACTGCCTAGGAAGGAGTACTGTGGAAAGGATTCTGGGGGTCAGTGGATCACAAGCTAAATATGAGTCAGTAACACTGTTGGCCAAAAAAAGAGCAAACATTCTGCAATATATTAGTAGGGGTGCAGTAAGCAAGACAAGTAGTAATTCTTCTGCTCTACTCTATGCTGACTAGGCCTCAACTTGAGTATTGTGTCCAGTTCTGGGCACCACATTTCAGGAAAGATGTGGACAAACTGGAGAGAGTCCAAACGAGAGCAACAAAAATGTTTAAAGGTCTAAAAATCATGACCTATAAGGGAAGACTGAAAAAACTGGGTTTGTTAGTCTGGAGACGAGAAGACTGAGGGGGGAAATGATAACGGTTTTCAAGTACATAAAAAGTTGTTATAAGGAGGAGGGGAAAAAATTGTTCTCCTTAACCTCTGAGCATCAAGCAATGGGCTTAAATTGCAGCAAGTGCAGTTTAGGCTGTGGAATCTCCATCGTTGGAGGTTTTTAAGAGCGGTTATAAAAAAACCTGTCAGGGATGGTCTAGATAATACTTAGTCCTGCCTTGAGTGCAGGGGACTGGACTAGGATACCTCTCCAGGTCCCTTCCAGTCCTATGATTTCTGGCGTTAATATCATTAGTCCTTCACTCTGAGTTCTACATTTTACACTCACACAGAAAGGAAAATGTCTGCTCTCACAGATGCCGAAGACTGACAAAACATCAGACTTGCTGTGAAATTTCTAAGCCACATGTACAAATATTTAAGTCCACAAAATTTGAGACCAGTTAGTGACGCTAGCCTCCTTCATACTAGTGCCATCACATCCCTTACTTGCTTGTTATGGCTGTGCCACGAAGTTCAAAGCAGGCATCACACAGACACAAGCCTTCATAAGCCAGTGCCATTCTGTAAGTTGCATAAATTTGCAAGAAACTTTATGTAACTGGCAAAGTTCATGGAAAAAGTGAATTTCTTGGATCCAGGTCCCTTGCTGACATCTATGAAAGATAGAATGTTAACACCTTCTGCATTATATTTATACTAAAAACACCCAAACAGGGCAGTCAAAAAGCTCACTAGAGTGTTTCCCAGTTCTGGTGCAGGGACCACCCGGGTGCTCAGAGCACTTCCAGGTGCCATAATGGCAAAGAATGTGTCTCTTCACATAGAGATACTTCCCAGAAATTCTGGGATAGACAACGGCTCTCAGGATTTTGAGACTAACAAAAAAAACCAAAACCCAAGTACTACTGTGTACTCTCCAGAGCTGCATCGTCATTAGGCTTGACAGAATTCTATTTTTTTTTTTTTTGTAATTGCAACAGATAATATTGATTTTTATTACTAAACACTTTTTTTATTTTTATAAATTTAAATTTACAGTTGTAGGAAATTACAGGGGAGTCAAACAGTAGAGTATCAGACAATTATTTAATGACAGTAGATCGTTATAAACCTTTAACTTTTGAATCTAAACATTAAAAACACAAATTGTCAACATCACATCAAAATATACAACATAAATATCCTTAAATCACACTAAGTTCTTAAGCAGCCGTAAGTTTCTTTCTTTGCCTATCTGTAAATTTCGATTATTGATGGAAATATTTTCATGGGTTTGTTGTACAGTGAAATCGACATTTACTGACATTTACAGATAAAAGTCAAATCATGCCAAGCCTAATCATAACTATCTTTGTTGAGGTTTCTTTGATGCAAGTTTGATCCAATTTGCAGATGATGAAACTGGAGAGGCAGCAAATATACCCAAGGACAGGACCAAGCTATGAAATAACCTGAAGAGATTAGAGCAGCTGTAATTGCAGGCAATGAGAGAAGTTACTGAAAGACTAAGCACAGGGGAGAAAAGAAACAGAAAAGAAAAATTAAATATCTAACTAACCAGCTCTACTCTACACACTCAAGCATGTTCGTTTTCATCTTGACTACCTAATACACTCCATCACTGGCATAGAGAAAAAGCGTATCTGTATTGAATGGGAAGAGACTGTCTAGGAAGGAGTATGGCAGAAAGGGATCTAGGGGTTATAGTTGACCACAAGCTAAATATGAGTCAACAGCGTGATGCTGTTGCAAAAAAAGCAAACATGATTCTGGGATGCATTAACAGGTGTGTTGTGAGCAAGACACGAGAAGTCATTCTTCCGCTTTACTCTGCGCTGGTTAGGCCTCAACTGGAGTATCGTGTCCAGTTCTGGGCACCACATTTCAAGAAAGATGTGGAGAAATTGGAGAGGGTCCAGAGAAGAGCAACAAGAATGATTAAAGGTCTTGAGAACATGACCTATGAAGGAAGGCTGAAAGAATTGGATTTGTTTAGTTTAGAAAAGAAAAGACTGAGAGGGGACATGATAGCAGTTTTCAGGTATCTAAAAGGGTGTCATAAGGAGGAGGGAGAAAACTTGTTCACCTTAGCCTCTAAGGATAGAACAAGAAGCAATGGGCTTAAACTGCAGCAAGGGAGGTTTAGGTTGGACATTAGGAAAAAGTTCCTAACTGTCAGGGTGGTTAAACACTGGAATAAACTGCCTAGGGAGGTTGTGGAATCTCCATCTCTGGAGATATTTAAGAGTAGGTTAGATAAACGTCTATCAGGGATGGTCTCGACAGTATTTGGTCCTGCCATGAGGGCAGGGGACTGGACTCGATGACCTCTCGAGGTCCCTTCTAGTCCTAGAATCTATGAATCTGCTGCAAACAAGACAGACCTGGTATTCAAGAATGGCTAGTCAAGGGGTGCAAATACATAATTCCAAGAAGCTAATGTAGCTTGCAGTAACAAGCCACAATAAATGCATAATTACAGACTGTGCATAAACCATGGAAGTGCTTATTGGTTACCCAGACAGATTGGGTATGGAATTGAATTTTGATTAGTGGAGCCTGTCTTAAGTGAGCACTTACGAGGACCAACCAAAAAGGCTGCTTTAGGGAGGGAAGGTGGGCGAGGTAATATCTTTTATTAGACCAATTTTTGTTGATGAGATAGAGAAACTTTGGAGCCAAAGAAAGCTCTTCTTTAGGTCTGGGAAAGGAACTCACAGGTTACAGCAAAATGCAAGGTGGAACAGATTGATTAGCATAAGTAGTTAACGCGTACTGTAAGAGACCATTCAAAGCGGAGTGGCCCATTAACACCTCTGCAGTCAGAGGACAAAAAGAGGGGGTTAGTGGATTACAGACTGTTGTAATAAACCATAAACCTAGTTTCCCTGTTCAGTCTATGATTTTTGGTGTCTAGCAGAGTAATGAATTTAAGCTCCCAGGCTCGCCCTTTGAAAGTGTTGTGCAGGTATCCTTTGAGGATGAGGCACCATTTGGGAGCAGTAAATGTGTGAATTCTGTGAGAGCCCAGTGGACCAGGCCAGAGGTTCGACATTCCAGGGAGATGCTCGCAGGGCTCGGGTGTGCTGTAGAGTGTCAGTGGGGCACCGGCTTGTGTTGCCCATGGCTAGGGCAGGTGCTGATGCAGGGCAGACACAGACAAAACTTCCTCACCCTAAGGGCAGGGGGTAGTGAGGTGTCTTGCAACTAGCTATGAAGAATATTCTCTTCAAGGCCACTTCCAAGCCTTACATCAACTGTCATGTTCAATCACTTAAAGCTACCATATAATGTGATCATCTGAATTAACGTATTTATTGTTTTAGGGCAAGATGCACAACCCTCTCTCAAACTGGTGAGCGCTTACACAAGCAGTTCCACTGAAGGCACTGGGACTATTCGTGTGAGTGCTCACCAACATGTGTAAGGTTTGCACAACTGGGTTCTTCACTAGTTTGTTCTCACTCTGTAGATATCTAGTTCTAATGTAAACAACGGGAATCTTAAAATACAACTATGAACTCTACTGAAACAAGCACAAACAAAGATGTTCTTCCATATTTTAGCATGATGAAAGTTTATTACCCGAGTATTAAAGGAATCTCTCTGGCAAGCAAGGAGATGGTTTTGCATGTTTAAGCATGAAATGGGAGTAGTGCAAAGTTCTGAAGAGAATTAATTAGAAAGTCTCATTTTTGCCTGAAAATTTGGTTCCTTCTATGATTAGTTGTAGCACCCAAAGTTATAGAAATTCTCATTTTTTTAAACCAGTTTACTTTGCACATTTGAAAAACACTTTTGTATAAAAAAATTAAATGCTTCCATATATCAGTTAGCAAAGGGGAAATTTACAGAAGAAACCCTTATAATAGGGAAGAGTAGAAAAATTACTACAATTTAAGGATTTTTTTAAATTCCAGGATATATTACTTTTAAAAGGTGCTGTATCAGCAACTAGAGTTTGCTTTTAAAAAAAAATCAATTAAAAAAAAAATCAAGTTGACATTGAAATTTCAAACTGAACTTACACAGTCAAAATTCTTGTAAAGCAAGACAGATCGTTGCAGGATTATGTCCCCAATACGTGAATTCCAAATACGTACTCTGAAGTGTGTTATTTAAGTTATATTAAGTCTGAAGTTGCTCAGCTTGAAAAAGCTGCTATAAAGCGAAGTGCATGATTCTAGCTACAAATAATTGTTTATCAAAAGTCCACACACACCATAAATTAATATCTGTGAACAAGTTATGCAGTAATGAAAGTAAAAAGAACAGGAGTACTTGTGGCACCTTAGAGACTAACAAATTTATTAGAGCATAGTCTCTAAGGTGCCACAAGTACTCCTGTTCTTTTTGCGGATACAGACTAACACGGCTGCTACTCTGAAACCTGTCAGTAATGAAAGTGTTCACATGTGTGGCTATGAAGTCTACACAAAGGGGACTGTTTAGATCACCAGTGTAGGCTAGCAACCCAACTGTTACCTTCCAATGGTATATTACTGGCAATCAATTTTACTACCAGGTAATTTTACAGGATAATTATCAATCCTACCAAAAGTTATTTGAGGCTAGTTACTAGGAAACATGAAGAAAGAATCAACACCATTCACTTGACCAGGATAGCAAACCCTCCTTTCTCCCCAAGTTTTTATTCTGCGCTGTAGATTACACATTTTAGGTTTTTTTAAAAAGTTTCATCGAAGTTTTAACTTCAGTTATACACACTGACCAGTTATGAGTTATCTACTTTAGGAAACATGCTCTCTTTTTGCAAAAATGTGACAGCTCATAATACTTAACATGGATGGTTCTCAAGTTCTCATTTCTTAACTCAGCATTCAATCTTTAAATAAAGCATGCAATTATTAAGAAGGATGACTATTTGCATAGGTCTTTATTCCACTATATAAACTGAGACAGTGATAACAGAGCTTGTATTTGAAGGCCTGATTCAAATGGTTATATGCATACTTGAAAAGTGGTCACTGAAAAGACACATTGTACTGAAATGGAACGTATGTGATTCACCTGTGTTCTATTAACATCCAGTGGCAATAACAATTTATGAAGTGTAAATCTTTAATCTGAAGCTTTTTACTTTTAGCTTTGTAATTTGTTAAAAAATTAATCCTGATCAATGTGTAATTTCAGAAGCCAATCTATGATTGCGATAAAAAATCCATACATATTTACTAACTTTACTGAAGACCTATTAAGAATTTTGTATAAGTGAAATCTCAAGTTAATTTTCAAAAATAAGCAACTCTTGTTTAACTGCCAAAACATAAATTAGGAAAAATAACCAGGTATTTTGAATTGAAAACCACTTTGATAAAATGGCTAACAATCTTGAATAAAGTCAAAGTTGCTGCTTCTACTCTCCCATGAACAACATTCCCAAATAGAATTCTAAATAAATCTCGTATAGTCACAGTAGTTGCTATAAAAGTCCATAATAAGCGAAAGCACTTAAATCCTGTAGACACTGAGATCCAGCTACACTATTTAAGAAGTGAATTTTCTACTCAACTGATGACCGTACCATTGCCATGTCTAATAAGAGTCCAATTCAATCAGAAAGTAACCAGATAAATCCTTAAGTCAGTGAGAATCGGAGACAACAGAAGACCAGGAGTTCAGCAGTGTCTCACTGGTTTTCTACTGGTTTATTTTCTCCAACTCCTCAATCATTTTCATATCCTATTCCTCCCCCCAATTTCTCTCCATGGGTATGTCTTGACAGGCAAACACTTTTTCTCAACTGATATAGATTAACATAAAAGTACCCTTAGGTTACAATACAACCAGCGACAATAAACTTCAAACATGTCAATCTGAGTCTTTCCAGGGCTTTTCAAGAACATTAAGCTAACTTGCCTGAGCTAACACGGTTTGAAGAATACACCATTTTTGCCCCTCAAGACAAAGTTCACGTGTGTGAGAGCAAGGTGAAATTGACAGGACATTATTCCTTCACTACAGAAGATTTGAAACTCACCTCACTCTACCAACACTGTAGTTCTATTAATTTCTTTATACTCCATCAATAGGGGAATCGCTGTACATTAGTTGGAAGGTGTGTTTCAGATTTACAGTAACATTAAAGTTCCAGTCTGACCAACATTTAGAAATTAAACACTGCAGATAGGGGAAGGGGGAGGGAGAAAATAGGATGGGAACACAGAACTAACATTTTGTATCTATCCACAGACCCCAGGTACATAAACTGAGAGCTCCAATACAGCATTAAGTTTCTATACTAACAGACCTCAATACCTCACATAGTTTGGTTTATGCCTTGTTACTGCTGAACTATGCACTACTGAGTGAAAGACATTTTACCAGAAAATAAAAACGCTAGGAAGAAGGAATATTCATACTTGTCCCAAATTCCAGAGATACTAGATAGGAAAAAACCCCTCTAGGTACATCCCATTATTTTTGCCTCTTCCAATAAAGGAAGCTTATTACAGTTACAACTATCCTGATTCTTAAGCATTCAGCTAGCCATATTTTCACAAAAACAGACATTGATGGGGGAATTCTTGGCTTGCTACATGTCCACTGGCTAGCACCAGTGACATACATCAGGCAGTTTCATATTTTAACTACAGCAGTAATGGAAGGCTCTTATATCTGCCAAGTCAAATCCAACCCCATATTTAATAGTAAAACCTTATTTTGTCATATGAATAGAAATAAACCTTTTGAAAGCCAGAATCATATACTACATGCCATTCTTTGGTTAAGAAATCCCTTTATCTGTTCAGCAAATCAGACCAACGGAACAGACCACATTTTGCACATACGCTGCAGAAGTCTGGCGTGCTCTTTTAATGAGGTAAGAGTTTCACTGATCATGACATTTAGTTCCAGCAAAGGAATCCAAAGAAATAGAGGCCCCTTTATTTATAGATCAGCATAGCCAGCTTCCCTGAGTCCCCTGCCACTCAGTGGTCTGCCAGGACTTCTCCAGAAGCCACACACAGAGAACTGAAAAGCTGCTCCCCTCCTCAGCGAATATCCAGGGTGTTTTTCACATCAAATAACCCAGCTTTAAGAGATCAAAAGCCAAACTAGCACTCTGCATTAAATCAGCTCTAAAAACTGGAGCCTTTTAGTTTAAAGCAAAGCTGCTTGCCAAAGTGCGTATGTTCTCACTGTAGCAAGAAACAAGAAAAGCTTCTTTTCATTCCAGTGCAAAGATGGCAGTATTTCAGTCTGCTTTTAAAAGCTATGTGAGAAAGACACACATTCCTGGACAAGTAGCGGAGTGTACTGGGTGTTTACTCTTGAGAGTGAGTGTATAAACATATCAGGTATATGAAACCCTGAAAACAGGAGTTTATAACTGGAAACACTGACCCTTAGCTATAGCCACACCAGCTAGCAAATGAGAAGCACTTCAGAATAATGTTTAATTATAGCTTCACTTTCATAAGTTACAGAACAGTTCTAAACCACCGTTTCTGGCCCCAATAATATGATCCGTCTTTCACAAGAAATCTGGGCTAGCAGACAGGGCGCTGACCATCGACTCTGAAACCCTGGGTTCAATTTTCAGCTTGGCCATGTACTTCCTGTCTGACCTCGGGCAAGTCATTTCAGCTATCCTGTGCCTCTGTGATAGCACTTCCCTACCTCACATGGATGTTGCAAGGATTAAATCTTACTATTAACTGTGAAGCACTTGGATACTATGGCATTGAGGACTATATAAATTACCTAGACAGAGCTCCCATGAGTCTGACACCAGCAGCAGCTACTGTTCCTTCCTGTGCAGAGACAAAAGTGTTCCAAACTCTGCCCCACAAGTGAACTGTAATTGCCTATCTACCCTTTTGCCTTTGTAAGTATTAATTACTATTAGTCTGTCATTTTCAAAGGATTTTAGTTATTCATTGAAGAAGATAGCTATGGTACAAGGCCATTGACAGGGAGTTCAGTTCACCTCCCACTTAAGTCAATAAAAGCAGAACTGGGCCAAAGTATTTTAAACTCCAAATTCTGGTTATGTGAATAAGTCTTACAAAAAGATAAATATGACATTAAATGGAGATTTTTCTGATGTGCCAGTGTAGGTCTTACTTTTGTTAAAACACTGCAAAAAACCCCCCCAAAAGTGCTGTTGTGCTAGTGCACGGGAATCAGAAAGGAACACTAACCTGTCTTGATTCACAGTCCCAAACTGCGTGAAGTCCAATGTTTTAGAGATCTCATTTACATTTCACCATTTCTGCCAAATTAATAGTAATAATAAAAAGGCTATTTAAAAAAATATTTAAGGGACCCCTGTAGGCCATGTACCAGTATCTCAGTTAAAAGACCATCCTACAGTCTTCGTTCTCAGCAAAATATTGGGCAAGAGCTTATTTGCTAACACAACAGCTCAGATTCAGAGGGTCACCCTCCTAAAATAAAGCCACAGAGGCACTCCATATGCTTTTCCACAGGAAGTGATATACACTAAAATGAATACACATTCCAAAGGTAAAAAGCTACCCCATCTTGCTTAAATCAGGAAGTGAAATTTTGTTTTAAAAATGCAACTGTGGAACTGTGCAGAAAACTGATCTGAGAAACTTGTCAAGATTCTAAGAAGCACAGCCCTCCCCTTGCGAATAGATTTCTTAACACACGCCACAACCCCTACCCCAAAGACTTAAGCATCCAGAAAAAAATCACTAACATGGCCAAACTTATTTGCACAACACAATTCTCAGACTGCCCCTAAATGCATCAGTATTTTTTTAAAACATAGAAGTTATCATTTATTTTCTGAATGTACAACTGGCTGCACTGGAATATGAAATTTATCTGGACATTACAAGGAAATCTTTCCATAACCTTCAATAGGAAATTCCCCAAAGTCATACAACCAAGAATCTATGAATTTTTACTGGACTTGTTACTACCCTAATAGCAGCAGAAACTTCATAGCCAAGCAGAGAGAAAATAAGAGTGCTAAAATCCACTCATAAGGATTTGGTTTAACATAAATCATACTGTTGCAAAGATCAGATGACAAACACTGCCTCACATTTAAACTTTTCCTGCTACACTAGTCTGTGCCTAAGAAACGTCTTCAAAGGGAAAGGCCACACTTGAAGTCACTAAAAACACTCTTGAATATTATACATTTGCAATCAAATGTCAGGGAAGTCTTTTGTAAACAGCTTTGCTGCAAGTTAAATAGTTTTCATAAAATTATTCCAACAGCTAAAGCTAAACATGCAGAAGCATCCAAAAAGCTTTAAAATACATATATATAGAGAGAGAGAGAGAGAGAGAGAGAGAGATTGAAATATTAGAGAAGAACCTACTTAACGAATTGACAGCCAGCTCCTCATCTCTTCTCCCCCCCCCATTCAGACAGCACTAAAACAAGAATAATAAATTGTTTCAATTCAAAGCAATGTGCAAAGGGTACTTCTGGTTACAGCGAACTACCATTTAGGGAGTGAAGTTATTCTACGGAAAAAAGACTTCAGTGCAAGTTCCACTCTGTTGTATACATTTATTGATTACACACATTTCACGGCTGAATTTTCTGCCAAAACTCATCTGGTAGCAATCTTGCACGGAAGGTTGTAGATTCTTACGCCCAAATAAATGGCTTCGTCTTTAAGCTGCCACCGGACTCCTCGTTGTTTTTGTAGATACGGACAAACACAGCTACCCCTCTGATACATTTTCTACTAACACTCGGAAAACAGGATACTAAATGTTGATACAATGGATAAAGCAACTTGCTTTTTAAAAAGCGTTCAGGCTGCACATTCAAATAGGGGGAGGGATAGCTCAGTGGTTTGAGCATTGGCCTGCTAAACTTAGGGTTGTGAGTTCAATCCTTGAGGGGGCCATTTAGGAATCTGGGGCAAAAATCTGTCTGGGGATTGGGCCTGCTTTGAGCAGGGGGTTGGACTAGATGACCTCCTGAGGTCCCTTCCAGCCCTGATATTCTATGATGAAGTCATGAAGTTACGGTTGCATGCACAACCTTCTGTGGCATGCATTCTGATATAATGTATTTACACAGTCATAATATATCTTTTTTTTTTTCCTACAACCATAGGCATGAGAAGCATATTGGATTTTTTAAAGGATCAATGGAAGTGCTGGGTGCTTAGAATCTTTGAGAGGCTGGCCACTTGTTAGGTGCCTAAATTGGGCACCTAAATTCGTAAGGGTTGTCCTTACCATATTAAGTAATTAAATGGCAAAAACCTTCTTTAGTGCTGAGTTAAGGTTTCCCAGTAACAACTCATGTCATTCCAAGATGTCAAGTTCAACAAAATTCAAATTTCAGAAAACCAGAGTTTTCTGAAAACCCATGTAACCTTGACTCTGTCCCCCTGAGCATTTTGTCACAGATCTTTTTAGTAAAAGTCAGGGACAGGTCAAGGGCAACAAAGAAAAATTCATGGAAGCCCATGACCTGCCCCTGACTTTTACTAAAGAGATCCGTGACAAAATAGGGAGCTCATTTGTGGGGTTCCCCCACCGCCTGCAGTGGCCCGGGAGCTGGGGGGTTCCCCTGCCACCTGCGGCTCCCAGTCACCGTGGGTGGCGGGAAGACCCTGCAGTTCCCAGCCACTGTGGGCTGAAGTCATGGAAGTCTCGGGAAGTCACAGATTCCATGACTTCTGCGACCTCCGTGAGAAAAATCGTAGCCTTATCTATGAGCAGATTGCATGGGGGATGCTGGAGAAGGGGTATCACAAGAACCAGTGAGAGCCACGTGAAAGCCTAGGAACTGCAGCAGGCATTTAAGGCCAGGGAGGCCAATACTCGATCTACAGCAGAGCCACAGACCTGCCGCTTTTACAAAGAGCTGCGTGCCATACTTGGAGACCCCATCACATCCCGCAGAGCGCCGGGGATACCTCCAAGGTGCATGAGTCACAGACCCCTGGCATGAACAGCGAGGACGAAAATAGGTGACATGAGCCCAGGGGATCCAGCTATGCCACGAGCCAGCACCTCTTTGAGACTCCCCCACAATCCAGTCAGTCTTGGCAGCGAGCAGGGGTGAGCCCGATAAGGGGAAGGAACCTTGGGTAAGTGTGTAAATGTATTTCCCATCGCATTAATTTAGTCGCACTACAAGAGGCAGTGGTACAACAGAAAGAGGTAAAGTTATCCGCTTTTCGTTCCCCTAGACAATTAAGCAGGGGTGGGGCAGCAGTTTGTTTATATACACAGGGATGTCCTTTTAGTCCTCCTGAGAGATCTTCATTAAAAAAAAAAAAAAAACCACACACAAACAAACTTTCAGGGAGGTTCTCTGCAATCCTCTCCCAAAGGTTTCTAGGGATGGCAGCTTTATTTCTTCCTCCACGGTAGGACACTTTCTCATGCCAATCAGTGATAACTTTAGCAGGCACCATTGCAGTAAACAAGTTAACGGCATATGGGCCTGGACAGCTTCAGGTCACCAGCAGCAGCGGTGCTCTCTGTGCCCTCGTTCCCCTTGAGTGATATATCGGCTAAAATCACCATCACCTGTGGAAAACAGGGCCAGTATCCAGTGCCATTGCCCGACACTCTTCACGTCTTGCAACCGAGCAATTCCCCCCTCATTCCCCTCGCCTCTGGTGGACCATACTCACCGTGGCCAGTACCGCGAGTGGTGCCGGGCACAAGCCCTCCGAAGCAGAAGCGTCAATAAGCAGGTCTTGTTTAGAACTTTAGAGGAGCAAGAGAAAGCAGTTCTGAACCCTAACTTTCGCTTTCCCTTGTGACTCTAGTGATAATGGGATCTCTGGGTGTTTTATCTATAGCTGCTGCCACTGCAGCCTTGAGTGGTTCCCGCTCCACCCCCATGGAACACCTGAGCCAGACGAGGAGAAGAAAGAAGAGGACTTGAGGGGACACGTTAAGTGAGATCCTACAAGCCGGTGCTGCATCAGACCACGAACAAAGGGCAGGAGGGGGAATATTGCAGACAGCCTGGGGAAGGAATTAGTGGACAGAAGAATGGCCCAGGAGTCCCAGCAGGACAAGGACCAGGACACAATGGGGCTTCTCCGCCAGCAAACGCAGATGCTGCAGACTCTTGGGACCTCCAGATTCAACAATCCTGGGCTCGACTCCCATTGCAGTCCCTACACCCCCCCTCCCCCCGCAGCATTCCATATGGCCTCAGGGCCTACACGCCTACCCCTACCAACCCACACTAAGAGAAAGCGCGGACAGACACAGCTTCACATACAGCAACTATGGCTGTCACAGGTCAGTGTAAGTGTAGGCTAAATGGACGTGAGTGTTCTTTCCCCTTGTTAACTTTGTTTGTAAATTGCACAGATTTTTCTATGCCCCGGTTTTGTTACCCAAAATTCTATTGTTTGGAAAATAATTCTTCTTTATTCATTCCCAACGTATGCCGCAAAGAGCAATGAAAGCACCCACTTCAGTACTGGTTACTGTGCAGTGTGACAACTAGAGTATTAGTGACACTAATAATCATAAATGTACAGCAAGTACAACAAAATTATGCAATGCATTGACAATGTTATATTCATACATGTACACCAAGCACCACACAATTCTTAACAGGCCCCAAAACAGCAGGGCCAGGTAGAGCAGAGTCCATCACAATGCATTACTGTGGCTCACTGTTAAAGTGCTCTTGAAACCCTCCCTGAACTGTATCACTCAGTGTTGAGCTCTTCTAATAGCCCTTACGTCTGACTGTTCAAACTCAGCCGATAGCCACTCCGCCCCTTCCCTACACCCCAGGGGCAAGTTTTCCCCCTTTGCTTCACAGACATGATGCAGGTCACAGCAAGCAGCTATAACCATTGGGAGTTTTTTTCACTGAGATCCAATCTTGTGAGTATACAACGCCAGCGTCCCTTCAACCTACCAAAAGCACATTCAGCTGTCATTCTGCACCTGCTGAGCTGGTAGCTGAATCTTTCCTCGATGCTGTTGAGGTGGCCAGTATGCGGTTCCATGAGCCAGGGAAGAAAGGGGTTGACTGGGTCCCCCAGGACCATTATTGGCAGTTCAATAGCGCCAATGGTAATCCGCCGGTCAGGACAGAAGGTCTCTGCTTGTAGCATTCTGAACTGTCCTGTGTTCTTAAAGATGAGAGCGTCATGCACCCTCCCTGACCAGCCAATGCTCATGTCAGTGAAGCATCCCTGGTGATCCACCAGCGCCTACACAACCATGGAAAAGTCACCCTTTCTGTTGACATACTCTGTGCAAGGTGGACTAGTTCTAAAATAGGCATGTGAATGCCATCTATTGCTCCACAGCAGTTCAGGAACCCCATTGCTGCAAATCCATCCACTATGTCCCACACGTTGCTGAGACTCTCAGTCTGGCATAACAGGTGGTGATTAATGGGCCCATGTGCTTGCGTGACAATGGCCCCCATAGTGGATTTTCCAACTCCAAAATGATTCCCACTGACCGGTAGCAATCCAACGTTGCAAGTTTCCACAGTACGATTGCCCCTTGCTTCTCCACTGTCAGTACAGCTCTCGTTCCGATGTCCCTGTGCTGGAGGGCTGAAGCGAACTTGGGACACAGATCCAGGAACATGGCCTCCCACATCCAAAAGTTCTGCGGCCGCCGTTCATCATCACAAACCTACATTACGATGCAATCCCAGTCAGTGCTCGTTTCTCAGGCCTAGAAGTGGTGGCCCACCATGTGCTGCTGATCTGTGAATGCCTTCAACAACCTTGAATTGGTTCTCGGTCTGTCCCCCAGCAATCTGTCCTCCAAGCAATCATCATGTTCCACGCTGATTCCGTTCTTATTGTGGCTTTGTAAATACTGGAGGATTGTGTAGGAGGGAGGATGGAGAAATAATCCAAATTGAAGAGCTGATCTAATAACTAATTAGTTTATTACGGTAATGCCTAGAGGTCTCAGCCAGTGATCAGGGCTCTATCACACCATGTACTGTACAAACATTGGTGTCTGCTATTAATTTTCCCATCAGCTACATTATGTAGGTAAAATAAATCATATAGGAAGCATCTTTAGTGTAACACTTGGATTCAACCTAAATCCTTAATTATCACGAAGAAAAATTACTTCAAAGCAAGGAAAGAGAGTCTTGTTAAGGCACTGACTGGAACTCAGATTTAGGCTTTAGTCCCAGCCATACCATATACTTCCTGAATCCTGAGTGATTATGGTCAAGTCACTTAATTTGAGAGCTGTTTCCCCATCTGTAAAGGTTGGGATAATACTCCTTTACCGCCCAGGATGATGGCAAGCTTTGTTCAGAAAATGTAGCAATGAGCACCAGAGAAGAGTCTATACATTAAACAAGGAAAGAAACCCCAGGCTTAGCCTTGATCGCATTAGAGCAGGGAAAGGGAAAGAATTAGACCAATAGTGACAGTAGAATACCAGAAGGGAAATTCAGACAGCTGAGATACATTTTACCCTTAAATTTTTAAGCCTCTCCTGAAAGTTTATCCTTCTTGTAATTAATTTTTTTAATTAATAATATTTTTTTTAAATTAATGGAGATATCCTATCTCCTAGAACTGGAAGGGACCTTGAAAGGTCATCGAGTCCAGCCCCCTGCCTTCACTAGCAGGACCAAGTACTGATTTTGCCCCAGATCCCTAAGTGGCCCCCTCAAGGATTGAACTCACAACTCTGGGTTTAGTAGGCCAATGCTCAAACCACCGAGCTATCCCTCCCCTGTAACTCTTAAGCTTTCGGGGGCATGGATTCTGCAGTGTACTTACTGCTTTCAAAAAGCTGTCAGTGCATTATTTGTGCCACAACCTTAAGAGACAGTTTTTACACAAAAGGTAAAATCCGGGCCCCTCAAAGTCAATAGAAAAATTTCCAATGGAGTCGGGATTTCCTCCAAAGATTTTAGTCAAGACCAAATAGCCTGGTCTCTTTGCCAAGCAGTATTAGTTTTGGAGAGAGTCAGTTTCTTGCTGAAAGAGAAATAGAGACGTTTCATGGAGATGCACATCAAACAGCTATGTATATTTATAGCACATTTCAGTATCACCTTCATCATAATAATATTATAATCATAACTGCACTAATCCAGAGTGTGTTTACCTCAGGGAGGCATAAACTATACTGCAAAATATGGAAACCTAGCATGCAGCTCTTCACACCCATTTTGCTAAACAGAACTCCCCATCCATCTTTCAACAGTAAATTCTCCATTACCCATAAAAAAGATTTTAGATAGAGAAGTGAAGCACAACCAAACATACAGATGTAAGTAACGTAGGAAACATCAATTTAGGGGTTATTCACATGAGGCAATTTACTGGCATTAGTATCATTATGTCAAAATAAGCTAAACCGAAGAAAGTCCACTGTGATTCCACATAAGAGTAGCTACACAGTGAGTAACATCAAGATAGCTATGGAAGGATAGTTATACTGGTACAGTAGTGCTGGTAAGTTTTCCTGTATAGACAAGCCTTTAGTCACTGCAAAAAAATGAAGAGTAACTGGAAAGTTAAACTGAAGTTCAATACAGACCTCTTTCAAAGCAAGTTATAAACAAGGTTTATGCCACAGAATAAGCAGTAATAGAATATCTATCGTGGCACGGGATCTAGATGAAAAATTGTGTTTCTACCATACCACTGTGTCAGGAAAAACAACACAGGTGTGACTCAAGACATGCATATCTTGCATTATTTACTTTGTTAGCATAATTATTTAGGCGCGAAATAGATAAAGAAATATATTCCCACTTTGATATTGGAGCAGGAGTGTCCACACAACAAGAAAAGCTGAAGTAACAGCAAGATCTGGGAGTGGTTTAATTACACCAACAGGAGAGCTCTCTCCCATCAGGTCAGAGCAGCTAGATGAGAGCTTACAGAGGCCCACCTTCATCTGTGCAGGTGCACCGCTGTAAGCCCTCTAGTGTAGACGTCGCCTAAAATGCATCACATGGACAGTGCCTGCATTCTATTCACCACAATTTATCCTTTTGAGAGGTTTCCTAGAGTGCCTGTGATCAGACACATCCAGAGGCTGATTCTCTGTTACTACACAAAGTATAGGGTCATTTTCACCAGAGCAAAGTGAGCGTAACACAACTAATCAGATATGGTAGACTGTGCATTCACTTTACACGGGTATAAATAACTTAAGGCGAAGGGCAACAGAAAATAAGGCCTTCAACGTCTAATAGAGTGTGATCTACCTGCACCAGAGTAAATGCAAAATTTGATGACGGTCAGCTCCCAGACTGCTGCACTGGGCAGCACAGTATGGGGAGAAGGTGACCAGCCCTCTGTGGAGAAAGAAGTGGTTCGGGACTATTTAGAAAAACTGGACGAGCACAAATCCATGGGGCCGGATGCGCTGCATCCGAGGGTGCTAAAGGAGTTGGCGGATGTGATTGTAGAGCCATTGGCCATTATCTTTGAAAACTCATGGCGATCGAGGGAGGTCCCGGATAACTGGAAAAAGGCTAATGTAGTGCCCATCTTTAAAAAAGGGAAGGAGGAGGATCCAGGGAACTACAGGCCAGTCAGCCTCACCTCAGTCCCTGGAAAAATCATGGAGCAGGTCCTCAAGGAATCAATTCTGAAGCACTTAGAGGAGAGGAAAGTGATCAGGAACAGTCAGCATGGATTCACCAAGGGCAAGTCATGCCTGACTAACCTAATTGCTTACTATGAAGAGATAACTGACTCTGTGGATGAGGGGAAAGCAGTGGATGTGTTATTCCTTGACTTTAGCAAAGCTTTTGATACAATCTCCCACAGTATTCTTGCCAGCAAGTTAAAGAAGTATGAGCTAGATGAATGGACTATAAGGTGGATAGAAAGCTGGCTAGATCGTCGGGCTCAACGGGTAGTGATCAACGGCTCCATGTCTAGTTGGCAGCCGGTTTCAAGTGGAGTGCCCCAGGGGTCGGTCCTGGGGCCGGTTTTGTTCAATATCTTCATTAATGATCTGGAGGATGGCGTGGACTGCACTCTCAGCAAGTTTGCAGATTACACTAAACTGGGAGGAGTGGTAGATACGCTGGAGGGTAGGGATAGGATACAGAGGGACCTAGACAAATTAGAGGATTGGGCCAAAAGAAACCTGATGAGGTTCATCAAGGACAAGTGCAGAGTCCTGCACTTAGGACGGAAGAATCCCATGCACTGTTACAGACTAGGGACCAAATGGCTAGGAAGCAGTTCTGCAGAAAAGGACCTAGGGGTTACAGTGGACGAGAAGCTGGATACGAGTCAATAGTGCGCCCTTGTTGCCAAGAAGGCTAAGGGCATTTTGGGCTGTATAAGTAGGGGCATTGCCAGCAGATCGAGGGACGTGATCGTTACCCTCTATTCGACATTGGTGAGGCCTCATCTGGAGTACTGTGTCCAGTTTTGGGCCCCACACTACAAGAAGGATGTGGAAAAATTGGAAAGAGTCCAGCAGAGGACAACAAAAATGATTAGGGGGCTGGAGCACATGACTTATGAGGAGAGGCTGAGGGAACTGGGATTGTTTAGTCTACAGAAGAGAAGAATGAGGGGGGATTTGATAGCTGCTTTCAACTACCTGAAAGGGGGTTCCAAAGAGGCTGGATCTAGACTGTTCTCAATGGTACCAGATGACAGAACAAGGAGTAATGGTCTCAAGTTGCAGTTGGGGAGGTTTAGGTTGGATGTTAGGAAAAACTTTTTCACTAGGAGGGTGGTGAAGCACTGGAATGGGTTACCTAGGGAGGTGGTGGAATCTCCTTCCTTAGAGGTTTTTAAGGTCAGGCTTGACAAAGCCCTGGCTGGGATGATTTAGTTGGGAATTGGTCCTGCTTTGAGCAGGGGGTTGGACTAGATGACCTCCTGAGGTCCCTTCCAACCCTGATATTCTATAACGAGGGTTCTGTAATTCTTATGGTAATGTCCAGCAAGTATACTGTTGGGAGCAGCAAGTTTTCAAGCCACCAAGCCATCCCAGACTTCTTTCGGTTGGGATTACAAAGAAAGCATTTGAATAGTGAAACCGTTGACAAGAATGAAGTCATACTTTGGGGAGCTAGAAGAGAAAACTATTCCCACCTACAACAAATGCCCTTTCCTTATGAGCAATGGTGGACATTTTCACAAGACCTCTGTTTTTAAAATGCGAACTACAAAGAAAAACTAAGCAACAGCAATAACCTCAGAAGTTTATGCAAGTTATTGCCACAAAGCAGACAGAGGCATTTAGAAGAGATTTGAGGTTAAGGCAGTTGATTTTTCCTTTGCACTTTAATGAAAATGTCTTACTTCCTCCTCTATAAGTAAGGAGACTTTCCTTCCTCTGTGTGTGTGTGTGTGTGTGTGTGTGTGTGTGTGTGTGTGTGTGTGT